>NC_047086.1:216861461-217165115 GCF_902459505.1 Geotrypetes seraphini
AATTAAAGGACATTGCCAAAAAGCATGAGATAATGTATTGAGATCTTTATCACATTTAATACATATTGGAGAATTCACCAATCCCGCATGAAAAGCTTGTATTTGTGAGAAAAAGGCCCTATGTATCACTCTATATGTACATTCCTTCCATATAAAACCCGTAATAATTGTAGGTAATCTATGAACTGCTTGACTAAAATCAAGAACTGATATCTGAATCCCTAACTCCTCACTCCAATTTTGTAAAAGCTTATCGTATGTGCGATTTGGAAGTAAATTCCACCACCACTCATGCAACAGAGATACCGAAATTGGTAAATCCTCACATTGATTGAAAAAAGTAAGAATTCGGTTACGAACTCCACAGGAAAGACCCGATCTCCGTAATATAATTCACAAATTGCATACAACCATATAAAGACCCAGGACCATCTCCTACTGTTAAAGAAAAGTCAGGGAATCTCCTTATCTTCCCTGTCTCGTCCAATACCTGCACTATATATTGAACACTCTTTGTCCCCCAATTTTGAAAAATCCCAGAAGTCATACCAGGAGTAAAACCTCCATTACCTTGAATAGGTAAAAGATCAGTTACACGTGGATTATAAGCCCATAACTTCAACAAATTACCCCATACTAACCTCATTTAATCAGGGGGGGGGGGGTTCCTTTGATTGTTTTGGACTGGCTGGGATGAACCAGTTACTGCATTAAGGAAGGGGAGTAAGCAGGCACAGCGCTCCCAAAGTGGAGACCCAGCTACCTGGGGGGGGTAGGGCTCCAAATACAAGCTGCACTATTGTTTTGCTTTATTATTGTGGGCATCTGAAGCCCTGAGAGAAATGAACTTTAAACTGGAATGCAGCACAATGGAAATGATTGCTTAACACATGTGACATTGAGAATGAACTGTACCAGAATTATCACTGTGTTAAACTTTAAACCTGATATTCATTTTTTTGGGGTTTTTTTTATTGTGATTGAAGGAGAGTGACAAATAAAGTCTAACAACTATTTTGAAATGAATCCAGAATATTCTGTGTTATTCTTGTCACCAACCAAATCAAAGGCGCCCAAAATCTTACCTGTGGTCCGAGGCGGGTCTTTCGCTAGCCGAGGACCTAGCCAGGCCACAACATTAACATGGAACAGACATTCCCTGCTCAAGAGAGCTTGTAATCTGTGACAGACAAAAAGGAAAAAGGGTAAATCTATACATGCTGCTCAGGTACGAAATTAAAGAGGGAATTATAAGGCAAATATACTAAGGAATTATAGAGGGAATGACAAACAGATATGGGTGCTTTACAAGTTGATTGGAGTTAGAACTTAAAAGCAGCTTTATAAAAAGTGAGCTTTAAGCATGGATATGAATACTGCCAGAGATGGAACCTGACATACTGGGTCAGGCAGTCTGTTCCAGGCATATGGTGCAGTAAAGTAGAAGGGATGAAGTCGGGAGTGGGCAGTAGAGGAGAAGGGTACAGACAAGAATGATGTTCCTGGGGAGGAGTATAGGTAACATGACCATTTATTTTTTTCATCAAAACGGGACATCTATTAATATTCAGTCCCACCCCCAATCCCGCCCTAGCCCCACCTCCAATCCCGCTCTAGCCCCACCCCCAATTCCACCCTAGCCCCGCCCCCAATTTCTTCCATTCATTTTTCATGTTCACACAATATCTTATTTCATAATGGTAACCATAAAATATTTTTTTTTTGTTCAAAATATTTTTATTGATTTCATAGATATAAAATAAAATTTAAAAAAATACAAAGCACGCTATACGCAGAGAAAATGTTAATTATTTATATTGGGGGGTTTTCAAAGATGTCATCTCAGTAACTATAGAAAAATAGACAATTGGTGGAATCCAGCACAGTGAAGGGGAAGGAAGATCGAGGCATCCCCCTTCACTGCACCGGAGGAGCCCGAGATCGGCGGTTTGCCCCGCCCCCAACAGCCACTTTCTGCCTTTGCAGCCCTCTTAAGGGCTCTGAATTGAAGATCCATCCGTGGAATCCAGCACAGTGAAGGGGAAGGAAGATCGAGGCATCCCCCTTCACTGCACCGGAGGAGCCCGAGATCGGCGGTTTGCCCCGCCCCCAACAGCCACTTTCTGCCTTTGCAGCCCTCTTAAGGGCTCTGAATTGAAGATCCATCCGTGGAATCCAGCACAGTGAAGGGGAAGGAAGATCGAGGCATCCCCCTTCACTGCACCGGAGGAGCCCGAGATCGGCGGTTTGCCCCGCCCCCAACAGCCACTTTCTGCCTTTGCAGCCCTCTTAAGGGCTCTGAATTGAAGATCCATCCGTGGAATCCAGCACAGTGAAGGGGAAGGAAGATCGAGGCATCCCCCTTCACTGCACCGGAGGAGCCCGAGATCGGCGGTTTGCCCCGCCCCCAACAGCCACTTTCTGCCTTTGCAGCCCTCTTAAGGGCTCTGAAATACAAAACCCAGCGTCAAAATCCAGCACAGTGAAGGGGAAGGAAGATCGAGGCATCCCCCTTCACTGCACCGGAGGAGCCCGAGATCGGCGGTTTGCCCCGCCCCCAACAGCCACTTTCGACACAGTCCCTCCTTCCTCCACCCCTCAAGCAAGAGAGTTTATCCTGCACTGCTCATTTAGGAGCCTTGCTCTCCTCAGCTCATTTGAGTGCTACCTTTTTTTTTTTTTTTTTTTTTTTTTTTTTTCTTCTCAGCCCACTGCTGGTCGTCGAGGGGGAAGAAGAAAGGAAAGAAAGAAGGAAAGGGAAGGGAAGAAGAAAAAAAAATGGGGCGTGGCCTGATTGCCGCTGTGATTACACATATGGTGTAACGGCTCCTTACACCCGCACCTAGTTTTAAATTAAACTGTGCTATTATATCTTATATTTTTATACAATCGGATAGAACTTGATGCAAAGAACTTTAATTTGTATCTGAAACCGAATATCTCGGAGTTATTGAACTCATCTGCCTAATAAACAAAACAAATCAGATCGCCACAACTGGGGTCCCTGTCGACGCTTGTTGATAAGTGAGCCCTCTTTTAGTGCGCAACAACCCGTCATGCCAGTAAAATCGGCGAAAACGCCGAAACACAAAATTGATTACTCCATGCTCAAAATGGCGACGTCACCAATTCCCACTCCAACCTCGATACACTGGAGTGAATGGGCACAGGAAATTTCAAAAATGGTCACTAAATCCTTGGAAGATAAACTTCATAAATTACAATCAGCAGTTGACTGCATTAATGACCGCTTTGAAACACAGGCTGGCCGTATTACAGCAGTAGAACAGAGGATATCTGAAAATGAGGACGCAGTAATACATGAACGGGAGAGTGTGATTAGTTTACAGACCCAGGTGACAGCACTGACAGAACGTTTAGATGCTCAGGAGAACCGTCAGCGTCGTAATAATATACGAGTAGTGGGGCTACCTGAGCTCCAAGCAGACCAAGACCTCTATCACTTCTTCCAAGTTTGGCTACCAAAGCAACTTGGCCTGGTGACCCCAACGTCTGGTTTTTTATGCGAACGGGCACACCGTTTGGGCCAACGTACAAGTGATAACAACCACCCGCGAACAACGATTGCTAGATACATCAACTGGAAAGAAAAGGAGCTTATCATGCAAGCTTTTCGGAAATCTGGCCGGCTTGAATATAAAGGACAAAAATTGCTACTATTCAATGACTACTCTTTACATGTATCCTCCCTTCGTAAGGCGATGACACCACTATGCTCCATACTTCATCATCGAGGAGTGCGATTTGCACTTATATATCCTGCATCCTTACGCATTTGGTATGATGGGAAATCACACACCTTCACAGACACAATAACTGCTCAACAATTTATAGATTCTATACCTGTGACAGTAGCTAGCGGCGCCCTGGCAATGGATCCAACGGTCTAACTCCTCTTATTTTTGCATCTTTTAAACCTACCTTAGATTGATCAATATAGAGATATGACATCCTTCTTGGACAGCTCCAAATTCACTGTCTATTTTGTCTATTCATTTTCTTATAATTCGTAATGAATTGTATATACTATGTCATATATTCTGCTAAATCAAGCACACTAATCTCAAATTTTCTATTATTGAATAGGTGTGGAATTTATTAGTTGTTCCATATGTGTTATTATTCCGTGGTCACAGGATCACATTTAAAATGTTTTAAAATATGTAGAATAGTGTGGTCCATTCTTTTTCTAACCATATACTATGCTGATATTATTGATTTCTTTTCTTTTACTTTCACACTTTTTTTTATCTCTCTTCTTCTTAGACAGGAGTGTCTGCCCGAGCTTACAACTATATCAATTATTTTTCTGGACAGAGGAGATATAATCTATGATTCAACAATATATATCATATATTATGGCTGATTTACATGTTTTTTCCTTTAATGTGAATGGTCTTAACCATCCCATTAAAAGGAAAAAGATAGCTAATTATGTATCCAATAAACATCCTGATATAATTTATTTGCAGGAAACCCACCTCCTGCCCGCTGCTGCCTCGAAATTTCAACTAAAGGGATTTTCAACTCACTTATATTCCCCTGCAACTCATCAAAAGAAAAATGGTGTGTCAATATTTTTCAATGATAAACTATTTCCCGTTATTCACAATTTTAAAATAGACACTGAAGGAAGATGGTGTCTAGTACATGCTGCGATACACTCAACTAATTTTATTTTTCTTAATATATACGGCCCGGTCAAAGACCACCCAAACTTTTTCAAAGAGCTTCAGTTGGCGATAGTTGAATTTGATACTTGTTCTCTGATATTGGGAGGGGACTTTAATCAAATTCAAGATCTATATATTGACAGATCTTCTTCTTGTAAACCCTCCAAATCCAAGTCTTTCACAGCTCTTCATGCTTTAAAGGACGCCTTTTCTCTTGTGGATCCTTGGCGCTTGCTCTACCCGAAAGGTAGAGAATACACACATTTTTCACCTCCACATAATACATACTCGAGAATCGATTATTTTCTCTTATCCCCTTCTCTTATTCAAGATCTCACCAATACCATTATACATCCAATCTCTCTCACTGATCATGCTGCCATCTCTTTATATATATCCATCTCAGCCCCACATAAGGAATCCCCCTCATGGCGGCTAAACAACGCCTTACTGCTAGACGAGGAAATTATTGAAAAAATCAATTCTTTCACTGCGGAGTTTTTTGAAAATAATTCTAAAGATCCTGAAATTTGCCCTTCCATTGTCTGGGAAGCATACAAAGTAACCCTTAGAGGTGAATTGATTAAAATTGCCTCTTGGAAAAAGAAACAGTCCATGAGAAAGGAAAAAGATTTAGAAAACTCCATCAAAACCTTAGAATTACAACATATGTCTAACCACATACATGACCCAAATACTTTCCAACGTATTCAAAATCTTAAATATGAATACAATACTTTAGTTTCACATATAGCTAGGCGTGATATTTTTATCTCTAACTCTGGTCATTACATGGGAGATAATATAATGGGTCGTCCTTTGGCCAGATACCTTAAAAATAAATCTAAAAGACTACATATAACGGCTATTCAGAATTCATCAGGTCAATTAGTCAAAACCAGATCTCTGATTTCCTCTCAATTTGAAAAATTCTATACTTCTTTATACCAATCCGAATCTACCACTCCTGAAGCAGATATAGACTCATTTCTTACCTCCTTAACTCATCCGACCATTCCAGAATCTGTTAAATTGGAACTTGATTCTCCAATAACTATATTAGAAATTGAAACTGCCATATCTTCCTTACCTGCTGGGAAAGCCCCTGGCCCAGACGGCTTCACGAACGAATTCTTTAAACAATTTCGCACCCTACTAGCTCCTCATCTCCTTAAATATTATGACTTCCTCCACTCCACTCCGGACAAGCAATTCAATTTCACCGAGGCCACCATTGTAGTAATCCCTAAACCTGACAGAGATGACACTTTAGTTAAAAACTTTCGCCCCATCTCTCTCCTCAATTTAGACTACAAGATAATGGCAAAATTACTTGCATTAAGACTTACCAAAATAATCCCATTGCTTATACATAAAGATCAAACAGGGTTCATTAAACAAAGATATATAGGAGACAACCTGCGCCTATTTCACTATATTAACGCTCATGCTAAAACAATGTCAGACCCTGTAATAGGCCTAGCTATTGATGCTGAAAAAGCCTTTGACCGAGTGGAGTGGCCTTTCCTTTTCCATGTCCTGAAGTGGTATAATTTTGGCCCATTTTTTACAAACTGGATAAAAACACTATATCATCAACCCACAGCTCGTATTAGGATTAACAATTCTTTATCTAATAAATTTCCCCTCCATAGAGGTACTCGACAAGGCTGTCCTCTCTCACCATTGCTATTTAATTTAGTGTTAGAGCCACTCCTTTCAGCTATACGACAAAGTCCCTCAATTAAAGGTATTCCCTCCTCTGATCGAGATTTCAAATTAGCAGCTTATGCTGATGATGTTTTACTTTTTCTGAGAGACCCTTTACTCTCCCTTCCCAATCTTATTCACATTATCACTCAATACTCCCTCCTTTCCGGATACTCTGTTAATTGGGAGAAATCAGAGATCTTCCCTCTAAATGATAATATACTTCCATCAGATTTGGCTCATTTTCCTTTCTCATGGTCACATGAAGCTGTGAAATACTTGGGGATTTTAATACATAAAGATTCGGTTCATGCTCAAGATCTTAATATATCTAAAGTCAAAAATCTAGTTCTAAACACTACATCTCGATGGACTCCACTCTTTTTATCCTGGTGGGGTAGAATTGCATCCATCAAAATGACTCTGGCCCCTCAAATTAATTATATCCTTTCTATGCTCCCTCTGTTATGCCGGAAATCATTATTTAATTGGCTAAATATGAAAATATCTGAATTCATTTGGAACAAGAAAAAACCTCGAATTGCTCTCGCCAAACTGAAAGCCTCTAAGATCAACGGTGGTCTCAACTTTCCTGATTTCTATCACTATTATATTGCTTCATTAGCCAAATATGGAGCTTACTGGCTCACTAACTCCACCACTCAAAATCTTCCCACTCAAGATCTTCCTGCCTGGTTTGAAATGGAATGTTTTTTATGTACGCCTTTACACATCTCATGCTTACTAACGGTGTCAATACCAAGGCACTTAAAGAGATACTCTTTATTGGGTGCAACGCAGCATGCTCTTTATCTTATAGATACATTGACTGAAATCTCAGTTAATGTTAGTCCACTCATGTCCCTTTGGAACAATCCCAAAATTCAAAATCACAATAAATCTCTATCATGGAAAAGGTGGCAGCGGGCAGGTATATGGTTTGTCCATCAATTGTCTACCCTCAACTCGTTAGTTCCATTCGATATACTGTGCTCTACATACTCGCTGCCTCCTTCTACTTATTCACAATGGCGTTCTCTCACTGGAGTGTTGCCTTCTTTGCATATACGATTTGACTATATGACTTCCAAAAATACTATTTACAACTGGTCTTCTCTGTCTCTATTAAAAGGCAAGGCGATATCATCCTTCTACAGCATTTTAAGAGATCACTCCTTCACTTTTTCACCTCACTCTATGAAGCACTGGGACGCTATACTTACCACTCCGCTTTCTGACATTGATTGGGAGCTTTTCTGGTCATCAACAAATCGCCCGCTTTTATCTTCTAGAGTATCACAATCAATGTACTTTCTTATGTGGCAGGCAATATGGACCCCACTTCGCATGTGGAAAGCTAACTTAAAGCAAGACTCTGTTTGCTGGAATTGTTTGAAAGAGGAAGGAACTCTTGATCATATGTTATTTCATTGTACTCTAGTCCGCTCTTTTTGGACCTATGTCTGGAACACCATACAATCTATTACTAACTGCTCAGAAGAAATCTCTATAGACATTGTAATCCTTCGATCTCAACACCCATGTTTCACACAATCAAATTGTCCACCTAAACTCATTGATACCATGTTGGTGACTGCTCTCATGCACATTCTAAAAAATTGGAAATCACCCTCGCTATTAGATTATACCTTTTGGTGGAACTCTCTGAGTATGTATCATAGATTTGAATCCTATGCATATGAGAAGAGAGTTACATTCCGAACCTGCATGAACTTGAAATACAACAAATCTCCATGGTCATTCTTAGACTCCTATGTACGCTCATCTTCTTAGACACTCCTGTTATCCTTTTCTTCTCCTCTCTTCTCTCTTTCATTTTTCTTTCCTTTTTCTTTTCTGCTCTCTCTCATCTTTATCTTATATATCCCTTACATACATTTTTAATAATTGGAGCCTTTGCTCCTATACAGTTAAACATAGATTTATATATTTTATATACAGAAAGCTTTATTTTGTTTCTATGTACTTTAAATGATTCTTGTATCCTTTAAAATACTTAATAAAAATTATTGAACTGAAAAAAAAAAAAAAAGAAAAATAGACAATTATAGTGCAAAATATAGACAGCAGATATAAATTCTCAAAACTAATACATTTTGATCACTAAATTGAAAATAAAATCATTTTTCCTACCTTTGCTGTCTGGTGATTTCATGAGTCTCTGGTTGCATTTCCTTCTGATTGTGCATCCTTTCTTTCATTTCTTTTTGCACTCAGGCCCAACAATTGCCCCTTTCTATTTCCTCCCTCCTTCCTTCCTATGTCCTTAGTGCCCCTGGTGCCTCCTTCCTATGTCCTTAGTGCCCCTTTCTATGTCCTTAGTGTCCCCAGCGCCTCCTTCCTATGTCCTTAGTGCCCCTTTTAGCGCTTCCTTCCTATGTCCTTAGTGTCCCCAGTGCCTCCTTCCTATGTCCTTAGTGCCCCCAGATCCAGTGTCAGTTCTCCTTTGTACCTTTGTTCCAGGTCTCCCTCTCTCTCCCTCCTCTGTTATGATCTTGCTTCTCTCTGCTCTTCCTCAGGAGCTCTCTCCCTCTGTCTGCACCTCCCAAAGTCCTGCTTCTGCCTCCTGTCTTTCCCCTTTGGTCCAGGCCTTTATCTCTCTAGTCTTTCTTCTACTTACAATCCCCCTACCTTTTCTGCCTCTTTCTCTCCTTCCTTCATCCCTCCTTCCTATGTCCCCCTCACTGCCATCCAGCCTTTGTCCCATCCCCTCCCAAAAAGCCTGCTGGCCTACCTCCCCCAGAGCCAGCCTGCCTGCCTACGTCCCCCAGAGCCAGCCTCCCCCAAAGTCAGCCATTCTGTCTGCCTACTTCCCCCAGAGCCAGCCTGCCTGCCTACCTCCCCCAGAGCCAGCCTACCTACCTCCCCCCAAAGCCAGCCTGCCTGCCTCCCCCCAAAGTCAGCCAGTCTGCCTGCCTACCTCCCCCAGAGCCAGCCTGCCTGCCTCCCCCAGAGCCAGTCTGCCTGCCTACCTCAGAGCCAGTCTGCCTGCCTACCTCCACCAGTCAGCCTGCCTGCCTACCTCCCCCAGAGCCAGCCTGCCTGCCTACCTCCCCCAGAGCCAGCCTGCCTTCCTACCTCCCCCAAAGCTAACCTGCCTGCTTCCCCCCCAAAGCCTATCTACCTACCTACCCCCTCCAAAGCCAGCCTGCCTGCCTGCCTCCCCCAAAGTCAGCCTGCCTACCTACCTCCCCCAAAGCCAGCCAGCTAGCCTGCCTACCTACCTACCTACCTCTATGCCGCGCAAAAGCCAACTTGCCTTTCTACCTCCTTCCCCCCTACCGTGGGGAAAAAAAGCCTCCCTCCAGGCCCGACATAAACTTCCCTCCGTCCACCGCCTGCTCCTCTGCTTAACTTCCTACAGCTAATCGCGCCCAGCCTTCTTCCCGATGTCAATTCTAACGTTGGAAAGGATGTTCCGGGCCAGCCAGGCAGCGATTGGCTGGCCCTGAACGTCCTCTCCAACATCAGAATTGATGTTGTAAAGAAGGCTTCTGGGCGCGATTAGCTGCAGGAAGGTAAGCAGAGAAGCAGCGGCGGTGGACCGGTGGGGTGGGGAAAGTTTAAATCGGGCCGGAAGGGACGCTTTTTTTTTTTTTTTTGGGGTGCGGCAGGGAGGGACAGGAAGCGATCGCCTGTCCCGTTGTCCCCATGCACAGCTTCGGGACGCTGTCCCTAGAAACGGGACATTTTGGCGTCCTGAAGCTGTGTGTGGGGACAACGGGACAGGGGATCCGAAAACAGGACTGTCCTGTTCAAAACGGGACGTATGGTCACCTTAAGTATAGGGAGAGATACTGAGAAGCTGCAGTGAATACACTTGGTCAATAAGAGGAGTATGAACTGTAAGTGGAAATGGACAGGGAGCTAATGAAGTGACTTGAGGAGAGGGGTAATGTGAGCATAATGACACTGGCGAAATATGAGGTGTGCAGCAGAATTTTGAACAGATTGAAGAGGAGTGATATGGTTTAGCAGAAGACCTGTGAGAAGCAAGTTGCAGTAGTCTAGACAAGATGTGATGAAAGTGTGGATGAGGGTCTGAGCAGTGTCCTCAGAAAGGAAAGGCCAGATTTTAGTAATGTTGACGAGAAAACCAACAGGGTTTGCCAGTCTGTTAGATATGTGAAGAGAAGGAGAGAGATGAGTCAAAGATGACCTTGAGTAAGTGGTGATTTATACTGTCAAAAGCCACAGATAGATCAAGGAGAATGATGATGGAGTAAAGACCTTTGGAGTTGGCCAGAAACAGGTTAAGACAACGACGGTGAAAAGCACATTCAAGTAGCTTGGATAAGAAGGGGCGGAAGGAGACAGGATGATAGTTGGAAGGGCAGGTAGGTTCCAGTGAGGAATTTTTGAGAAGCAATGTAACTACGGCATGTTTGAAGGCATCAGGCACAGTTGCAGTGGAGATTGATAGGTTGATGATATGGCAGATAGAGGGGATGACAGTAGGAGAGATGGTGATAAGTAGATGGATGATAATGGGAGCAGACGAAGAAGTAGTGAGTTTGGAGGAGGAAAGAAAATGTGTAACTTCCTCTTCAGTGATTTCAGAGAAGGAAGAAAAGGTGGCAGAGGTTAATGGAGAGTTGGAAGAGTGAACTGGAGGAGGGAGAGGTAGAGGTGATTTTGTTGGGAACTTGAGGTTAATCTTGTGAACCTTTGTCGTGGAAGTACTCAGCCATAGTCTGGGAAGAAAGCAAAGGAGTTGGAAATAAGGGCACTTTGAGTAGAGAGTTGAGTGTGGCAAAGAGTCGGCAAGGGTTACAGCCAAGAGAATTACTCAAGTGGGTACGGTTGTCTTGTTTTGCAAGTGAAAGGGCAGACTGGAAAGAGGTCAGCAGGAATTTGAAATGCACATAGTCAACATTAAGATTTCAGCCAAAGACGTTCCATAGATCGGGCACAGGAACGTAAGTAGTGGATCGTAGAGGTCAGCCAGGGCTGGGGTTTGGCATGCCTTACAGAATGTGAAATGGGAGGAGTGAAGGTATCAAGAGCAGAGGAAAAAATGGTATTATAGGAAGAGACTGCCTCACTGACAGACTTACATAGCATAGTGTTTGAGAGGAGGGGGGGAGACAGTGGTGGAAAGAGTACAATGGTCAATAGCCTGCAGATTCTGGACCATTCTTCAAATTTCACTAGGCTCCTCATGTTATCAACCCCCATATGCATAAAATGCAACAAGGAAAAGATCACCCCTACGCTGATATAATAATCATAGGAACTAGGGATGACACAATGGACCTGCCAGAAGATAAAACTGACTCAGTTTCATCTTCTTGGAGGTCCATTGAATTATCTACATCACAACCTATTGCAGAAAGCAATTGTCATCTGCAAAGAGGCAAACCTTACCAGACAGACCTTCTGTAATATCTCTTATAAAAATGTTAGCATCAACAACCCAAGAACCAAACATGGCTGCATACCAGTGGTAACATCTTTTTCCTCAGAATGAGCTCCATTACTACTATCTTCTGTTGTATTTCATTCGACTAGTTTCTGAGTTGGTTACTTTAGGGCCCAACTATTAGTCTATGTTGAACCGTGTCAAAGACTTTGCTAAAATCTAAATACACCACATCTAGCAAGCTCCCTTAATTCAACTCTATGGTCACCCTGTTAAAGAAATTAATTCAATTTTTCTAACAAGTCCTGCCTCTAGTGAAACCATATTGCCTCGGGTCCTGCGATCCATTAGATTCCAGAAACCTTACTGTTCTCTATTTTAAAAGTGTTTTCATTCATTTACTTACCACACATGTCAGACTTACCAGCCTGTAGGTCCCAACTCCCTCATTACTTCTGCTTTTGTGTAGAGGAATTATATGCACCTTTCTCTAGTTCTCTGAGACCACTCCTGACTGAGAGAAGCATTGTAAAGATCAGCCAATTGGAGCTGCCAGAACTTTTCTACTCTTCTAAGTTCCTTCGGAAGTATGCCATGCAGCTGCATTACTATGTCATACTCATATCCTATCTCAATCATCTTTTCTCCAAGCTGAGCAGCCCTAACATGCCTCTTTTTGTTATCATATTTATTGCCATTCTTGGAATCTTTTCTACCTGCACTGTATCCTTTTGGAGACAAGGCAAACAGAACTAAAAGTCTTGAAAACAAAGCCATGAACAGAAAAAAGGGAATCATGGACAATAAACATTATACAAATTCAACATATGTCCAGCCTAAAGGAAAGTAAGATGGATGCAGTGACGTACCAAGGAGGGGCGGGGGAAGGTCCACCCCGGGTGCAAGCCCTGAGGGGGTGCTCTCGGCCTTGGTGTCCAGTTCCCCTCCCCACCCGATGTCCGGATTTTCCCCCCACACCGTTTGCGGTGGAGAAGCAGCCTGCAGTGGGATCGCAATGCCAGCGATCCCTGGGCTGCTTCGGCGCTGCTTCCTCCGCCGCGGTCCCGCCCCTCCGGATCGCTGGCATCGCGATCCCACTGCAGGCTGCTTCTCTACCGTAGGTGGTGCGGGGAGGCCAGGGGTCGAGCGGGTCCTTCGGGGTGGGTCGGGGCATCAGGCCTTCAGGTTGGGGTGGGCAGGCAGGCCTTCAAAGGGGGGGGGGGGGGACAGGCAGGCAGGCCTTCAAGGGGGGGACAGGCAGGCTTTCAAGAGAGGGACAGGCCTTCAAGGGGGGGACAGGTAGGCAGGCTTTCAAGGGAGGGACAGGCCTTCAAGGGGGTACAGGCAGGCCTTTAAGGGGGGACAGGCAGGCCATCAAGGGAGGGACAGGCAGGCAGGTCTTCAAGGGGGGGACAGGCAGGCAGGCCTTCAAGGGGGGGACAGGCAGGCAGGCTTTCAAGAGAGGGACAGACCTTCAAGGGGGGGACAGGCCTTCAGTGGGGACAGACAGGGCAGGCCTTCAAGGGTCGGGAGACAGGCCTTCAAGGGGATCAGGCAGGCAGGCCTTCAAGGGGGGGGCAGGCCTTCAAGGCGGCCAGGCAGGCAGGCCTTCAAGGGGGCCAGGCAGGCAGGCTTTCGGGGGGGGGGGACAGGCCTTCAGGGGTGGGATGCAGGCCTTTAAGGGGGGACAGGCCTTCAGTGAGGGGGGGCCCTGGTGTAGAAGTACAAGGAGGGAATACGGGGTTCAAAGAGAAGCGCATATGCCGGACTGGGTGGGAAGAAATAATTGGTCTGAAAATAGAGAAGAGGGAAAGAGATGATGGACCATGGTTTTTAGGGAGGGAAGGAACAGAAAGGGAGAGAAGTTGGACACAAGAGATGGTGTGGAGAGGGGGATAGAGATACTGGATAGGAGGGTAGTTGGGAAAAGAAAGGGAGAGATGGTGGACCCTGGAGTAGTGGGGAAGGAGGGAGAGATGCTGGATGAAAGGGTAGTTAAAAAAAGATGGATCTGTGGAGGGAGACAAAAAAAGGAAAGATGCCAGACCTCCTGCCGAGGGAAGGGAAACGGGGAAGACAGAGATGGCAGATGGATGGTTAGCAAGAAGGAAGAAGGAGACCCTGGCAAGCAAGTTATCAGAAGACAACCAGAGCCTTGGACCAACAAGATTTGAAAAATAACCAGACAACAAAAGGTAGAAAAACTAATTTTATTTTCTGGTTTATGATTACAATATGTCAGATTTGAAATGTGTATCCTGCCAGAGCTGGTGTTAGACCGCACACGTGAGCTAGGATTTAACAGAGAGAGGAAAAGTTCTTTATGTTTCTTTATTTTATTTACACCACAGCGCCAGTGTGGTTAGGAGAAGCCAAAGGGGGGTGAAAAAGCTATAAAATAAACCCACCAGGATGTTTGAAGGAAAAAAAACAACCAATTGGGCAGGAAAGTTGAATTGAAAAACCAATTCAATAGGCTGAATCGAATCGAATTTTTTTTTTTTCTTGAATCGGGCAGCATTAGTTTGCGCTACTCTCTTAGACTTTAGGACCTGGGACTGGGGAGAAATGGCATCCTCAGTACTTTATAATGCAAATGAAACAAGGATTTGGTCAGACTTTTGAAGGGTCTGCAGAAGAAAAATATTGTATAGGCCGGGGACATGAGACAGCAGGAAACAGGAACTTTTCTTCCTTCTATTTTTGTGAATGGAAAGGCTGAGGATGTCAGAGAGTTCAGTTAAAATATGTGCTTTATAAGAAAATATAATAATATGTTTTATAAAGTTTATAGCATTGCTGGCCTACCCGGTGAGGTGTTCCTAATGGTGGTGGTGGTGGCATCGTGTAAATGTGTTGAGAGGAAGAGGTGGTCTGGGAAATTCTGCTGAGCAAATTCTGGGCCCATTTCCACCCCCCAGTTAGTCCACTCCACTCAACTGGTTCACACACTGAGTGGGTCTTTGGGTGTTGTGCCTGGGTAGTTGTTTTGGGATCTCTTCCAGTGGTTTGTCAGTATCTCCTTGTAGTCCAAGGAAGGAAACTTTGTTAACCTTAGCATTGACCTTCAGAATATGTTTGTAACAGCCCTGCTTGTGTGGCATTAGGCTATGTAGTGATCGAAATTAAAAAACAGACCTTTGCACATTTTTGCACTATATGGTGGGTGTATGAGGAGATTCACATTTTCTGCACAGCTAAGTCCGTGTGAAGTTACCTTGTGCTGTATTTGACATCTAGCAAGGTCTCTGTTTGGAAGGAAAGATTTAAGCTTAAAAATGAAGTGGCCAGAAATTATGGTAAAAGCAGATAGGGTTGCTGATTTTAAGAAAGGTTTGGACAAATTCCTGGAGGAAAAGTCCATAGTCTGTTATTAAGACATGGGGAAAGTGTCTGCTTGCCCTGGATCGGTAGCATGGAATGTTGCCACTCTTTGGGTTTTGACCAGGTACTAGTGACCTGGATTGGTTACCATGAGAATGAGCTACTGAGCATGATGGACCATTGGTCTGACCCAGTTAGGCTATTCGTATGTTATGTTCTAATCTGTAGGGGCGTTTGTTTTCACTTCTTATTTTAATGTATTTTTTTTCTGGGAACTTATCAGTGTTTTTTAGAATGGGAACAAAAATGGAAGAGAATTAATGTGTATGGAATGGGGGGGGTTTACTAATTTCTTCAGCTAAATAATTCAGTCCACCTCAACCAGACATAGGAGAACTCACGCACCATTCACACACCCTCCAACCAAAATCGTCAAAAGAAAAAAAACTGTTCGACAACCTCCTAACACTCAACCCCCAACTCTACAACCTATTGACCTCGACCACAGACTACAAAACCTTCAAAAAAGAAATAAAAACCTTTCTATTAAAAAAACACATAAAACCGAACTAACACAATCAGAACTGTCCCAAGCATCACCTGCAACTACTTCTGATGTCATGACAATTCAGACATAATTTATGTTATGCTTGGAATAATGGTTACATATATGAGGTTCAATAAAAGAAAATTTTCACTGTCTGTTTCTATTATGACCATTTATTCCATTTCATGGTTATTACAAAAAAAATTTTTTTACATGGGGGGGTGTCAAAAAATGATGGGCCCTGGATTCCACATACCCTAGGTATGCCACTGGATGGATGAACTGGATTTTGTAATGACTGGGCTTTATGCTTCTCTAGCAGGGAGAGGCAAAACATCATAATGTGGTTCTGGTTGCTGGCCTTCGTGGGTTTCTACTTCCTGTTCCGCTGGTACTGGTACAGACAGATACTCCAGAACCTCACAGATAAATATGTGTTCATCACGGGCTGTGACTCGGGCTTTGGAAACCTGTTGGCTCGTCAGCTGGATGAACAGGGTCTGCGGGTGCTGGCGGCTTGTCTGACACAGCGAGGGACTGAGCAGCTGAAGGAAGCCACATCCCAGAGACTGCAAACAATAATCCTGGATGTCACTGACAGTGAGAATGTCGCTGCTGCAGCCAGTTGGGTGAAACAGCAAGTGGGAGACAGAGGTATGTTAAACTTTTTGGTTGTACTGCCCATGCTGTGACAGCTGTGCAATGGATCCTAAAGATACCGGTAATTTGGGTAATATTCAGCCTGTGTCGGCCACTGCTGGCATTTTATATCCAAATTCCGTACTGGAAAATACCAACACTGAATATTCAGGAATAGTGCGAGACAGTCTGACCAGATATTCAGGGGCATGGGTAGTTAACCACCACTGAATATCTGAGCAAGATACAGTCCTTCCTAATTAACTCACACAGAATATTGAACCTATAGTTAAACTGTAAAGAATCACTTGGCCTTCTACAAAGTCTTTACTGGTTCATAGTAGAACCACCCGATCCTTGTACAAAGTCCTTCCAGTTTTATGGATATTTTAAGTACACATTCCTTCTAATAATAATGTGCTTGCAGGTTTCACTCCTCCTCCTCTCAACACATGGCAATCTAGAGGATTTGTTTATTTCTACTCCACCTATATGTTATAAAGCACCCACAAAAACTTTACACATACACAACAATAAAATTCAACAGGAGCAGGAAGTGACATCAGAGTGACAGCCAAGGCCGATGCAGGCAGCAAGTTGGAGATGTTGCTTGTGCCAGCGAAGAGTTAAATAAGTACGGGGGAAGGAAAGCACACACATGGCAAGGGGGGCAGGGAAGGAACAGAGAGCAGGGAAGAGGGCGAGGGTGCCATGTCCCTGGGCATCTTCTACCCTCGTTATGCCACTGGTAGTGGTATATAAGTATTAGCACTTTAAAAGAAATCCTGCTAGGCACCAGCGGCCAACGAAGCTGCTGAAGTGTTGGAGTGATATGCATGCACCTAGAGGTTCCCAGGTACAATAGTAGTCCGTCTTACTGAGCCCTAAGCTCTGAACTACATAGAAACATAGAAAGATGACGGCAGAAAAGGGCCAAGGCCCATCAAGTCTGCCCACTCTATAGACCCTCCCCTTAAGATTAGCCAATGTTTTACCCTGACCCACGTAGGGATCCCACATGGGCGTCCCATTTATTCTTAAAATCTGGCACGCTGCTGGCCTCAATTACCTGTACTGGAAGCTTGTTCCATTGATCAATCACTCGCTCCGTGAAGAAATACTTCCTGGTGTCGCCGTGAAATTTTCCGCCCTTGAGTTTGAGCGGGTGCCCCCTTGTGGTTGAGGGGCCTCTGAGAAGGAAAATGTTATCTTCCACTTCTATACATCCGGTGACGTATTTAAACGTCTCAATCATGTCTCCCCTCTCCCTGCGTTCCTCGAGAGTGTAGAGCTGCAAATTGTTTATTCTTGCTTCATACAAGAGACCTTTAAGCCCTGAGACCATTCTGGTGGCCATCCTTTGGACCGACTCGACCCTCTGTATGTCTTTGCGATAATGTGGCTTCCAGAATTGCACGCAGTATTCCAGATGAGGTCTCACCATGGTCCTGTACAATGGCATTATGACTGCAGGCTTTCTGCTGACGAAACTTCTACGGATGCAACCCAGCATCTGCCTTGCCCTTGAGGAAGCCTTCTCCACCTGATTGGCAGATTTCATGTCTGCGCTAATGATTACTCCTAAATCTCGTTCTGCTGAAGTCCTGGTCAAGGTCTCCCCGTTCAAGGTATAAGTTCTGCACGGGTTTCTGCTACCCAGGTGCATGACCTTACACTTTCCAGCATTGAAGCCCAGCTGCCAGGTTGAGGACCAGCATTCCAATGTACGCAGGTCCTGCGCCATACTATCTTGTAGATTGCCCTCGTTTACCATATTACATAGTTTGGCGTCGTCGGCGAATAATGTTACTTTACCTTGAAGCCCTTGAGTCAGATCTCCTATGAATATGTTGAAGAGGAGCGGACCCAAGACCGAGCCCTGCAGCACCCCGCTGGTCACTTCCGATGTCTCAGAGAAAGTACCGTTAACCATCACCCTCTGAAGTCTGCCACTCAGCCAATCAGTCCTAAGATTATAAGCCTGTCACCATTAGTTTCAGTTTACTCAATACAAGGAGCTGATAGGACAGGTGATACGTTCTTAATTCTAACTGTTCTTGTGTAAGACCCCTTTTTACCTGGCTGCTGAGATAGGGCCACACAAAGTATTTTTCCTATAATAGGGCTGTGAGCCGAGACCCGCGTCAAGCTGGCAGGCCGTCGCAAGCACTCTCCACACAGTCTCCCTCTCTGTGAAATGAAGCAGGCCACTCCAGTAGTTATGGAAAACAAGCTCTAACTTTTACTTCTTCCAACGGGAGCAAGAGGCACACTTAAACGATACAGTTCTAACAAAAACAGGTACTATGTACATTCTTTTCCTGACTCATTTTAAAAGGAAAAATCTCCTAACATAAAGATCCTCTGTTTTGGCTGGATGGTGATCTGTTGGGGGAGATCTGCCGAAAGACTATTCTCCTGCCCAAAGCATGAGCTTAAGAGCCCCTCTGATGATGTCATTCATTTTTTTCCTTGACTCTACCACCTTTGACAGCCCTAAGCCTAGGAACAAAACTCTACAAATTATGGTCATGCACCAAATAATCCTAGCTCCTTGGAGCATGAAATCTGGCTACATTTGTATATGTAATGTTGAATCTAATACAGCTCCCAAACTCTTCACACATTTCTTTACCGAAAACTGGGCACCCAAATCTCCAACTTCCTTGGATAACTCCCAGTCTATATATCTACCCATCAACATAAGTTCTGTTTTCTCCACATTCAGTACCAACTGATTATTCCCCAACCATCTCTCAAACTTCTCCAAACACAGCTCAGGCTGTTGAACACACTGACCCCATTGACCTTCCAGAGGGATAAAATCCTGCAAATCATTCACATAAAGCTGATATGCCACCCTCAAATTTCTGAGGCCCAGATTCTCATCGGGATGCTAAATGTTAGATGGCAGTAGGCGTCCTACTGCCGCCTAACTTAATTGTTTTAATTGGTGCTCAATGACGCGGTAGTTGACCATATAGTTTATAACCAACTAGCTGATCACCTGGTATTGCCCGGTTATAAATTCCGTTGAGGATTAACATCACACAAATTTTCAGTTTTCACTTTCTGTTTAGATTTTACCACACCACACCACAGCTGCACTTCCTTACATAATGTTAAATGACTTTGTGATATCATTCCAAAGCTGTTACCTCTCCTCCTCTCTGCCTCCACCCCCGCCTCTTCCCATTCCTTCCCTCCACTTGCTCCCCACCCCCTTCCTTATCCCATACCTCTAGTTGAAGTTGTTTGCGGCGTGGTCCGGATATAAATTCCCTTGGGTTTTGGTTTACATTCACTTGAGGATTAGCATCACACAAATTTTCAGTTTTCAGTTTCTGTTTAGGCTTCAGCACACCATACCACACCACAGCTGTACTTCCTTATATACTGTTGACTGTGACATCATTCTGACTGTGTAACATCATTTCCCAAGCTTCACACAATTGGTCCATCTATATATTTAAAGTCTGATTTATCTGTGTGTGTGACCCCCTTCCCACCCCCTCAGTATTTTTTCCCAGATAATAACCCAGATATATACTAAGTTTGGTTGAAATCTTTCTATATGTTTCAGAGTTATGCTGGAACATACATACATACTTAATGTCACACCGCGCCCCTGAGATGCGCAGTGAGCCCACAGGATCGTGACAAAACTTCTGGCCCAGCATGTCCCTTACAACCAAGGGACCCTTCAGGACTTATCTGGCTGGTTAACAGCCTAACGGGGTCATGCAAGTAATGAGTCTTAGTCAGAAATGGCAAAAACAATAGCTTTATTTCAGCCACTGGCCAAATAAACCATAATACAGGCTTCAGCTTTGCATTATCAAAAAAAACCCCACTCATTCCATGAAATCATATGGTTCTTATACAGAAGAAAAACCTTAAAACCCATGCTTGTCAGTAATGGCTTTAAACACAGTCCCCTGCTTCTGGACTTTAACAGTGCATTCATAAAACAGTCCTCTTCACCAGAGCAGTTGGTTATATATTTTAGGCTTGCAATGTTCACTCAGCTGTGTATTCAAAATGAGCACTGCCAGTCCTTGGCCAGATAATGAAAAGAGAGAAAAAAAAACTCACAGCAAACTGGGTAGCATAGCATGCAGGTACAACACATGGCTTCACTTCAGCATAACCTTTCCTTACATAAGCTGTTTCTTTATAAGCCGAACTTGTGCTCAGAAAAACAGGCACTGTAAGGAAAAATCTTATTTCAGCCTAGCATGTAGAAAAGTTTGATTCAGAGCTAACGTTCTGGTTACGTGCAGAGATTCTAAGGACATTTCCTTCTGAAACGTTGCTGTAGCAACTACACATAGCTGTGAGAGAGGAACATGATTGCCTAGCCTGGCTGCTAGCAGGGAAAAGCATACAAACGTTTGTTTGAATCAAAATCAATGCTTTAAGGCAAAATTCAAAGGGTTAGATTCACTAAGCAAACCAATCGTGTACCGATCCGTTTGCAACACCATTACGACCAGATTTCCCTCCGGCCCGATTCACTAACCTCTCCTGCGATCCGCTTCCAATCCGTGCATGCAAATGAGAGGAATCGCATGCAAAGTAGATAGGGACGCAATTCACCAAACAAATTTTTGAAACCGACTGGGCTTGGCCGATCAATCCAAGAAGCGACTGGTGGGGACCAGTCAAAAACTTCTTTCTGACTCTCAAGCTTCATTGAAGCCCTGCTCTATGCCCTGCTCTCTGCTGCCCCGAATCTCTGCTGCCTGCCGCCCCTATGCTCTTCCCCAAATCTCTCCTGCCTGCTCTGCCCCAAATCACCGCCCTGCTCATCCCCGGTTTTCTCCTGCCTGCTGCCCCGAATCTCTCCTGCCCTTCCCCCACACTACGAGCCTGTGGTTTTAACTCGCGGGTTAAAACCACAGGCTCACTGGGCTGTTAAAAAGTTAAAATAAAATTTTTAAAAGTCATGGATCAGAGGGGTATTAGACGCATGCGCAGACTATCTACAGATGGTCTGCACATGCGCAGGATCGCACACTAGCGATCCGTGTCGACAAATGAGGGCATTCCTCTGATTGCCCTCATTAGAATTTTTTTCAATTTGTGAATTTGTCGGGCTTGCTGGGATTGGCCACAGATCGCCCCCAGAAGATAGGTTAGTGAATCTAGCCCAAAGTCCAGAGTTCTAGGAGAGGAAACTAAACTCTCCTCAAAGAAAAAATACAGCTTATCTTGCAGCTCAGTGTCTGCAGACAGAAAACAAAACACATACGTTTCAATGCACTTCCATGTCCACAAGAAAAGTTTCAGCTCCTACCAGACTCTCCTAAATATCCATCGCTTCTCCTTGGTCCTGCTCACAAATTCCAGAGGGAGAATACATCTCCTCTGCCTCTGCCATATGCCAATCTGTTTCTCCAGCCTCCTCTGGCTGGTCAGAGAGAATCTCACTCTCTTCCTGGTTCTCATCAGTTCCAGCTGTAGTCCTTCCCTGCCTCTCTCACCTTGCTAATCTGGACTGCCTCGCGTTAAGCTGTTGAAAGACATACCCCCTGAGCCTGGATGGGGGAAGGACTCTCCACACACTAGCTTGGTCCGTTTGTCTACATACAGATTTCTTTCCAGTCCTGACTCTTACAGGGACAGGCTACTGGAAAGGCAGTAATCTCCTGGCAGTATCAGGGACAGGTTTAAACTGGGTAAAGCTTTCCATGTCTGTCCTTTTTCCTGCTAATCCTCATCTGATGCAATCTCTCTGTCTAAGTAGTAGTCGGCTAATTCTGCAGTCTGGGTTTCCACTTGATCAGGTCTCCTGCATTGGGGTTGAAACGAACAGGGTCCGTTTCTTGGTCGCCCTTTCAGATATCTGGAGGCAGTCCCTTTAGGCAGGAAGGATACTCAGACTTGTCCCAAAGAGATTGCCTGTTTATTATTAGTCTTACATCCAGTTTTATACCTTTTTACATGGGTCAGTGGTATTAGCAGATGACGTGAGTACAAACCATATCTGGTGACAGGATACATAAACTTCAAAAAAGTAACCAACACAAGAAAGGGGGATGGGTGAGCAGCATATGTGCTTCATTGTCTAAAATTTAAAGGTGCTGTCTTAGCAACAGTGTCTTATCTAAAGCTTCCCTTATCTTTCTCAACCAGAACATAGCTGTGGGAGGTCGAACCTCCATTGTCCCAAGCAGCTAGCTTCATAGCAGGATTAAATGACCTAGTCTCGGAACATATCAGCAGAATCAAAACAAACTGTCTCTGTGTTTGTGTTTCCCAGCACAAACAGAGTTAGAAAACTTATAAGATATATGTGTGTCCCTTCAGGGGTGTAGTGAATTTCCTCCTCATCTTTGAGACAAAACCAAAAATGGAATTGGGTTTGTCAGAATACACACATACATCCGATTTTAGATAGACAGATAGATTAAAAAGTAATTACCCAAAAAAGGTGTTGCTATGCAGCCTCCAGGACCGGTGCCTAGGTCCCTGGCAGCTAGCGACATATAGTGATGCCGAAGCCTGGAAGTGGGCATGGTTAGGGATGACCTGTGAAACCCTGGCCTGCATTTCTGGTGCCTAGGGTCCCATCAAACAGAAATTCTGGAAACGGCGCTCGCTGGTGATTGACATGCTGCAAGCACATGTTATGTAGACACCTGCTGCGGCAGGCACTACTTACAGAATCAGCCCCTAAGTGTCTTCCTCATATAAATATTAAACAAAAGGGCTAACAGTGCAAAAACGTGTGACCACAAATATGTTAGCTTCTACGCCTCCTCCTTACAAAATCAGACTACCCTTCCCCCATCCTGCCTTACCAAGTTTCCAGGGAAATACTTTTAAAACCAATAGGAGGAAATATTTTTTCACTCAGAGAATAGTTAAGCTCTGGAACACATTTGCCAGAGGTTGTGGTAAGAGTGGATAGCGTAGCTGGTTTTAAGAAGGGTTTGGACAATTTCCTGGAGGAAAAGTTCATAGTCTGTTATTAAGGAAGACATGGGGGAAGCCACTGCTTGCCCTGGATAGGTAGCATGGAATGTTGCTACTCTTTGGGTTATGGCCAGATATTAGGGACCTGGATTGGCCACTGTTGAGAACAAGGGGCTACTGGGCTTGATGGACCGTTGGTCTGACCCAGTAAGGCTATTCTTATGTTCCTATTTTCTTACAATCCAAGTACATTTAATAATGATAAAAATAAAATTAAAATGTCAAATCAAAATTTAAAGGACTCAAGAATATTGTCTGGGGAAGAACTACAAATGTAATAGAAAGGGGGGAAGGGGAAACACAGTTGGGAATTTTCCTTTTTGCATGATTCCAGCAGCGTTGTCAATAGGAGCAGGTTTAGAAAGCGTCTGAGAAAAGGAAAGTTTTTAAATCTGCTTTAAATCTATCAGTAGATGCTACTGATCGGAGCGATAGAGGTAATGAATTCCATAGCTTTGGTCCGTTAACAGAGATAATTGCATCTCTGATGTGCTCATGAACGATTTCCCTGTAAGATGGAACTAGAAGAAGTTGTTTATTTGCTGGTCTTAGATTTCTAATAAAAGAACTGTCTCTGTTTTCTCTGACAGTTTAAATTCACAGCACCGACAGCGTTCTTTTGACGATGTTACCACATCGCAAACTTGAAGCATTCTATCAGCATTGAAAAGGTTTTTCAATTTACATACAATAGGGTCTCCTGAAGAAGGAATCGAAACGGGGCCACGTAGAGACCCCGAACCTGTTATAAACTGAATTATCAAACTGCTCTCAATTTTCTCACAGAGCGATGTTCATTTGAAAAGATTTGTAAAGATAAGAAAAAACAAAGTATTTTCATACAAGTGTTTGAAAGACTGTAAAGACATTTATTTATTTATTTATTTATTTACTTTTGTAATCAAACTTGGAGCGTAACCAGAACTAATAAAGTTGCAACGACTGAAAAATATACTTTGGTTCATCACTAGAGGGCGCAACTCTCTTCTTGAAGAACTCTATACCTCTGAGTGACTTTCAAACGTGACGGTTGCAATCCTGAAGTTTGGTTACCAATTTGAATGAGAAGACAGTTCTTTTATTTGAACTCTAATATTTTATTTGAACTCTAATATTTTTCTGACTTCCACTAATATTTAACTATTAGTACCCCAGTGACATTATAAAGGTCTTAGATTTCTGGCAGATAAATATGGTCTTAGCAAACACGCAAGATAAGGCAGCTCTTCTGTGGCTAAGACCTTAAAATGTTATTAAGATAATTTTATATATAATACATTGTCTAACAGGGAGCCAATGAGCTGCTTTCAAAAATGGAACGATATGATCAAATTTATGTAAATTGTGAATTAATCTAATAGCCGAATTCTGTATAACCTGGAGTCTATACTGTATATGAAAAACAGGAGAAACAAACAAAACTGCAGACTGTGTACAAGATGCAGGCAAAAATTTATAGTACCAAAATTAAAATGCAAATAAGTAAAATAAAACCCTTTTACCAATCAAGGGACCCGACACGGTCCGTGTTTCGGACAAACCTTCGTCAGGGGTCCTAATAAATACAAATACAATACAGAAAACATTATAAACATTTGTAAACTCTTATAAAAAGCGGAAAGTAACAAGATGGTGTTATTATGCCATGCTACTAAGGCTTGTGGTCAAGTGACGTGAATGACAAGAAAGAGGGTATGTGAAATAGTAAGGAAACATGCAAAGTAAGATAAACATCAAGGTAAGTTAAAAGGAAAATGATAACATTAAACAATAAAACACTATGAGAAATTAGTGACAAAAGAGCGTGACACAAAATGGAAAAGTGAGAAATTAAAGGAATAAGTACCCATAGGAGTTTGGTAAAAAAGTAAAAAAGAGGCACCTACCATGGTGAAAAAGGTTGGGACATACCATAAAAAATGAAGATAACTATATTGAAAAACATAAAGATACAACATGATGTGAACTTATGACCATAAACCAATAATAAAACCAATAATAGACCATATATATACTGTATATATCTTTCTGACACAGACCGGCATATAAAGAATTACAGTAGTAGTCAAGTTGTTGGATCACTAGTGAATGTACTAGAATGTTCAATGCTTGTGGGAACAGTAATGAGCGGATCGATCTGATCAAATGCACGATCATATTCCTAACCCACTACCTAATCCTGTCCAACCTACAGGAGCCAGCAACTATTGATTACTACTACTAGTTTTTGTATAACACTACTAGACATACCGTATTTTTTCCGCTCCATAAGACGCACCTGACCATAAGCAGCACCCTAGATTTAGAGTAGGAAAACAAGAAAAAAAAACAACATTCTGAACCAAATTGTGTACTAACATATACCAGGCTCTGCACCCAGCCACCTCACTCCCTGCCAGGCTCTGAATCCCCCACACTCTTTGCCAGGCTCTGCACCCTGTCCCCCCACCCCTCCCCTACTAATTCTAATGCAATTTTTTCCTTTCATTTTTCCATATACACACAGCAGATATAAATTCTCAAAACTGACACATTTAGATCTCTAAATTGAAAATAAAATCATTTTTCCTACCTTTGTTGTCTAGTGATTTAATTAGCTTCTGGTTGGACTTCCTTCTGACTGTGCATCCAAAATTTATTTCACAATCCAGCCCTTTGGATCCAGGTCTCTATCTCTTTTCCCTCTGCTTACCCTCCCTAGATCCAGTGTCAGTTCTCCTTTGTACCTACCACCACCTTTGTTCCAGGTCTCCCTCTCTCTCTCTTCTCTGTTATAATCTTCAATTTCTCTGTTTTTCCTCAGGGTCTCTCCCCTTCTGTCTCTTCTGTCTATACCTCCCATAGTCCAGCATCTGACTCCTGTCTTTCCCCTTTGGTGCAAGCCTCTCTCTCTCTGTCTGTCTTTCTTCTGCTTACAAACCCCCCCCCCCTCCCATGTCCAGCATTTGTTCTCTTTTCTTCCAGGTTTTTCTCTGCTTCTCTCTCTATCCTTCCTTCCTCCCTCCCTGGTCCAGAATTTTTCCACCTCTCTGCAGTCTCTTTCTCTCTCTTCCCTCTATATACTCCCAAGTCCAACATCTGCTCCCCTTTGTTTCAGGTTTCTCCCTCTCTCTATCTTCCATCTGCTATCATTTTGAGTCCTCCCCTCTCTCCCCCCTCTAGTCCAGCATCTGCCCTGTCTTCAAGTCTGTTTTCCCGCCCCTCCTCAATGTCCTATTCTGTCTGTCTCTCCACCCCCCCTGTGTCTAAGTCCAGCGTCCTGCCGGGGCCCTTGCAACAGATGGGGCCTTACATTTTGGTAAAGTTTTTATGTAACTTGAAGGAGTGCGTAAGATATTTTCAAGCCATTCCTGAAGGGTTGTTAGGACTTGTGGATTTTGCATGACCTGATCTGCCAGTTTTTCCACCACTTTTTGTTAAGTTTGAACCGCGGCAGAGGCAATGTGCTTCACAGGCCAATGGCAGCCTGCTAAGTTCGCTCTGCAGACTGCCGTAATTAGGTCAGCGGCAGTCACAGCATGGAAGATGACCTCTCTCGCTGGATGAGGAAGCAGCTTGGAGGTAAGGCCCCGTCCATCATGAGGGCAGGATGCTGGATCTGGACACCGCAGGTGAGAGAGAGGAGGCTTCTGGCGCTCACCGACACTAGGGAGAGCCGTATGGAGCACGGGCATTTAAAATGGTATGTCAGGGTGGGGTGTTTAAAAAAAAAAAAAAGTACCTTCGCTGCATAAGACGCACGGACGTTTCCACCCACTTTTAGGTGGGAAAAAAATGTGTCTTGTGGAGCGAAAAATACGGGATGCAGTGCTGTACATATTATATGTAGGAACTTTATCTGTCCCTAGTGGGCTCAAAATCTAAATTTGTTTCTTGTACCTGGGGCAATGGAAGATTAAGTGACTTTGCCTACTGCTGCCTCCACCACTGCCTGCATTTCTGTGTAGGTAAAGCTGTTGGGTCTCATGTGGGTACTGGGACCTGTGTGGTTCTGACTGGAGAACAACACAGACAAGGGAGGAAGTAGTAGGTAAGGAACGCTGCTTCACTGCACGACAATGTACAACGGATGGAGAGGATAAACAGACTGTTCTTCCTCTTCATATTGCCAGGAAAAAACCCTGCCTAGTGTACTGCTAAATTAACCCATCTGAAAGGGTGAGGTACCTCTTAAACATTTCCTTGTCGATACTACGAATATAAGAATTGGCATACTGAGAAAGACCAAAGGTCCACCAAGCCCAGTATCCTGTTTCCAACAGTGGCCAAACCAGGTCCCAAGTACCTGGCTAGATCCCAAGTAGTAAATCATTTTATGCAGCTTATCCTAGGAATAAGCAGTGGATTTCCCCAAGCCATCTCAATAATGGCCTATGGACTTCTCTTTTAGGAAATTACCAAATGTTTTTAAAACCCCGCTAAGCTAACTGATTTCACCATATTCTCCAGCAACAAATTCCAGAGCTTAATTACACGTTGTGTGAAGAAATATTTTCTCTGGTTTGTTTTAAATCTACTACTTAGTAGCTTCATCACATGCCCATAGTCCTAGTATTTTTGGAAAGAGTGAACAAACGATTTACATCTACCCTTTCCACTCCACTCATTATTTTATAGACATCTATCATATCACCCCTGAGCCATCTCTTCTCCAGGCTGAAGAATCCTAGCCGCTTTAGCCTTTCCCATAGGTAAGTCATCCTATCCTTTTTATCATCTTCGTTGCTCTTCTCTGTACCTTTCCTAATTCCTCTATATCTTTTTTGAGATATGGTGTCCAGAACTGCACACGCGATTCTGCCAGCAGAAGTGCTCCATACCTGTTTCCACCTCCCTTGCTTGTTTTCGTCTGTAGTCAGACTGCTGCAGGCAGAAATAGCCTTGTATATTCACTGTCAAGGAAAAATACTTGAGTACCTGAATAAATTCATGTAAACCATTCTGAGCTCCTGGGGAGAACGGTATAGAAAATTGAATAAATAAATAAAAATAGCACTAGCTCTGAATATCCAGATCCTTGACAACAAGGAGGCAAAATATAGTGGCTGTTAATGATTCCCTTCTGATGAATATAGAGGCATCCATCTGCAGACCAGACATGATGTCATGGGAGATGTGTTGTCTGCCTGGTGCCAAAATTCAAGATGCAACTGAGAGCTTACCGAGACCCATCAAGCCTAATGACTATTATCCAATACTGCTCATCCATGTTGGCACTAACAATACTGCTAGGTACCCCTCTGATCATATCAAAAGTGACTTTGTGGCTCTGAGAGAGAAGGTGAAGCAGACAGGTGAGTAGAAAGTGTTCTTATCGATACTCCCTGTTGAAAGTAAAGGCCAAGGCATAAAAGCTCACATCCTGGATTTGAACGTCTGGCTGTACAGATGTTATCGATGAAAGCATTTTGACTCCCTAGACCATGGGATGATTTTCTAAGGGCTGCTGAGCAGATATGGTATGTGTCTATCAAAGAAAGGAAGAAGTGTCTTTAGCAGCAGACTGGCTGGCAGCTGATTCTGAAGTGGATTGCTCTCCTGCTAAGCCGCCCACTCAGAACTCCTGTCTTCAAGGGGTTAATTTTTTGTGTGATCATCTGTCAGTGCTGGATGCGTGGAGAACCCTTCACCCATTTGACAGGGAGTACACGTTCTACTCGAACCCTCATTCTATGTATTCACGCCTGGATTACGTTTTGGTGTCCCATATGCTTTTTGTCCGGGTGGATAAAGTCACTAAAGAGGACACTTCACTTTCGGATCATTCAGCAGTGGTGCTTGTCCTAGGGGTAATGGACCAGAGGGGTGATAGGACCTGGAGGTTTCCAGCTGCTTTATACACTGATAAGGATTTTCAGGCATATTTGCGGTCCTGTTGGTTGGATTACGACTCGCACAATAACACTTCTGATGTGGACCCAGCGGTGTTTTGGGATGCTTCTAAGGCAGTTTTGATGGGTCACATCATCCAAAATGTCTCCACCAAACGGAAACAACAGTGGGAGAAACTTATGGCTCTCTCGGGGTAGCTGAAGGCGTTGCGCAAAAAGCATTGGGTGGGTCATGCAGGGGAGGATGGTCAACAAATTAAATCTCTTCGTCATCAGATTAACGAGATCTTGGATCTCCATGCCTGCCAGGATATTTTCTATCAGAAATTCTGTCTCTATCAGTGGGGGGTAAGGCGGGCAAACTTCTTGCTAATTTGGTACAGCCTTTTAGGAAAAACAAATTAAGTTGGTGAAGAATACTCGGGGTGACTGCTTTACGCGGGAGACTCAAATTCGAGATCAATTCGTGGAGTTTTATAGTGCTCTCTTTGCGCGGAGAGATTTCACAGAGGCAGAGAGGGATCACTTTTTTGGGATCTTAATCTCCCACAGATTTCTGCAGTGCAGGCAGAACAGCTGAATAGTCCCATATCCCTGGAGAAAGTTCGTCAGGGGATCAAGAAATTGAAGCTCACAAAGTCTCCGGGACCCGATGGGTTTGGCCTGGAATACTATAAACTTTTATCTGATCTCCTTGCGCAGCCTCGGGAGAATTATTACAATTTCCTATCCATGACTGCTTCAGGCATCCGCGATAATCTTGCTCATATCACACTGTTCCCAAAACCGGGGAAGGATCCCACGCAAGTCTGATATCATTACTCAATCAAGATGTTAAGCTGCTGGCTTCTATCTTGGCAGCTCGGTTGAATTTGTTCTTACCTAAGCTTATAGTGGGTGATCAGGTGGGCTTTGTTCCCCAACGATATGCTTCCATGAATCTTATTAAAGCGATGACGGCACTTCACAAGCATCGGGGTGGAGGAGGTACATCGGCAATCGTAGGGCTTCACATGGAAAAGGCTTTTGATAGCATTTCCTGGCAGTATCTTTTTTGGGTGTTAGGGGAATTTGGCTTAGATGGGAACTTTCTTACTTGGATACAGGGCCTTTATACTATGCCTCGGGCACGTCTAATCATCAATGGTGGCCTTTCACCTTCTTTTCCGCTCTGCCGGGGGACGCGTCAGGGTTGTCCCCTCTCTCCCTTACTATTTGTTCTAGCTATCGAACCGCTCGCTATTAGGATTTGAATTAGTCCTGAGTTGCACGGAATTCTTATAGGGACGGAGGAGTGTCGTATCACCCTCTTTGCGGACGATATCCTGCTCTTTTTGGATCAGGCCCCCTTTCATCTACCGGTTGCATTGTGTCTGGTGGCTGAATTTGGCAACCTCTCGGGCCTCAAAGTGAATTACGGAAAGTCTGAACTACTGCCATTGACGGGGCTGGGGTGGGAACCTTGGCATGATGGGTTACAGATTCCTCCTGGTCGTAAACCGATGCGCTACCTTGGTTTTTACCTGCATGCGGACCCAAGGGTTATGTATCAGTGCAATGTTTTGGCTGCTATAGACAAAATTAAGGCTCTTTGTACTGCCTGGCAAGACCTCCCGCTGTCCCTCATGGGGAGGGCAGCACTGATTAAAATGATCTTTCTACCCAAACTCTTATATCCCTTGCAAACGGTTCCTTTCTGGGTGTTCCAGCGCGATGTCAGGAAACTTCGTTCACTTTTCTCTGCCTTTTTATGGTGCCATCAAGCAGCACGTATTGCCTATGTAAAGTTGTCCCTTTTTAAGCAGGAGGGGGGTCTGGGTCTCCCCCGACGTCTGCGCGTATAATGTGGCGGCTCTTTTGCGCTTTGTCCATGAGGTGGTGACTGGGGTGGCTCAATTTTCTCCTCCCAGGTGGATGGTGAGTTGGTGTGCACCCTATACCTTTTTGAATCTCTTGCACATGCCAGGAGGTGGGGAAGGTGCCCTACCTTCCAAATTATGTTTTTTGTGCCCTTTCTGTTTGGTGTGGCGGTGGTGGCGTCGGGCGCAGGCTCGGTCACCTATGGCCTCATCATTCTTGAAACTCCGGGGTAATCCTAATTTCGAGCCAGGCCTGTGTTATTCACCGTTTGCTACTTGGGCTTCTAAAGGGGCTTCTACTCTACCATCTGGTCGATGGGGACTCGGGGGTCTTTGTTTCGTTCAGTTACCTTAAGGAACAGAGAGGAATCCCCAAACACCATTTCTTTGCCTATTTATAAGCTAGGCATTACTACCAGGGCCTTCATCAACAGTATGGGGAGGCATGGACGTGTGGACCTCTAGACGCATATTTGTTTAGTGTACCAGCCTCGCAGGGCTCTCTCTCAGTCTGGTACCGGGTGGTTCGCTCCTCCGAATCTCAGGGACACTTGGCCATCTTGTGAGATAAGTGGAATAGGGACTTAGCTACTCATTACAGCCCTGAAACTTTTTGGAGCTTTTTCACACATCATATACTTTTGCAAAATCGACGGCTTGGCAGTAGACCCAATTTAAGATCCTCCATAAGGCTTACATTACTAAAGTTAGGGGGGCCCGCATGAGTTTGTGGGAAGAGTCTTTGTGTACCAAATGTAGGGGGGCTGCTAGAACTCTTTTACATTCATTCCTGGAATGTCCTGAACTGTCCTTTTGGAACTCCTCCTATGCGCAGCTTCAATTAGTCTTACAGTGTGACTTAGAGTGGGACTACAAAACATTACTTCTCAGCGATCAGGATCTCCTGGAGGAAAAGGGTCTCTGTGTGCCTCAGGGGTGCTTCATGTATTTGACATTGTTGACGGTCAAACGAACAATTTTACAATATTGGACTCGAGAGGGGGGTCTATCCCTTTGGACTGTTGGATCAATCAGATGATCAAACAGGCCCACTTTGAAATTTGCTATCATAAATGCTCAACCAACCCTGAGATCAGGGCCTACTTGGCCTTGTGGACGGTGTTCCTGCAGTTGCCGCTGGTCTCCCAACTTGGGTAGGGGTAGGGTGTGATTGTGGTGGGTGACTGGCTTGGGTGGCATGGTGTGTCTGTCTTTCTGTGTGTTGCTGTAGGGGGAAGGCAGGCCATGTTTTTTTCCACTTGTAAAATATGGAGTCACTGGGGGAGACGGGCTATTTTTGTTCTTGAATGGTCTTGTAGCCTCTTGCTGTATTAAATTTCTTGGTGATGATTGATGTAATCTTCCTTAGTTTGCCATTGTGTGCTTGCTTGTATTATGCACCATGTCTGTTTCTCTTGTTGACTCGTTAATAAAAATGATTCTAAAAAAAAAAGTAGCAGACTGGCTAACCTATTGAATAGGGCTTTAAGCTAGAATTGTTGGAGCAGGGTGATCAAAGCCCCCAGGTAAGTATAAGCATTCAGGGAAGTGAATCACTAAATACTTCTACACAAAAGGGAAAAGGGGGCAATGTCTGGAAAGCTGTATATACCAATACTCAAAGTATGGGAACAAGGTTCTGGATCTATTAGCTGTGATAGAAGAGGCTGAGTTGGATTTAGTGGTGATCTTGGAGACATGGTTCATGGAGAACCATGATTGAGCTATAGCTATACTGGGCTATAATCAGTTCAGAAAAGACAGGGTAGGCTGAAAAGGAGGGTGCGTGGTATTATACTGTATGTTAAAGATAATTTTGAAGCCACACAATTGCAGGATCTGCAGGTTATGAAAACTGCACTGTGTGTCGATCTAGAAAGAGGGAAAGGAAAATGTATTTACAATGATGTGATATACAGGCCTCCTTCACAGACAGAAGAAGTGGGTTGAGGTCTAATTTTCTATAACGTGGACACATTTTTTGACAGTGGTGAGGGTGTTGCCTAATGTAGCCATTATAGGTAGCACGATCGTTATGTCGTCTGCATAGGTTGTATCCCAAGGATTGCTTTAAAAGGTGGAAAACTTTTCATATGCTGACAGGTTGGAAATGTTGGGGCTATTCTCCCTGGAAAAGCGGAGACTTAGAGGAGACATGATAGAAACCTTCAAAATCCTGAAGGGCATAGAGAAGGTAGACAGGGACAGATTCTTCAGACTGTGGGGAACCACAAGTACAAGGGGGCACTCGGAGAAATTGAAAGGGGACAGGTTTAGAACAAATGCTAGGAAGTTCTTTTTTACCCAAAGGGTTGTGGACACATGGAAAGCGCTTCCGGAGGTTGTGATAGGCCAGAGCACGCTACAGGGATTCAAGGAAGGTTTAGATAGGTTCCTAAAGGATAAGGGGATTGACGGGTACAGATAGAAGTAGAGGTAGGTTAAGGAATAGTCAGGGACCACTTCACAGGCCTAATGGGCCGCCGCGGGAGCGGACCACTGGGCGCGATGGACCTCTGGTCTGACCCAGTGGAAGCAACTTCTTATGTTCTTAACACTGATGGTGAAAGTGGCAATCCTTGGTGGATCCCGCTGGGAGGATGCCAGCTATTAGAAAGTTCATCATCCGTATGTACAGCATAATGCCTAGTGTTCAGGAAGCCTTGGAATCAGGAGAGGACTGGCCACTGAATCTGAAATCACTGAAGATCTCGGACATTTGATCAAAGCCTACTAGGTCAAATGCACTGCTTAGGTTGAATTGGATTATGATTGTGCTGTGACCCTTGCTTAGTAGTTCTTTGCCGTATGTTACTAGTGCTGCGACTACCATCTCGATGCTGTGATTTTTCCTGAATCCCAGTTGTGAAGGGTGAAAAAAATTGAAGCATTGTAAGTAGCATTCAAGTTGTTCTGTGACAAATCCTTCTATCATTTTGATAAATAGGGGTATGCAAGCTACTGGCTGATAATTGGTCTCATCAGAAAGACTGTTTTGGGTTCTGATGTGGGCGTTAAGATAATTCCTCCTCCTCATATGGGGAAAAGGCCAGTTTTTAGGTGATAGTTGGGTTATTTTTCCTATGGTTGTTGGGGGGTGGCTGCTTTGATAAGGTAAAGTGGACAGGTGTTGAGGCCTCACCAATGACTTATATAGGGGCACTAACACCTCACTTTTTCTACTGGTGATTCTTCTCTCTATGCAGCCCAGCATCCTTCTGCTTACAGCCACCATTTTGTCACATTATTTTCCATCTTTGAAATCCTCAGACACTATCACATCAAGGTCCCTCTCCCTGACCGTGCATATCAGCTTCTCATCCCCAAGCATATACATCTCCTTTGGATTTTTACCAAGTACATCACTCTAAACTTCTTCACATTAAATTTTAAATGCCAAACGTTAGACCATTCTTCCAACATTCGCAGATCTCTTCTTGTATTTTCTATTCCCTCCAGCATGTCTACTCTTTTGTGAATCTTTGTGTCATCTGCAAAAAGACATACGTTTCCTTCTAATCCTTTTGAAATATCACTCACAAATATATTGAACAGAACAGGCCCCAATACCAATTCCTGAGGCATTCCTTACTAAGGAAATCCCTGATTGGCTGAGGCGCCTCAGGTCCCTCCCAAGGGAGGAGCCCAAGGTGCCTGAACAAATAAGGGCCTTAGGCCCCATCCTGTGCATCACATGATACACCAGGGCAGGGCCTAAGGCCTCAGAATTGTCACGGGAGGCTTTGGAGCAGGAGAGATTGAGCACCCCTCCTGATCCATTAAAGGTACGGGGCGGGGGAGGGGAACATGGAGGGAGCATCCAGTGGGTGGCAGGAAGGAGTTGGCAGGAGGGGTGGGGGGAGTTGGAAGGCATTGGAACAGAAAGATTGAGCACCCTTCCTGCTCCGTTAAAGTTACGGGGGGCAGGGGGGGACCGAGGACAGGGAGGGTGCATCCCTTGGGTGGCAGATAGGAGTCGGCATCCCTCCTGCCATAGGCTGCGATGGCGGGCACTGGCATGCAGGGAGCATCAGCATGCAGGTTAAAACCACAGGCTGGCAATGTGGTTTTTCCCAGCCCATGGTTTTAAAGGGCAGAAGAGGGCAGGAGAGTCGGTAAGGAAGTAAAACGACTGGTCCTGATCAGTCGCTTCACTTTTGATCAGCCAGCCCAATCGGTGTTCCTTCTTGAGTTTAGTGAATCGCGTCCTTCCTACTTTGCATGCCGTTTCACCTCATTTACATGCACGGATCAGGTCGGAAGTTGATCGGCCAGAAGGTTAGTGAATCAGGTCGGAGGAAAATTGGGTCCTTAGTGAATCTAGCCCTAAGTTTCTAGGCACTTACCTTGTTTGCCTATATCTTAATTCTGCACTGGTTAGTGTTTATTGTACCCCATTCCCCCTAATTCCCCATCATTTTGGCTCCTGTGCACTATTTTCTGTTTTTCAGGGCTTTGGGGTCTGGTGAACAATGCTGGGATCGGTTCCCCTGTAGCCCCCAATGGATGGCTGACGAAGAATGACTTCTGCAAGATACTGAACTTGAACCTGGTGGGGATGATCGATGTGACCCTCAGTCTGCTCCCTCTGATCAGAAAATCCAAGGGCAGGATTGTCAATGTTTCCAGTATAGCAGGGAGGATAAGTATGATTGGAGGTGGATACAGCATTTCTAAATATGGAGTGGAGGCTTTCTCGGACAGTCTCAGGTGAAAAGAATGAAAGCATCGTTTATTTTTCATAGATGTTTAGAGGAATAGATTAAACCTTAAGGTGATAATTTCTTGTTATAGCAGTACCACTAGTGATTATATTCAGTGGATGTAAATCAATAAAAAGGGACCCTGGAGAAAGGAGGTTCCTAAAGACTAGATTTACTAAAATACGCTATTGTGTAAATGAATAGCAACAAATATTAATGTACAATGGGTCAACCATAGTAACATAGTAACATAGTAGATGACGGCAGATAAAGACCCGAATGGTCCATCCAGTCTGCCCAACCTGATTCAATTTAATTTTTTTTTTTTTTTCTTCTTAGCTATTTCTGGGCGAGAATCCAAAGCTTTACCCGGTACTGTGCTTGGGTTCCAACTGCCGAAATCTCTGTTAAGACTTACTCCAGCCCATCTACACCCTCCCAGCCATTGAAGCCCTCCCCTGCCCATCCTCCTCCAAACGGCCATACACAGACACAGACCGTGCAAGTCTGCCCAGTAACTGGCCTAGTTCAATCTTTAATATTATTTTCTGATTCTAAATCTTCTGTGTTCATCCCACGCTTCTTTGAACTCAGTCACAGTTTTACTCTCCACCACCTCTCTCGGGAGCGCATTCCAGGCATCCACCACCCTCTCCGTAAAGTAGAATTTCCTAACATTGCCCCTGAATCTACCACCCCTCAACCTCAAATTATGTCCTCTGGTTTTACCATTTTCCTTTCTCTGGAAAAGATTTTGTTCTACGTTAATACCCTTTAAGTATTTAAACATCTGAATCATATCTCCCCTGTCTCTCCTTTCCTCTAGGGTATACATATTCAGGGCTTCCAGTCTCTCCTCATACGTCTTCTGGCGCAAGCCTCCTATCATTTTCGTCGCCCTCCTCTGGACCGCCTCAAGTCTTCTTACGTCTTTCGCCAGATACGGTCTCCAAAACTGAACACAATACTCCAAGTGGGGCCTCACCAATGACCTGTACAGGGGCATCAACACCTTCTTCCTTCTACTGACTACGCCTCTCTTTATACAGCCCAGAATCCTTCTGGCAGCAGCCACTGCCTTGTCACACTGTTTTTTCGCCTTTAGATCTTCGGACACTATCACCCCAAGGTCCCTCTCCCCGTCCGTGCATATCAGCTTCTCTCCTCCCAGCATATACGGTTCCTTCCTATTATTAATCCCCAAATGCATTACTCTGCATTTCTTTGCATTGAATTTTAGTTGCCAGGCATTAGACCATTCCTCTAACTTTTGCAGATCCTTTTTCATCCAGGTTGGGCAGACTGGATGGACCATTCGGGTCTTTATCTGCCGTCATCTACTATGTTACTATGTTACATAAAGCAGTGGCGTACCTAGCATATGTACTATAGCTGAAAAACCCAGATATCTTGAAAACTCAATGTATGATATGATAAACACTTTCAAAAAGAGTGTGGTAAAGTCCAATATAATAAAACAGACACTGCATAGACCAGATCACTACAACGTGAAGGAAAAAGCCTCAGAAAAGGCCCTCCCACCTCACCAAAACGGCTTAAAGAGGCAGTCGAGCGGTCACCTCACTGGCAAAAAACCTTCAATATATGTTCGTGTCTTATGCTGTGCTATACATGCCAATAAACATTAAAGATAGAGGAATAAATGTCCACTTATCCTGCTGATCGGTACACCAACGATGGCCAGCGTTTCACATTTTCATGCTGCCTCGGGGTGTATGCCGACCGATCAGACTCAATTCAAAACGGACGTCTCCATGTCTCAATGTAAAAATGACTGTTACAGGGGAAACCCTGTAACCTAGCATATGTGACACCTGGGGCCCATCATTTTTGGGCACACACCCCCATCTATATGAAAAACATGATTTTTAGTAACAAGGCACACATCACACATGAGTACCTAGGAAAAGGCAACATCTTACATACTGCAGTGAGCAGTACAACATCAATACACCCATTGTAAAACTAAACAAGCCAGACTAGTACACTGTCAATCCTAACAGAAAACCATGTCTTTCGAACACACAGAACACAGGAAACACCTTCGCCTAGTATGGAATATGTCATTACAAACTAACCCCTCCCCCTTTTATAAAACTGTAGTGTGGATTTTAGCCACGGTGGTAACAGCTCTGACGCGCATAGAATTCTGAGCATCAGAGCTGCTACCACCAGGGCTGGCGCTAAAAAATGCTCCTGTTTAGTAAAAGGGGGGATACAATAGAAATACATAGACAAAGGTTAAATTGAACCAGTAAGAAGCTGGACTCTTCATACAATGCAACATCACAGAAACAGTGACACATGTCTCCTAAAGCAATAAATAAATAGAAAATTTTTGTTCCTTCTTTGTCTTTTCTGGTTTCTGCTTTCCTCATCTTCTCATTCAATTCCTTCCATCCACTGTCTCTCTTCTCTCTGCGTCTTCCATTTGCTCTGTTACTGTGCCTCTCTCTTTCTCCCCCCTTCCTAATTGGTCTGGCACCAATCTTCTTCCCTGCACTCCCCCCATAGTCTGGCATCTCTGTCTTCTTCCCTGCCAGCGTCTTCTCCTCACTCTCTCTTCCCCATGTCCTTTCAGCGTCCTCCCCACTCTGTCTTCCCCATGTGCTTTCAGCATCCTTCTCCCCCTCTGTCTTCCCCATGTGCTTTCAGCATCCTTCTCCCTCCCCCTGTCTTCCCCATGTGCTTTCAGCTTCCTTCTCCCCCCTCTGTCTTCCCCATGTGCTTTCAGTGTCTTTCTCCCCCCTCTGTTTTACCCATTTCCCTTCAGCATCTTTTCCTCTCCACCCCAACTTTCCTCCCTTTCTCCCTCCCTGCCCCTTACCTTCGTGACGCTTTCACTCCCCCCCAAACAGGCCCGGTCCGACAAACCTCTCTGCCCTGTGGCCGGCGACGTCTAAACTGCCTTCTTACAGCAGACGGAGCATTGTAGTTGCATATGGCTGCTATAAAGGTCGTCTCTGATGCAACTTCTGATTGCGTCAGAGATGACCTTTACGGCAGCCACATGCAATTCCAGCTGTTGTAAGAAGGTAATTTAGACTCGCGGCCACGAAGTTAAGGGGCAGGGAGGGAGAAAGGGAACTGTTTCAAAACCATTCACCACTGAATTTTCCGGACCTGGCCAGCTGTGCACCCCCCGTAAGCCTGCACCCGGGGAGGACCTCCCCCCCCCCGGTACACCACTGACATAAAGATGTCTGATTAACTCTGCCACACTTAGGCTGCTAGTATTGATCTTCGTGATTGTTTTCCTCTCTTTGTGTCATGTATATCAATGTTTCTCATTGCATTCAATGGGAGTAAAACCTGGATGTCTCAATCCATCCTCCTTTTTCTGGAGCCGTATGGTAATCCTACCCTTAGCTAATCTGGATTTCAGATATCCATATTGAATATTGCTTAAGAGAAATTTATATACAGTTCATACTGCACTCTTTGTCCCAAGAAGTTGATGTGAACCTAGAAGGTAATGTTTGGAAACTTTGAGAGGTGAGGAGTGGCCTAGTAGTAGAGCTGCTGCCTCAGCACCCTGAGGTTGTGGGACTGAATACCAGTGCTGCTTCTTGTGACCCTGGGCAAGTCATTTAATCTACCATTGCTCCAAGATACAAAATAAGTATCTGAATATAAGTAAACCACATTGAATGTATAACTGCAAAAAAACGGTATCAAATCCCATCCCCCTTTGTAGCCTGCGAAGTATTTGTGTCTTTATGTAGTAAAAGTAGATATGTGTTAGGCATTTGGCCAGTGTTTCTGTGGTCTTGGAGGGGAAATAAAAGGTTGATATTCAGTGTGCTGCCCACTTAAACCACGCTGAGCATGTTGGGAGCTAAAGTTCAGCAGTATTTAACCACACAGTGCTGCTCAGTATAAACTGTGGCACTGTCCAGATAATGCTGGGAAGGTCCAGGAGCAGAGTCTGGAGTTATGCTGGTGCCAGTGATATTCAGTGTTGTTTCATGAATCAAATGTGTCCTTTCAGTTCATACATAGGTAACTGGGCAAATTTTTCACTTTACCAGGTTAGCTATGTGAATCTGGCACTGGATATTGGCCATGTCCACATAATTTGTGCTTGTGATGCAGATAGTACCAGTGTCTAAATATGGCCTAGTACTGCATATACAGGTCTAATTTAATCGGCAGTGATCAATGCTTCAAGAAATTCCAGCTGCTGCCTGTTGAATATTGACCTAAAAGATGTTAAGCTTATTCATATCTTACCGTCCTTAGACGTATACCAGCATACAACAATAATATAATACTGTAAACATCACAATGTATAAAGATTGAATATTGAAGAACAATTCTAATATACAACTAATACAGTTCATAAAAAGTTTAGACATCAATACATTTTAAAATAAAACATAAATATGCAAAAATGTGTATACAATATATTTTCCAACTAGGATGCAGCCTGTCCAAATATTGAACATTCATAGACATGTGGTGACTTTCCCCAGTCTCAGCACTTTTCAGATGGTCGTCTCTCTTTTACTGTGTATAGGAGCAGCTGAGTGAAGGGAGCTATGGTGGGAGAGGAGGTGAGGCAGGATAGATAAAGCTAAGCCCTAGAACCATAGGCAAAATGGAAATGAAATTTTTGCATTACAGACGTGAACTATATTCCTTTGGAGTGAAAGTCTGTATCATCGAGCCTGGTGCTTTCAAAACACAATTAACAGATCCCAAATACTTTGACGAGACTATCCAGCAAATCTGGAGCCGCTTGCCAGAGGAAACCAAGGAAAACTATGGACAAGCTTCCTATGACAACTGTGAGTCTTCTGCTCTCTTTCTAAAGGACAGAGGAAATGTTGGTCACTGACAGATCTGGGGAGGGAATCTGTTATCATATTAATGTCATTTATGGGGCTGTTGGGCAAGAGGAAGTGGCAGAGCCTTTAAGGCAGGGGTAGGGAACTCCGGTCCTCGAGAGCTGCATTCCAGTCAGGTTTTCAGGATTTACCCAATTAATATGCATTGAAAGCAATTCATGCAAATAGATCTCATGCATATTCATTGGGGAAATCCTGAAAGCCCAACTGGAATACAGCTCTCGAGGACCGGAGTTCCCTACCCCTGCTTTAAGGTATTGGGGAAGGATGTGAAAGTGTTTTCCAATTAAAAGGTTTGCTCGCAGTTGGTGATGTTATTCTGTTTGTGCATTTTTACACAGATGTCAAGAATATTCATATTATGGTAAATGTCTTCAGTTCCAAACTGACTCTAGTGACAGACTGCATGGAGCACGCTCTGACAGCAGTGCACCCCCACACACGCTATTCTGTTGGATGGGATGCTAAACTCTTCTACCTTCCACTCTCCTACTTACCAACGTCCCTTGTAGACTTCCTGTTGCGCTTGATGAAATGAAGCATCAAAGTCAACCTAGCAGAAATGCTCTGAAATGAGATCCATGATAACTGACCTTCATAATGTCAAAGATTTTACTTGTTAACAGAAAGGAATTCATCCTCAGTAGAAGAAATCATGACCTATTCAATAAATTTGTTTTTTTTCTACCCTCAAAAGAAGAATTTTTTTTTGAAAAGGTGTGCTCCATTGAATTTTGTAGGGAATCATTTAATAACAGTATGCACTATATAGAATGAGCCCTGTGGAATTACATACAATGTTAATAAAAAGAGACTACCGTATATACTCAAATATAAGTTGTAAGGATTGATCGCGCCCCCACAATATTAGGTTATAGGGGTTATGTTAGGCGCCCTTACAAACGCCAGGTCCCGAGTTCAATACCTTCTGTTCCGCCACTAATTTCTGTCAAGTGGGATGATCAGAGATACTCAGGAAAACACACAGACAATATAAAGCATAAACAATAACACTTTAATATATATATATATATATAAGAATACATTAGCATCACCGTATCTCACGTAAACCCTCCCTTCACCATTCGGAATCCCTCAATGGATAGGCGAGTAGGACACAGGAGTCTGCCCCTTTAGACCTGACGTCTTGGATAGCCGGCTAGGATTCTGGATTCTAGGAGCAGAATTCCGTCCTTATAAGCTGCTGAGTTAAACAGCTGGGCCTGCAGTAACAGCGTCCTTTGATTCAGGCACACCCCAGGTCGGTCCCTTTGAAGTTGTTTGGACAATATTCAGGTCAAAGAGGTCAAAATGTCAGATAAACAGACTTGTGGATTCATATCGGTAGCATGCTGAATTTCAGTTACTCCCCTGGCCAGTTTCTTTGTTTGGATAACATTCAGGTCCCCTCTGGCGTTACTGTCCTTTTGAGGTTATTAATGAGGTGTTGCAGGGACTGATAAACGGCTGGTCTTGCTCTTTTGTTCTCTGTTTTGATAACACCCAGGTCTGTCCTTACTGATGTTATTTGAGCGGTACGCAGGAGGGAAAAGCTGCTGGGTTCTTAGTAAAGCATTTAATGTTGTCAAGGTAACACTAAGGTTCAGGAGTTCAGGTAAGCAGACTTGAGGAGACATATAATATTCTGAACAAAATTATCAGTAATATGCTGGGGTATAACACCTTCACAGAAGATTCACTAGGAAGTAGACTCAAATGAGAAGCACAGCCAGAGGTGATTGCATAAAGAATATATTATAGAAATAGGCTTACAGAAAAGTAATATTCATAAGCATTACACTTAAGGAGAGAGCAAAGTAGTTTCCCTGCCTTACAGAGTCCAGAGAGAAGCGTAAAGTTCTAGGGAGAGGCAGAGAGAGAGAGAGAGAGATAGAGAGAAAAGAGGATGGGGGTGATGGTCTAAGCTCTGGGTTCCAGAAGGTAGACTAGAAAGAAAAAGGAGCCAGAGGAGCAAGAGACGGGGGTGTTGTAGAAAGAAGCCTTTTATAACTTGGAATCTTATTCTAAATATAGAAACTATTGTATTTCCCAGTATCTTTCTGTTTAGAATTTCTAAACTGTTTGAAACAGTAGTTAGTTTCACTGACCACCTGGATCCACTGTATATCTTCAGACATTCTTAACACCTCTTAGAGCACCTTTATACTGCCAGGTCCTCTAAGCACTGATTGAATTAGGGTTGTTTGAAACAGTCTGCCTGGATGCTTACTGTATGTGATCTATCTGCATCAACATCCCAGAGTCAGATTGATATAATTTCCCATAGGCCTTTGCTGACATTGGTTAGGGCAACCAAAAATGCTGCTTGCTAGCAATAGCTATGCTGATATCTCCCATACTTTTTTTATTTTTATTCTTTGAAATGAAGGCAAGCTTGCCTTCTATAAACAGCCAGTTTGCCCTTCGCAGATGCCTCTCTTACCTCCAACATTATATCCGCACGTTCCCTGTCCTGCAGAATCTCCAAGCTATGAAGATAAACAGTTCCCATTATGAGTTCAAACCTCTGTCTTAGATTGTACAGTCATCTGGGCGGGGGAACCCAGTATGCTATATCTTACCCGTCGTTGAGCGAATAAACCGTGCATAAGGGATGCAGGAAGCTTTTTCAGGAGGTTCAGGCATTAAGTTACCAAGAGTATGCAAGTATGGGATATGAGATAATATATTATGTCTGACCCTGGTATGCAATACAATAGGCCATGCCAAATTAAAACCAAATTAGAACCAAATTAGCAAGTGTCAGAGAAGATACTGGAAATACATGATAACTGTCTTAAAAGCTAGAAGGAGCTTTGTGGGATATGCGTTGTAAAGAAATGTAATTCTAGGGGCAGTCTGATATCCCATGGCAATACCATTATAGAAATTGATATTCTGTCACGAGTTTGAATGTGACGTTTTGAAATCAATGACATTAAGCCCACAGTAGCATTGTCAAGAAACCGAAACTTGAAAGATAGATTAGTACCATCGGCTTTACCATTGTCAAAAGACAACAGGAAACACATTATGGGCATTGACCATGTGGTTCCTGTTCTGTTTGCAAACATACTACGAACATTCAATCTTTCATTCATCCAAGAACACACAAGGAATACAAACTTAATTTTAATAGTGATTGCAATACGGAAAATGTTTTATATATTATTAGGTGTCCGTGCAATCTTCTGTATATTGGGAAAACCAAACGAAAAATTAAAACCAGAAAAATAGAACATCGTAGTTGTATTCTGAGAATAGCATCTGCACCGCTGGTCAACCATTGGATCGAGATGGATCACACCATTGAAGATTTACATTTCTTTGTTTTCAAAACATTCAAATCCCAATGGAGGGGGGGGGGTGATCTTAACCAACTACTCTTACGATCTGAACAAAGGGCCATTTTCTAAATCAATTCTACATATCCTGCAGGTCTAAATCAAGATATAGACTATATTTCTTTCCTTTGAAGCCATTAACTGAAAGAAAAAGAAGGACATACTACTCAAAACAAATTGGAGATGGACCTCAAGACTCAAAAAAATTATTCCAGCTACTAAAAGACCTCACAAACACAACACCATACATAAAGAACAATAATTTGCCCCCACCTACAGCCACCCTCCTAGCTTCCTACTTCAAAAACAAAATCGCAATTATCAGAGCTTCTTTCAACGGAACACCCTCACACATAGAGTCATCATTTCCATCAATAGATAAAGAATCAGTCGTAGCACCTGGTCCCATTTCACATCTTTAGATTGGACAGAATTCAACAATCTTTATAATAAATATAGCCACGCAGCCTGTGACCTTAACCATTGCCCCACATACCTACTGAAAACATCAAGCACATTATTCCGCTCCCTGCTTCTACAATGGATTTACTCTTTACTACTAGAGGGTTATTTCCCACCAGAACTCAGCGAAATCATAATAACTCTGATATTAAAGGACCCTAAAGGAGCAACAGACCAGCCATCCAATTACATACCCATTGCCTCAATCCCATTATACATTAAACTGATGGAAGGTCTCGTAGCTAAAACTCTAGCCTCTTTCCTAGAGAATCACAACATGCTCCACCCCACACAATCAGGTTTCCGAGCCAAATACAGCATGGAAACACTTCTAGGAACACTAATGAACACTGCAAGACAACACCTCAGTACAGGCAAAAAAATACTGCTGATACAATTAGACATTTCTGCAGCCTTTGACTTGGTTGACCACGACATGCTTTTACAAACTCTCGACTCAATAGGAATCTCTGACAAAGTACTTGCATGGTTTAAAGGATTCCTACAATCAAGAACTTACAGAGTCAAAATAATGCAAGAAAAATCTGAACCTTGGTCCAACCCCTGCGGAGTTCCCCAAGGATCACCCCTATCACTTACTCTATTTAATATATACATAGCTTCCCTCAGCTACTACCTGGATAATCTCGGCATAATTTCATACAGCTACGCAGATGACATCACTATTCTTCTACCCTTCAACCAACCAGAATCCTTCATAGCAAACACAATACACAGAACCCTCGAATCAGTGGCTATATGGATGACAGAGCACAAGTTAAAACTTAACCCTGACAAAACAAATTTCATTCTACTTGAAAATGACAAAACTCCAACGTTAACTAATTTTGTAATAAATTCATTTTCATACCCAATACAACCTACTTTAAAATCACGATTGACAGAAGCTGTAACATGCAACCCCAAATTAACAAAATAATAAAGACATCATTCATGACCATGAGAAATCTGAGAAAAATCCGATCATTCTTCGAAAAGAAGCAATTCCTACTATTGGTACAAATCTCTAATCCTTGGGATGCTGGACTACTGCAACATACTATACCTACCATGTCCCGCGACCATGATGAAGCAATTGCAGACGGTGCAGAATACAGCCCTGAGACTTGTCTATTCACTAAAAAAAATATGACCATATCACAGAGGCAAACCATGACTCGCATTGGCTTCCAATAGAAGCAAGAGTGAACTTCAAATTCTACTGCTTACTTTACAAGGCTATCAACGGAGAAAGCCCAACTTACTGGAATAACAGACTAAATCAATCCTCCTCAATCAAACACAGAAGAACCCATAAGAACATAAGAAGTTGCCTCCGCTGAGTCAGACCATAGGTCCATCCTGCCCAGCGGTCTGCTCCCGTGGCGGCCCATCAGGCCCATCGCCTGAGTAGTGGTCTATACCTATCTATACCCTTCAATCCCTTTTTCTTCTAGGAATCTATCCAAACCTTCTTTGAAACCATTTAATGTTTTGTTGTCTACAACAGCCTCTGGAAGCGCGTTCCATGTATCCACCACCCTCTGAGTGAAAAAGAACTTCCTAGCGTTTGTTCTAAACCTGTCCCCTTTCAATTTCTCCGAGTGCTCCCTTGTACTTGTGGTGCCCCTTAATTTGAAAAATCTGTCCCTGTCTACTTTTTCTATGCCCTTCAGGATCTTGAAGGTTTCTATCATGTCTCCTCTAAGTCTCCGCTTTTCTAGTGAGAAAAGTCCCAACTGCTTCAATCTGTCGGTATATGGGAGATTTTCCATTCCCTTTATCAGTTTAGTTGCTCTTCTCTGTACTCCCTCAAGTACTGCCATGTCCTTCTTGAGGTACGGCGACCAGTACTGGACACAGTACTCCAGATGCGGCCGCACCATTGCACGATACAGCGGCATGATGACTTCCTTCGTCCTGGTCGTAATACCCTTCTTAATGATACACAACATTCTGTTTGCTTTCTTTGAGGCTGTGGCGCACTGTGCCGATGCCTTCAGTGTTGCGTCTACCATCACTCCCAGGTCTCTCTCCAGGTTACTGACCCCTAGCGGTGTTCCCCATTCTGTATGTGAACATCGGGTTCTTTTTCCCCACGTGCATGACCTTGCATTTCCCTATGTTGAAGCTCATTTGCCATTTTTCGGCCCACTTTTCCAGCTGCGTTAGATCCTTTTGGAGATCTTCACAGTCTTCCCTGGTTTGAGCCCTGCTGTATAGTTTGGTGTCATCTGCAAATTTAATGACCTCACACTTGGTTCCCGCCTCTAGGTCGTTTATGTAAATATTGAACAGGAGCGGTCCTAGCACCGACCCATGTGGAACTCCGCTCGTGACCCCTTTCCAGCCTGAGTAATGGCCCTTTACTCCAACCCTCTGCTTCCTGTTTGCCAGCCAGTTTCTGATCCATCGGTGGACCTCCCCTTGCACCCCGTGGTTCCATATCTTCTTAAGCAGTCTCTCGTGTGGTACCTTGTCGAAGGCTTTTTGGAAGTCAAGGTAAATGATGTCTATAGATTCCCCTTTATCCACCTGGTTGTTCACCCCCTCAAAGAAGTACAATAAGTTGGTGAGGCATGACCTGCCCTTGCAGAAGCCATGTTGACTCGGTTTTAGCTGCCCATTTTTTTCAGTGTGTTCACAGATGCTGTCTTTAATTAGTGCATCCATCATCTTTCCCGGGACTGAGGTCAGGCTCACCGGCCTGTAGTTTCCTGGGTCGCCCCTTGAGCCCTTCTTGAAGATGGGCGTAACATTTGCTATTTTCCAATCCTTCGGGATCTCTCCAGTTTTTAAGGATAGGCTGTATATCTGTCGAAGTGGCTCCGCTATTTCGTTTTTTAGTTCCTTGAGTACCCTTGGTTGAATGCCGTCCGGACCTGGCGATTTGTCGCTCTTTAGTCTGTCTATCTGCCTGAGTACATCTTCTTGGCTTACCTCTAAATTGACCAGTTTATCATCTTGGTCTCCTATTGCGATCTCCTCGGGTTCCGGAATGTTGGTTGTATTCTCCACCGTGAAGACTGACGTGAAGAACTCATTTAACCTGTCAGCTATCTCTTTCTCTTCTTTTACTACTCCCTTTCTATCTCCATCATCCAATGGTCCCACTTCTTCTCTTGCCGGTTGCTTCCCCTTGACGTATCTGAATAACGACTTGAAGTTTGTTGCTTCCTCTGCCAGTCTCTCTTCGTATTCTCTTTTTGCTTTTCTAACCACTCGGTGACACTCCTTCTGGTGTTCCTTGTGCACTTTTTGGTTCTCCTCTGTTTGGTCTTTTTTCCATTTTCTGAACGATGCTTTCTTGTCGCTTATCGCCTTCTTCACTGCATTTGTTATCCACACTGGGTTTTTTGTTCTATTTTTTTTGCACCCTTTCCTGAACTTGGGGATGCACAGGTTTTGCGCTTCGTGCACAGTTCCCTTGAGTAAGGTCCAGGCTTTTTCTACGGATTCCATCTTCCCTATGTTGCCTTTGAGTTTCTTTCCCACCATTTCCCTCATGGCATCATAATTTCCTTTTTTGAAGTTGAGTGCCGTCGTTGTGGTTCTTTTCCCCTTTGATGATCCAATTTCTAGCCTGCACTGGATCGTGTTGTGATCACTGTTACCTAGCGGGGCTAATACTGTCACCTCCTTTGCTGGCCCCCCTAGTCCGTTGAAGATTAGGTCAAGAGTGGCGTCACCCCGTGTTGGTTCCCATTCATTATTCTATTACCCACCATCCAAAAATGTCAAATGAAAAAAACTCTATGACAACTTAATAGCCTCCAAAGCAGCTAAGTTGGACAAACAACTCACCACTCTGTTATCTTCATCCACAGATTACAAAACCTTCAAGAAAGAAATTAAAACCATACTCTTCAAAAAACATGTTAAACCTATCCAGCACAACAATCCTAACCCAACATCCAACACTATATAAACCCTTAGTACTCTCTAATTTTTTTTCTAATTATCAAACATTATCTAAAACCCATAATTATCCCTTAAAATTTTATCTCATCATTTATTCTATTACTTCAAAATTGAAATGTAATTCTTGTTTTTAATTTGATGTAATCCGCCTTGAACCGCAAGGTAATGGCAGAATAGAAATCACTAATGTAATGTAATTAACATATTATAGTGTACTATTTTGGTCTAATACTCTATAATATAACAGTCTAATTAAGATTAGTTTTATTTATTTTTTAACTTTATTATAAGTTTATATGTGAGATGTTTATGGAATTCAAGGATTGAATACTCATTACTATATTGTTCTATTAGAAACAGACATTGGAAGACTCTTTTCATTTAAATGATACAAATCTAATAGGTGTTATTTTGTGTTTAATTTAGGGCTTGGTGTGCAATTCAACACAGTCATAGGCTACTTATAGGTTTTTAAAAAGTCTTTAGGTCCATGTCTCCAATAAAATCACATTACCCTTATTGATAAGTTAACAGATGTTCCCATAATAAAGTCTACTTTGCAGTCCTTATGGTTAAACTCCAAGATTCAAATAGGCGGTGCTAGGATCGCTTGGAAGAATTGGATGCAGGCAGGTATTCGGACATTAGATGACGTTATGTCTAATGGAAATCTGCTTGATTTTTCACAATTGCAACAGTCATTTGGAATTTTAAAATCTCAACAATATAGGTTGTTGCAGTTGAAGCAGGCTATTCAGAGTGGCTTCCCTGAATGGAAAAATTTTAAAACATATATTAGCCTGCAAATCCTTTGCTACCAAACTGATTTAGTAGTTCATCAGGCTGCTCAGTGGTACAAATTGATTTCTGGATTTTTGAATAAAAAGCCAAAAAATAGTCTGAGACATCTGGAGCATCGAGATAAAACAGTACATTTCTGTGTCTCATTGGCCACGAATTTGAACTTGGAGATTGAAATGTACAGCGTCAGCATCTATGAGACAAACATGGTTATTTTTGTTACATAGGATTTTCTGGACCCCCAGTTCGATTACTGGTAAATAAAATAGATAGTTCTAAGTCTAATAGATGCTGGCATTGTCATACTGGTATAGGGACTTTGGATCATCTGTTGTATTTTTGTCCGTTTATATTAATATATTGGAAGTCAATTTGGAGATAAATAAATTTAGTACTAGATTCAAATGTTCCAATGTCATATGAGGCTATAATTTGTGGAATAATTTTACATGTGAAACCCACTCTAGATAAATATAAAAGTCGTCTATAAATATAAAAGTCGATCCTAACAGGTATAGCCATTCAATTGATTACAAGTACCTTAGTTTAAGAGCATAATTCATTCCAGAAGCATACTCTTAAACCAAAACACTCATATATCAAAGCAACTTTCCCCATAGAAGATAATGGAAACTTGAACAATTCGTTCCACCCCAACCCCCCCTCCCAAGGCTACTGGCACTGCTCCATCACCCCCTCCCCCTGCTCTAACCGGCATCGCACCCCCCCCCCCCGAACAGGCATCGCAACCCCCCCTCCGCGAACGCCCCCCCCCGCGAGAACCGCAAAGCACCCCCGTGCTGAAAGCGGCATCCGCCCGCCCTTCCTCTCAAGCACAGTTCTTACCCCTTCTGCTCGTTGTAAGGGTGAATGCGAGCTCCCGCCTCTTGCCTGGGCTGGGCCTTGAGCATCTTCGCATGCTCAAGGCCTTCTGGCTCTCGTTCTCTCGGAGATCTCATTCTCTCCGAGAGAACGAGAGCCAGAAGGCCTTGAGCATGTGCAGATGCTCAAGGCCCAGCCCAGGCAAGAGGCGGGAGCTCGCATTCACCCTTACAACAAGCAGAAGGGGTAAGGACCGTGCTTGAGAGGAAGGGCGGGCGGATGCCGCTTTCAGCATGGGGGTGCTTTGCGGTTCTCGCGGAGGGGTGTTCGCCGGGGGGGGTTGCGATGCCGGTTCGGGGTGTGTGCGATGCCGATTAAAGCGGGGGGGAGGTGCTCGTACACCAGAACATGCTCGGTTTGCGAGGCAAAAGTTTGTTGAGTGTTTTGCTCGTCTTGCAAAACACTCACAAACCAGGTTACTCGCAAATCGAGGTTCCACTGTAATTGGAAAAACCATGATAGAATTAATTATACATTTTGGTGGGTGAATGTGTGTACTACATACAGATAAAAACGAATTAAAGCAGAATGTAGGGGTTTTAGTGAGGTATTTAATAAAATTTGGAGCCCACTGACTAAATTTGTAAAAACATAATAATGTATTTTCATCATATCTCTTCTTCTCTTTGGTTTATTTATCTTTACACATCCAGGGGGGTGGGGGGTTGGAGGGAGGGGAATAAATATTAATAGTGATAATTGGGTAACTTTATTCTTCATTTGTATTGTATATTAGGATATAATAGGATATTATTATATGCAGGAAAATGAAATTATTGAATGATATTTATGTTACCTGTATAGATAATAGTGGAATATGTGGAATATCTTTTGCTCTTTCATTTGTATGACATTGTTTTTTGATTAAAAACCAATAAAGAATGAAAAAAAAATAAAAGTCTTTAGGTCTATCAAAACTTTGCTTATATGTCAATTTAACATTTTTATTTGGTTGTATTAATCTCTACTGTATTTCCATGCTTTACCAGTGCTGTTCCAAATCCACATGCCATAGATATTTAAAGTTTTTATTTCTATTTATATCATATTAGTGAATATCTCTGTTACCCTTTCCATGTTAGGATTAGGATGTGTTTATCGTTTGCCCATTTTAAAAGATTTTTCATTTGAAGATTGACTAATTATACAGATGTCATAATTCTAATATACATTGAATCGGCTATGGCATTTCACTTAGTAAATTATTAGTATTCATTTTAACAGATAATGAATTCATTATGTGCATGATGATTTAATGTAAATATTTTAATGCACCTAAAGCTTCCCTTTCTTTCATACATTTATGATTCATTCGCCCATATAGACTTTTAGGGTTTTAGACTATGTTTATATTTCATTTTAATTTTATTGGCAATGAACTCATTTACATAGATGTTTTTCTGATTATGCTTTGCAATGTATCAATAACGTGTATGAAATCATAATGCGAATACTGATGTTTTTTACATTTGGCATATTACTTTCTATTTTCCTGAGTTTTCACACACATGCTGTTTTCACTATCTTCACATTTTTAGCATGACTTCTATCTGGTGGGTATACATTAAGACAGCGGTCTCAAACATGCGGCCCGTGGGCCACATGTGGTTCTTCAAGTTTTATTTGCGGCCCGCGGTCTGGACTGGATCATTCCCTTCCTTTTGGAGCAGCAGCGGGTCTGGCCGGTTCGTTCCGTTCAAAGCCGCGGGTTGGCGGCTCCTTGCGCTATTCACTCCTGCATCGGAAGCCTCTCTGACATCACAACATCAGAGAGGCTTCAGACGCAGGCGCGGATCTCGCAAGGAGCCGCCACCCGCGGCTTTGAATGGAATGAGCTGGCCAGACACGCTGCTGCTCCAGTGGCGTACCAAGGGGGGGGCGGTCCGCACAGCTGGTCACCCTCCACTGTTCTTCCTAGAGTGCGGCTCACGGCTCGTCTAGAGCAGGGGTGCCCAACTGCTTCCCTTCCCTTCTCACCGCCGGCACCATGCTCTTTGATCTCCCTGCTTCTCTCGCCGCCCGACCTCAATTCTGATGTCGAGAGGACGTTCTGGCTAGCCAATCGCTGCCTGGCTGCCCGGAACGTCCTTTCCGACGTTAGAATTGACGAGCGGCGAGAGTTGGTCGGCCCCGTGGAGATCTTGGCCTGTTCCCGATGGCGGCAGCAGCAGCCTATTCCCCGGCAGCGGTGGCATGGGGGAGGGCAGGAAGGAAGAAAGAAAGAAGGGGGGGCAGGGAGCCAAAAGGAAAAAAGAAAGAAGGGGGGGACAGGGAGCCAGAAGGAAAAAAGAAAGAAGGGGGGGGACAAGGAGCCAAAAACAAAGCAAAAAAATGGGACAAGGAATCAGAGAAAGACAGACATAGAAAAAGAAAGAAAAAGTTGGGGGAGGGAATGAGGTCTGGAGGAGAGGAAGCATACAGGAGGCTGAAAGAAGAGAAGAAATATTGGATGCACAGTCAGAAGAATAAAATGCAACCAAACAAAGGTAGGAAAATATTTTATTTTCAATTTAGTAATAGAAATGTGCCAGTTTTGAGAAAGAAAAGATATTAAACTTTAAATGTGAGTGCTGCAGAAAAAATAGAGTACTTGGAGGGCCGCAGAAAAAATAGTTAATGTCTTATTAAAGAAATGCCAATTTTGCATAAGGTAAAACTGTTAAAGGAAAGTTTTATAAACTATAAAGAGTTTAACCTCATGCAAAATTGTCATTTATTTAATAAGACATTAACTATTTTTTTTCTGCGGCCCTCCAAGTACCTACAAATCCAAAATGTGGCCCCGCAAAGGGTTTGAGTTTGAGACCACTGCACTAAGAGTAATTGCACTTTGGCACTTTCTACTTTAATTTAACAGATTATAGAGTACAATTTGTACCAACTTCACTATGCCGTAGTTCCATTATGTTTTTATCATTCCTTTTTTTGTCTAACTGGTCATATATTCTCTTTTCGTATTTGTTCCAGTAGTATCCCAACCACTCATAACCCCTTATTTAGTTCCTCCCCTTGATCATAAGCAGTTGCTTTTGTCCATACATGATGAGTAGTTTTTATAAGCAGTTGGTTTGACTAATCACGATTAGCAATTGTTTTGACCAATCACAAGAGGTTGTATTTCTGTTTGATGTATTTAAATGGCCGGTCCAGTCATGCGCGGTTTTATTGGCTTGGTTTCCAGCAGCGCTCGTTTCTCCACATTTTAGGTAGGTTTTTATCTTTGTTTTAAGCCTGTTGTCTATTTTATTTCGGCATTTTTTCCTGTGATTCACGGCATAAGAATATAATTAGTTCTTTAAAGCCAAGCATGTATAGCGGCAAGATCTGATCATATCGGACTTCAGTCGCAATGATTTTGTTACGGTTTTCCTTTCAACTTTTGCACTTTTAGCTGTTCATATTAGTGAAGTCCTGCACTTTCAGCTGTTAATGCCGGTGTAGTACTGTTTAGCTGCTATGTTTTTAGGGCTCCAAAAGGAGGCATGCCATCTTTTTGTACTGGATTTCTCTTACCGTTCAATTTTTAAGCCCTTGTACAGTTGTCCTTACAATTTTTGAACCCTGAATCCATGTGCGGCGTATACTTTTTTGTGCACTTTGTAAGTACCATTTGACCCATTGCATTTATTTGTCATATAGACATTTGGGTTACTTATATAGTTTGGGTTTCACTTAAGGTTTAATGTTTAGATGAACTCAGACCCTACTGACATGCTTAGAAAATGTTCTTTTGATTAGGAAGAACAGGTCTAATTTTAAACTCTTTTTAACCTTTTTAATCAAATAAATTTGGTTTTTAACCTATGATAACCTTATTATGATTATATGGGCGTTTTTTTATTTATGTTGTTTATAGTTTATATTTTAAATTTGGTTCTTTTGGATCCATTAGTTTTTTCCACGTATTCATCATCATAGGACTCTTAGGGTATGTATATTCTCCTATATCGTTTTCCTTTGTTTCCTCCTTCACCTTTTGTTCCTGTGTGTTGCTGTATATTTATTTTATCACATAGTTTTTGAATATACATTATAATACGGTCTCTTATTCTATATCACTAAAGGCTTTTTATCACTAGAAGCATTTTATTTCTCACTCTGTGTTTTGTATTGATTAAATCTATTCACTCACTGTATTGAGACTTTTAAGCAGTCACTCATCACTCTTTTCGATCAATTCATTTTAATTTTCGAATTTATTAATTTCACCGACTCTAGTTATTTCTTTCACACTTGATTATAATTTTTGTGCATGTCTCACACACACTTTTGCATTCAACATCATAGCATCCTTTTAAATTTTACATATCACTCCATTGTAACTTTATCATTCATAGGACCCCTGAAGAAGACATTTTGTCAGAATGCGGACCGTGTTGGGTCATGCGCCACTAGCGGACTAGGTCCTTTTGATTTGTATATGGATTTTTAGTCTTTATGTACATTTAGAATTTTACTGTACATTTGGAATTTTATTTTACTTACTAGTCTTTAAGCCCATTACATTAACGGGAGCTAGAATAGATGTGTCTGTCTGTCTTTCTTTACCTCTCTCTCCTTGGCCGCTGTCTGTATCCTTCTGTCTCCCCCTCCCCCCAGAGCAAAGCTGACTGCCCCCAGCACCCACCTCCCCCCCAAATGTCTCTCCATGGCCCTCTTCTGTCTTCCCCCCCAGAGCAAAGCTGTCTGTCCCCAGCACACCTCCCCCCAAAGCAGCCCCCTTTCCCTATCTCTTCATGGCCCCTTCTGTCTCCCCCCAGCACTCCCCTCCCCCCCAAAGCATCCCCCTTTCCCTCTCCCTGTCTCCCCATGGCCCCTTCTGTCTTCCCCCCAGAGCAAAGCTGTTTGCCCCAAGCACACCCCTCCCCCCAAAGCAGCCCCCTTTCCCTCTCCCGATTTCCTCTGCCGCGTCTGGTTCCGATGATGTCATCAGAGACGTGGCAGAGGAACTCCGCAGAGAAGGGCGCGAAGCAGCGTGTTTACAGTGCTGCCTACGCCGCTGGAGCCGGGAGGTTTGTGGAGGGTCAATGGCCGGAGCGGGGCTGCTGTCCACCGCTCGTCTGCTGCCACTGGTGCTGCCTACTCCGCTGGAGCCGGGAGGTTTGTAGAGAGTACAGTCACACGCATGCGCCTCCAGCCCCTGCAAGCGCCATAAGGTGTCAATTAGAATGTTGCCACAGAAGCACACCTCACGGCGCCAGGACTCATGAATTTTTGAGAGCGCATGCGCGCTCTAGCGTTTTATCATTATTGATTAAAGTCCATCTCAGGATCATCGTCATTCCACAGGGTTTCCATAGGAAGTAATATCCTATTATGGAATAAGAACTGGTTGAAAAACAGAAAACAAAGAGTAGGTTTAAATGGTCAATATTCTTAAAGGAGAAGAGTAAATAGTGGGGTTCCTCAAGTGTCTGTACTGCTGCTTTTTAACATATTTATCAGTGATTTACAGAAGGGAGTAGCTAGTGAGATAATTAGATTTACTGATGATACAAAGTTGTTCAAAGTTGTTAAATCACAAGAGGTTTGTGAAAAATTGCAAGAGGGCCTTACAAGACTGGGAGTCAAAATGGCAGATGATGTTTAACATGAGCAAGTGCAAAGTGATGCATTTGGGAAAGAGGAACCCGAACTAGAGAGTTGCGCGGGGACAGAAATCCCACCTGTTCCCACCCGTCCAAGTGAGGAATCCCACCCGCTCCCGTGAGGAATCCCTCCATTCCCACCTGTCCCCGCGAGAAATCCCCTCCGTCCCCGCGAGGATTCCCTTCCGTCCCTATAAACTTCAGAAATAGTTATTTCATTTAATTATGCTACTGAATTAAAGGCTCTGGTAGAAACCCATTTACAAATAAGTAAAAAGACTTTATTAATTTGGAAATATTAATTGGGAAGAATATATACTTTGTAAACGGGTTTTTACCAGAGCCTCTAATGTTTATAAATTTTTATCAACACAACTAATGTACTACTTTATCCTGAAGCAAAAAAAAAAAAAAGAAATAGAATTTTTTTCCTACCTTTGTTGCCTGGTTTCTGCTTTCCTCATGTTCGCATTCAATTCCTTCCATCCACTATCTCTCTTCTCTGCGTCTTCCATTTGCTCTGTTACTATGCCTCTCCCTTTCTCCCCCTTCCAAATTGGTCTGGCACCCATCTTCTTCCCTCCGCTCCCCCCATAGTCTAGCATCTCTGTCTTCTTCCCTGCCAGCGTCTTCCCCCCCACTCTCTCTTCCCCATTTCCTTTTAGTGTCCTTCTCCCCCCATCTTCCCCATGTCCTGTCAGCGTCCTTCTCCCCCCTCTGTCTTCCACATGTGCTTTCAGTGTCCTTCTCCCCCCCACTGTCTTCCCCATGTCCTTTCAGCGTCCTTCTTCCCCCACTGTCTCCCCCATGTCCTTTCAGCGTCCTTCTCCCCCTCTGTCTTCCTCATGTCTTTTCAGTGTCCTTCACCCCTTTGATTTCCCCATGTGCTTTCAGCCTCCTTCTCCACCCCTTTGTCTTCCCCATGTCCTTTCAGCATCCTTCTCCCCTCCCCCCGTCTTCCTCATGTCCTTTCAGCGTTCTTCTCCACCCCTTTGTCTTCCCCATGTCCTTTCAGTGTCCTTCTCCACCCCTTTGTCTTCCCCAGTGCTTACAGTGTCCTTCTCCCCCCTCAGTTTTACCCATTTCCCTTAAGCGTCTTTTCCTCTCCACTCCACCTTTCCTCCCTTTCTTTCTCCCTGCCCCTTACCTTCGTGGCGCTTCCCTGCCCGACCGACAACAGAACAGGTCTGGTCCGACAAACCTCCCTGCCCTGTAGCCACGAATCTAAATTACCTTCTTACAGCAGCTGGAGTATTGAAGCTGCTGTAAGAAGATAATTTAGATTCGCAGCTACAGGGCAGGGAGGTTTGTCGGACCGGGCCTGTTGTCAGTCGGTCGGGGGAAGCGCCACAAAGGTAAGGGGACCTGGCAGGCTGTGCATCCCCCCTAAGGCTGCACCCGGGGCAGACCTCCCTCCCCGCCCCCCCCTTGGTTCGCCATTGCCTTTCCCTACCTGCCCTGCCGCAGCACACAGCCGACCGGAAGTCTTCCCGATGTCAGCGCTGATGTCGGAGGAAGAGAGGGCTTTGCTTAAGTCCACCCTACAACGTCAGCGCTGACATCGTGGAAGACTTTCGATCGGCTGTGTGCTGTGGCAGGGCAGGTAGGAAGAAGATGAGCCTCGCAAGTACATCCAACCCCACAGGAACCCTGCAACCCTAAGGGGTGTCCCCACGGGATCCCCGTGACCCTAGGGGGCATCCCCATGGGATCCCTGTGACCCAAAGGGGGAACCCGCGGGATCCCCGTCGTCCCCGTTCCCATGCAGCTCTCTAACCCGAACTATAGCTATGTGATGCTCGGTTCCATGTTAGGAGTCATCGCCCAAGAAAATAATCTAGGTGTCATCATTGAGGATTTGTTGAAACACTCGGCTCAATTTGCGGAGGCAGCTATGAAAGCAACTAGAATGTTAATAATTATCAATAAAGAAATGGAAAACAAAAATAAAAAAGTTATAATGCCCTTGTATCGCTTTATGGTACGGCCACAACTTGAATACTGTGTGCAGTTCTGGTCACCATATCTCAAAAAAGATATAGCGGTATTAGAAAAGGTATAGAAAAGAGCAACAAAAATGATGAAAAGCTAAAGTGGTTAGGCCTTTCTTCCTCCACCATCATGTCTTACATTTCTCCCTCTCACATCCCCAGCGGGATCTGTCCCACTGTTCTCTTTTCACCACCACATCCAACATTTTCTCTCTCTCATCTCTACCTTACTCCTCTCTACCATCATGTCCAACAATCTCTCTCCCTCTCTAAGTCCAATTCGCCTCTTTCTTCCTTTTCCCATGTACACCATCTCTTTTTCCCTCCCGCTCTACACACCCATCCCAATTCTTCCTTTCTCTTTCCTCCCCACCTGCAACATCTCTCTTTTTCTTCTCCCTCCCTCCATCCTGTCCCAAGTTTGCATCCCCCCCTTTCACTCCCATGAGAATGTATATGCCTCTGGACCCAGCGCCAGACATCTAATATCATCTCCTCCTTTTTTCTTCATTATTCAGTGCAGCCACACTTCCTGACTTCAAAAGGCTGTGAGCCACAGTTCCTACACGCTGCCCATAGCTGACTTAGGCCAGGATTCACTAAACCTCCAAACCAATGTTCCCTCTAAGCTGAGCGCATGAGCGATTGCTCACTATTTTCAGTGGCGTCGTTCATATGTTTTCTCGTGTCGCAGGCGGAGGTGAGAGGAAGCAGCGGCGGCGGCAGTCTACCCTGCTCGCTTTAGTGTATTTTAAGTGGAAAGATGCAGCGGCAGCTCCTCTCAAGATCCCCGACTGCATCGAACTTCCGACGCAGGTGGGGATTCGTGAGAGGAGCTGCTGCCACGTCTTCAGTGGCATACCAAGGGAGGGGCGGTCTGCCCCGGGTGCAACCTTAGGGGGGGTGCACAGCCGGCCAGGTCCAGATCTGGCCGGCTGTGCACCCCCCTAAGGCTGCCGTCGGAGAGGAAGTTCGGGCCAGTCAATCGCTGCCTGGCTGGGCGGAACTTCCTCTCCAACGGCAGAATTGACATCAGGGGAATGCTGGTCAGCCCGATGGTGAGAAGCAGAGAGCTTGGGGCAGCCGTGGCGGTGGCTTTGGAGCCTGTTTCCCCCGATGGTGGCAGCAGTGGCTTTGTGGAGGGTAGGGAGAAAGAAAGGGGGCAGGCAGGGAGACAGAAAGGAAACAGAAAAAAAAGAAAGGGGGCAAAAGAAAGAAAGGGCAGGGAGAGAGGAAGAAAAAGTTAGGGGAGGGAATGTGAGGTCTGGAGGAGAGAAAACATACAGACTGAAAGAAGGGAAGAAAGATTGGATGCACAGTTAGAAGATGAAAGTGCAACCAGAGACTCATGAAATCACCAGACAAGGTAGGAAAAATGATTTTATTTTAAACTTAGTGATCAAAATGTGTCTGAATTTATATATGCTGTATATATTTTGCACTATGGCCCCCTTTTACTAAACCGCAAGTGTTTTTTAGCGCAGGGAGCCTATGAGCGTCGAGAGCAGCGCTGGGCATTTAGCGCAGTTCCCTGCGCTAAAAACTGCTATTGTGGTTTAATAAAAAGGAAGGGGGGTATATTTGTCTATTTTTGTATGGTTGTTACTGAGGTGACAATGCATAAAGTCATCTGCCTTGACCTCTTTGAAAAAACCCAGAATAGGAATGATAATTAACATTTTCTTAGCGTATAGTGTGCTTTGTGTTTTTAATTTTATTGTTGGTAGATCATTTTGACTTGGTCATTTTAAAGTAGCTCGCAAGCCCAAAATGTTTGGGCACCCCTGAGCTACAGCGTTGAAGCTGTGTATTTCTATTTTATCCCCCCTTTTACAAAACTGTGGAGCGTTTTTTAGCACCAGCCGTGGTGGTAGCAGCTCTGATGCTCAGAATTCTATGAGCGTCAGAGCTGTTACCACTGTGGCTAAAATCCACACTACAGTTTTGTAAAAGGGTGAGGGGTTAGTTTGTGATGACATATTCCATACTAAGCAAAGGTGTTTTCTGTGTTCTGTGTGTTCGAAAGACATGGTTTTCTGTTAGGATTGACGGTGTAGGATTGATCTGTGCTAGTCTGGCTTGTTTAGTTTTACAATGGGTGTATTGATGTACTGCTCACTGCAATATGTAAGATGCTGCCTTTTCCTAGGTACTCATGTGTGACGCAGTGGTGTACCTAGGGTATGTGGCACCCGGGGCCCATCATTTTTTGACATCCCCCCCCCCATGGAAAAAAATATTTTTTTGTAATGACCATGAAACGTAATAAATGGTCAGAATAGAATAGGCAGTGAAAATTTTCTTATATTCCAAACATAACATAACATAAATTATGTCTGAATTGTCATGACATCAGAAGTACATATGGAGTAGTTGCAGGTAATGTTTGGGACAGTTCTGATTGTGTTAGTTCGGTTTTATGTGTTTTTTGAATAGAAAGGTTTTTATTTTTTTTTAAGGTTTTGCAGTCTATGGTCGATGTCAATTGGTTGTAGAGTTGGGGGTCGAGTGTTGCAGCTCGAATGGCTAGGAGGTTGTCGAACAGTTTTTTTTCTTTCGACGTTTTTGGTTGGAGGGTGTGTGAATGGTGCGTGAGTTCTCCTATGTCTGTTTGAGGTGGATTGAATTATTTAGCTGAAGAAATTAGTTACCCCTTCATCCCACACACATTAATTCTCTTCCATTATAAAAAAAACATTGATAAGTTCCCAGAAAAAAAATACATTAAAATAAAAAGTGAAAACAAAGGCCCCTACAGATGAGAACATAACATAAGAATAGCCTAACTGGGTCAGACCAATGGTCCATCATGCCCAGTAGCCCATTCTCATGGTAGCCAATCCAGGACACTAATACCTGGTCAAAACCCATAGAGTAGCAACATTCCATGCTACCGATCCAGGGCAAGCAGACACTTCCCCCATGTCTTAATAACAGATTATGGACTTTTCCTCCAGAAATTTGTCCAAATCTTTCTTAAAACCAGCTACATTATCTGCTTTTACCATAACTTCTGGCCACTTCATTTTTAAGTTTAGGTCTTTCCTTTCAAACAGAGACCTTGCTAGATGTCAAATACAGCACAAGGTAACTTCACATGGACTTAGCTGTGCAGGAAATGTGAATCTCCTCATACACCCACCATATAGTGCAAAAATGTGCAAAGGTCTGTTTATTTCTTTCGATCACTACTTAGCCTAATGCCACACAAGCAGTGCTGTACAAACATATTCTGTGGGTCAATGCTAAGGATAACAAAGTTTCCTTCCTTGGACCAGAAGGAGATACTGATAAACTACTGGAAGAGATTCCAAAACAACACCCAAAGACCCACTCAGTGTGTGAACCAGTTGAGTGGAGTGGACTAACTGGGGGGTGGAAATGGGCCCGGAGTTTGCTCAGCAGAATTTCCCAGACCACCTCTTCCTCTCAACACATTGACACGCTGCCACCACCATCACTAGGAACACCTCACTGGGTAGGCCAGCTATGCTATAAACTTTATAAAACACATTATTATATTTTCTTATAAAGCACATATTTTAACTGAACTCTCTGACATCCTCAGCCTTTCCATTCACAAAAATAGAAGGAAGAAAAGTTTCCATTTCCTGCTGTCTCATGTCCCCGGCCTATACAATATTTTTTTTCTGCAGACCCTTCAAAAGTCTGACCAAATCCTTGTTTCACTTGCATTATAAAGTACTGAGGATGCCATCTCTCCCCAATCCCAGGTCCTAAAGTCTAAGACAGTAGCGCAAACTAATGCTGCCAGATTCAGGAAAAAAAAATTTCGATTCGATTCAGCCTATTGAATTGGTTTTTCAATTCGATTTTCAAAACTTCTGGTGGGTTTTATAGCTTTTTCACCCCCTTTGGCTTCTCCTAACCACACTGGCGCTATGGTGTAAATAAAATAAAGAAACAAAAAGGACTTTTCCTCTCTCTGTTAAATCCTAGCTCACGTTTGCAGTCCAACACCAGCTCTGGCAGGATACACATTTCAAATCTGACATATTATAATCACAAAACAGAAAATAAAATTAATTTTTCTACCTTTTGTTGTCTGGTTATATTTCAAATCTTGTTGGTCCAAGGCTCTGGTTTTCTTCCGATAACTTGCTTGCCAGGGTCTCCTTCTTTCTTCTTTCTGCATGCTAACCATCCATCTGCCAACTCTGTCCTCCCTTTCCATTTCCCTTCCCTCCCCAGGAAGTCTGGTATCTTTCCTTTTTTTCATCTCCCTCCACAGATCCACCTTTTCTTAACTACCCTTTCATCCGGCATCTCTCCCTCTTTCCCCACCACCCCAGAGTCCACCATCTCTCCCTTTCTTTTCCCAATTACCCTTCTATCCAGTATCTCTATCCCTCCTCCACACCATCCCTTGTGTCCAATTTCTCTCCCTTTCTGTTCCTTCCCTCCCTAAATCCCATGGTCCATCATCTCTCTCCCTCTCCTCTATTTTCAGACCCATTATTTCTTCCCCCCCCCAAAGTTTGGCATATGCACATCTCTTTGAACACCCCCTTCCCTCTGTATACTTCTAAACCAGGGTCTCCCCCAAAGGCCTGTCCCCCTTTAAAGGTCTGCCTGTCCCCCCTTGAAGGCCTACACCCCCCTTGAAGGCCTGTCCCACCCCCTTGTAGGTCTGTCCCCCCCTTGAAGGCATGTCCCTCCCTTGAAGGTCTGCACCCCCCGAAGGCCTGCACCCCCCAAAGGCCTGTCCCCCCCCCTTGAAGGCCTGACCCCCCCTTGAAGGCCTGCTTGCCTGTCCCCCCTTGAAGGCCTGTCCCCCCCTTGAAAGCCTGCACCCCCTTGAAGGTTGGCACCCCCCAAAGGCCTGCATCCCCCTGAAGGCCTGTCCCCCCTTGAAGGCCTGTCCCACCCCCTTGTAGGCCTGTCTCACCCCCTTGTAGGCCTGTCCCCCCCTTGAAGGCCTGCCTGCCTGTCCCCCCCTTGAAGGCCTGCACCCCCTTGAAGGTCTGCACCCCCCGAAGGCCTGCACCCCCCCGAAGGCCTGTCCCCCCACTTGAAGGCCTGCCTGCCTGTCCCCCCCTTGAAGGCCTGTCCCCCCCTTGAAGGCCTGCACCCCCTTGAAGGTTGACACCCCCCTGAAGGCCTGCACCCCCCCTGAAGGCCTGTCCCCCCTTGAAGGCCTGTCCCACCCCCTTGTAGGCCTGTCCCCCCCCCTTGTAGGCCTGTACCCCCTTGAAGGCCTGCCTGCCTGTCCCCCCCCCTTGAAGGCCTGCACCCCCTTGAAGGTCTGCACCCCCCCGAAGGCCTGCACCCCCCCTTGAAGGCCTGCCTGCCTGTCACCCCCCTCCCCCTTGAAAGCCTGCCTGCCCGCCCGCCCCACCCTGAAGGCCTGATGCCCCGACCCACCCCGAAGGACCATTCACTCCCCTGGCCTCCCCGCACTACCTATGAAGCAGCCGCAGCAGGATCGCGACGTCAGCTATCCCTGCGCTGCTTAGGAGCTGCTTCCTGCGCCGCAGTCCCGCCCCCTCCTCTGACATCAGAGGAGGGGCGGGACCGCGGCGCAGGAAGCAGCACCCAAGCAGCTCAGGGATTGCTGACGTCGCGATCCTGCTGCGGGCTGCTTCATAGGTGTGCTGGAAGGTCAGTGGGGCGAGTGGTCCTTCGGGCGTGGGGGGGACTGAGCGGCAAGGCTGGGAACACCCTCTCAGGGCTGGCACCCGGGGCGGCCCGCCCTCCCCGCCCCCCCTTGGTACGCCACTGGTGTGACGTGTGGCTTGTTACTAAAAATCATGTTTTTCGTACAGATGGGGGGTGCCAAAAAATGATGGGCCCCGGGTGTTACATATGCTAGGTACGCCACTGTATGTAAAGATACCAGAAAGCTGGCGAAGCAAAAACTTTAAGTAAATTATTCTTCTTCTAAGTTTTGAGTATTTAACCCTCCCACAATCTCACGGGCACTCGTCCTCCTGCTCATAAATTTGTGGAGTATGTAACTTGTCGCTCATGCATATTTTTTTTTTGCACCACACCTTAGAGGGAACATTGCTCCAAACCGTGCACAATCCGTTTCCGTTTGCATGCCGGTCGACGAATTCAGTAAAGGCCTGCATGCAAATGGGGACAATCATTAACACGCCCCCTATATGCCCCCTACCCACGGCCAGAGCGATCCCCGCTCATGTGCACACCCTTACAGTAGTGACAGGAGAAGCAGAGTCCTGTCACTACTGTCAGGGCTCAGCCCCAGTCTCTCCTGCCTGCCCTGTTCTGCCCAGATCTCTCTTGCCTGGACTCTCCTGCTCTCTGCCGCCGTTCCCTGCAGTGCAAGCCCGTGGTTTTAAAGCGGGCCTGCACTGCGGGGAATGACGGCAGAGAGCAGGAGAGTCCGGCGAACAGGGCAGAGAGATCAGGCACCGGCCCGACACACCGGCCCTGCCCGACACCCCCCCAGCCCCAATTGCTCCTGCCTGCCCTGGTCTGCAGCCCCCCTCCCCCCCGGAAAAAAAAGCAGGAGGGATGCCAACTCCCTCCTGCCATCAATGTTTAAAAAAAAAATGCTGCATGCTTGCAGCACTGCCCTCGCCCCCCTCCTCCCCCCGACTGGCACGCTCCACCCCTGGCACCAAAAAGTTGGGAGCAGGAGGGGTGCCCAATCCCTCCTGCTCCTTGGAAGCTCCCAACATCTTTGGGAGCAGGAAGGGTGCCCAGACCCTCCTCCTGCTCCTACGCCACTTCAAAATCTTTGGGAGCAGGAGAAATGTCCTGCTGCTCTTGCTCTCTTGCCTGCCACCGCCAAATAGCGGCCTTAGGCCCCACCCTGGCGCATCATCTGATGCACGGGGAGAGGCCTAAGGCACTGATTGGCTGAGGTGCCTCAGGCTCCTCCCTTTGGAGGGGCCTGGGGCACCTAAACCATTGGCCAATCAGGGACTTCCTTAGACTCCTCCCTAATGAAGTCCCTGATTGGTTGAGGTGCCCAGGCCCCTCCAAAGGGAGAAGCCCGAGGCACCTCAGCCAATCAGTGCCTTAGGCCTCTCCCCGTGCATCAGATGATGTGCCGGGGCAGGGCCTAAGGCCACTATTGGGCGGCAACTGGCCGGAGAGCAGGAGCAGGAGGACTTTTCTCTTGCTCTCGAAGATTTTGGAGCGGCGTATGAACAGGAGGAGGGTCCGGGCACATCTCCTGCTCCCGAAGATATTGGGAGCTTCCAAGGAGCAGGAGGGACCGGGCAGCCCTCCTGCTCCCAACCATTTTAAAGGTACCGGGATGGATGGGCCGAACCTGACAACCTGGGCCGACCAGAGGTGGGCCGGGGGGTGGGAGGCCTCGGAGCAGGAGGGACTGAGCACCCCTACTGCTCCCAACTTTTTGGTGCTGCGGGTGGGCCGTGCTGGTCGGGAGGGGGGGAGGGTGAGGGCCATGCCAGTCGGGGGTGGTGAGGGCCATGATGGTCGGGGGAGGAGTGAGGGCCGTGCTGCATGTATGCAGGATTTTTTTTTTTTTTTAAATGCTGATGGCAGGAACGAGTTGGTATCCCTCCTGCTTTTTCCTCCCGGGGGGAGGCGCGTTTGTTTGTGGGGGGCACATTTTTTTTGACAGGCCTGCCTGTCTGTTATTTATTTTTTTTAATGGGGCAGATATTTTGTGTGTGTAACACACGCAAAATATATGTGCCATGGAAAAAAATGAATATAAAAGACAGGACGCCAGTCAAAAAACCTGCAGACCTGTTGGTAACCCAGCAGAGGCAATTCTTATGTTCTTATAAAACGTACTTTTTATTTTTTTGAATCTATGAATTGGAAGATGTCAGTTTTGAGATCGGTATTTCTCTGTTATCTTGCATTTCAGTTTCTGTTTCTCTGTTTGCTGTATGCAAGGTCTGATTTCTTGAGAGTCCATTTCAATCTTTTCATCTTTGTATTGCTAATCTGTGAGCCTTTATTTCATATTTGTTGAGGGTCTCAGTTTTGTGCAGTTGACCAAGGTGTGGTATTCTGCTAGCCTGCTACTTCTGTGTAGAGATCTGTAGCAGTCTGTTCTATTTTCTCACTAAGTAATGCTGGGTATACAGTATTATTTACAGTGCTCACTCCTGGGGGAATTCTGCACTACTGCGCAATGCAGGATTTGTGCAGTTTCCCACCTCTGCAGACTGTGTGCAGAATGCTGTTGCGGTATAGTACAGCCCAGAAACTCTGTTTCTAGCTGCCTACCTGCACACATCACTCCAGTGCACAAAAGGAGCTGCTGCACAGACACACATCAGGCTGCTTCAACCATCTCTACTGCCTTGATCCCCGGCAGTTCCTTTAAGCTGCATGGCTATAAGGAGGCCTATGTAGCTCAAAGAAACCATTGGTCCCAGGACAGCAAAAGAGAAGGAAGCAGCCTGTTGTACAGCTCTTTTACTTGCTGCACTGGAATAGTATGTCTGCAAGAAAGGAGAGAAGATGCCTGGAAAAAAGGTGGTGTGTAGGATGGACCTGATAAAGGGTAGATGAGGTGTGTGGGTGCCTGGGGTTATATATACTTCAAGTCAAGTACCCCCTAAGTCTAACAAATATCAACTGAGTACCCCAGCCCAAGCTCCGCCCCAAACCTACCCAAGCTCCATCTCTGTGTACTATTAGTCTCGAGACTACAACGGGAACTCATGGCAGCCATTTTGATGATGGCTCTGCACGGGGCAGGAGCGTAGGAAGATCGCTCCTGCCCCACGTTACCGCTAGACCACCAGGTAAGGTCTGGGGGATGTCTGGGGTAGTGTTTCTGTATTAGAAAACAAGGGGCAAAAAAATTGCAAATAACCGAATTTGTAAGTGGGGAAGCCATGAATTGGGAGGGGGAGCTGTATAGTGCAAAATATAGACAGTAGATATATATTCTCAGAACTGACACATTTCGATCACTAAATTGAAAATAAAATCATTTTTCCTACCTTTGCTGTCTAGTGATTTCATGAGTCTCTGGTTGCACTTCCTTCTGACTGTGCATCCTTTCTTTCTTTCTGCCTTCTCCTCTCTTACGTCTGTGACATTCCAAGAGGCCTGCTTGCCTTTCTAGATGTGAAGGGAGGGCTTAATAGGATAAAATATAGGAATTCTCATTAAGGGAGTTCATATGGGTTTTCTTTTCTGTGTCTATAACTTGAAACTGTCAGTTTTCTCTAAAGCATGAGTTCCTGAAGACACAGAGAACTGTTCTGATTCAATTTCTTAAAGATACTGGGGAAGAGGAGTTTTCCTTGGGTATATTATAATATTAGAATTGTTTTCTTCTGTATTTTTCTTTATTATGATGTAAGCTAGTACAAGAATGCAACTTTTAGGAATTCTTTTGTAAGAAAAACCACGCCCCCCCATGCGAATGTATATATACAAGAGCCTTATAGGGTATCAAATATTTTTGACCAATTATATGCAATTATATAAAATGTCGTCATTTTAGATATATATGTAAACGCAGCAGAACAGCAGTTGAGACCGTTCATCAGAAAGCTGCAATTACACTGCTAACTGTAGCATGTTTCCATTGTATAAATGCCTTTTGAAACAAGTTTACTCTATTAATTTTTAATAAACAATATTTGATTGGAAATATTTGTACAATTATCATTATTCCTATGCATCTAAGGCAGTGGTCTCAAACTCAAACCCTTTGCAGGGCCATATTTTGGATTTGTAGGTACTTGGAGGGCCGCAGAAAGAATAGTTAATTTCTTCTTATTAAAGAAATGACAATTTTGTATGAGGTAAAACTCTTTATAGTTTATAAATCTTTCCTTTTGGCTAAGTCTTAATAATAATATTGTAATTTATAGGTAAAGAGACATATGATCAAAATGGTTTTATTTTACTTTTGTGATTATGATAAATATACCGAGGGCCTCAAAATAGGACCTGGCGGGCCACATGTGGCCCCCGGGCCGCAAGTTTGAGACCATTGATCTAAGGGCAGAGTTAGGATATAATTATGTTCATAAGCCAGAGAAAGTAAGAGGATGGGGCAGGGTGCAGAGAGAGTGAGGGTGGGAGGGAGGGAGGATGCAGAGTCTGATGGGGGTGGCTGGGTGCAGAGTCTGAGAAGGGGGAGGGAAGGGGGCTGGATGAAAAGTCTGACAGGGAGTGGTGGCTGGGTGCAGAGCCTGACAGGGGGAGCCTGGGTGCAGGGGGTAGGGAGATGCTCAGGTGGTTGGGAAAGACAGATACTGCACGTACTGGGAGGGTTGGGAAGGACAAATGCATAGGCTGGGGGTTAGGAAAGGAGGAAAAGAGAGATGCTGCACAGGTGGAGTTATGGGAAGGGAGAGAAAGAAAAGCTGCCGCTGGGGGAGGGAAAAGGAACAGAGAATCATTGGACATAGGTGTGTGGCATGAGATGGAAAGAGAGATGATGTATATGGGGAAAGGAAGAAAGAGGGAGAATTGTTGAACATGATAGTGGTGGAGAGGAGGGAGGGAGGAGAGATGACCCAAAGAAGGGAGAGATGTCAGACCACTGGAATGGGAAGGAGAGCGTGAGAGATGCCAGACCACAGAATGGAAGGGAAGGAGGGGAGATAGAGATGCCAGACTGCAGAAAGGAGAGGAGAGAGATGTTAGACCTTGGGAAGAGGGAGGGAGAGAGAGATGCCAGACCATGGGAGAGGAGACTCCAGGCTATGGGAAGGAGAAAGATGCCAGACCATATGAGGGAAGGGGGAAGACAGAGATGTCTGAACATGGGAGAGGGATGAGATGGTGCATAGGGATGGAGGGGAAGGGAAGACAGAGGGAGGAGATGGTGCACAGCAATGGGTGCGACAGATTCTTATGGATAGATGGGAGTAGGGGAGAAGAAAGAGGGAGGAGATGGTACACATGGATAGATGGAAAGGGAAGGCATGGAAAAGTAGATTTTGAGAGGAAAGCAGTAAAATGGAAGAAAGTTGAATGTTAAAAGTTAATGCTAAAGACGGATGTATGGCAGAAAGTGAAGGATAAAAAAAACAGCAAATGGATAAGGTAGCCCTGGATACACAATTAAGAGCACAGACAGAAGGAAGTGCAGCTAGAGACTGGGAAAGATGGACTGAAAACCAAAATCACCATGCAACAAAGGTAGGGGAAATGATTTTATTTTCAATTTAATGATTGAATTGTGTCAGTTTTGAGAAATTAGATCTGTTGTCTATATTTGCACTGTTCAGGAAGAAATATATTTGTTTTTATTTCTTTGGGGGTTGTACTGCATACAGTCTTGCATCTTAGAGTTTTGTTTGTATATATTAGTACTTTTAGTTTGTGGTCCTGTATTTGCATAGGGGTTATCTGTGTTCTGCATGTGTGACTAAGGCCAGGTGTTCTGGTAGGAATGAATGTTGAGAAACATACAGTGTGCTTTGCATAGTTTAATTTTGTGGTTAACCATTATGTATTGTTAATAAGATTATATTGTGTATATATGGAAAATGAATGGAAAAAATTGTATTACAATTAGTACTATTATGGGTACAGGGTCTGGGGTGGAGCTTGCGGGCCCCCCCAAACAAAAAAGTGTCTGTTGCCTATGTGCTAGAGCATTTTAGCATCCTACATATTTGTAACAGGGACTTTTCAACCTGTCCTGACCATTTCTTCTGTCACTTTGCACTTTATCTTTGTAAATAAATTCTTTCCTATTAGCTCAGCATGATCTGTGTGAATAATAAGAAGGAATTCTGATTTCTTGGACTTTTCTTTTAGACGTGTCTCTTTCCCTAGGCTTAGTACTATCATTTATACATCTATGTTGTACACTTCCTATTAGAAGGCTTGCCAGTTGTTATTTTTTCACTACATTACTCATATGCCTATGATATTTTATCGATTTTTTATCTAGAAACCTCTTTCCAAGAACTTTATGAAGATTCAAGAATGAATGCAAAACAATTGTCATGAAGATTAATTCTGAAAAACAAATACTTTTTGGATAGGAGGCCAAACTGAAGAACTACCTCAGCATAACCCACTTTTGGCTGATGCACAAGTCCCAGTGTGAACAGAGGTTAGAATATTGAGGTTGGTAATAAATTTTAATGAAGCTTTGTGTGAACATGATGGTGAGGAAATATTTTTGTTTTGTTTTTTTAAATAACTGAAGCTAGTTTGTAGAGAAAATCATTTTTGGAACCTAAGTATTCACAGATAGTCATACAAGCATTGGTCTTATTTCACCTGGTATACTGCAATATTGTACAATTAGGTCTTCCAGGACAGCTAATATGAAGACTTCAAGTTTTGCAGAATGCAGCAGCTAAGCTGGATATGGGGGAAGAAATGGGGAGATCAAGCCACTCCCTTTCTGGTCTGACTACACTGGCTCCCTTATACTGGCAAGGATCATATTCAAATTATTATTGATTGCATTTAACATTTTACATGGATTACCTCCTGGATATTTATATTATTTTATGCTTTTATACATGCCAGTCTGACAATTGTGTTGGTGAATTAATTTTTTCCCCGATATCCAAAACTGTCCAGGAACAGCTGGTTAAATAGCATATCATCGTCTAACTGGAAATATTCAATGGGAGATAGCTATCTCCCGCTGAATAGTCACAGTTAGCAGTTAGCCACTAACCAGCTTTATCACATGACATAGCCAGCTAGGTGCAGATATTCAGTGCCTGACTATGTTTAGCTGCTAAAATAGGCTGCATAAATAGCAGGCCGATTTTAGTCACTAAAGGGCAAATTCTATCAACGCCGTCCCGATTGTAGGCAGCTATAGACATCCTATCGCTACCAGCCAATCGATTCCATCTTGCTTAGCAGCCTGCAGTGTGGGACACTGTCAAAAGCTTTACTGAAGTCCAGGTACATGACGTCCAAAGACTCTCCCAAGTCCAACTTTCTTGTTACCCAGTCAAAGAAGCTGATGAGATTGGATTGGCAGGACCTACCCTTGGTGAATTCATGCTGACTGGGATCCCGAAGATTCCCTTCATTCAAGATCGTGTCCAATTTGCTTTTAATTAGTGTTTCCATGAGTTTGCACACTATTGATGTGAGACTCACCGGTCTATAATTCGCAGCCTCTGCCCTGCAACCCTTTTTATGCAGAGGAATGACATTAGCTAATTTCCAGTCCAGGGGAACTTTCCCCTTACTTAGGGAGAGATTGAATAGCTCAGCCAATGGTTTCGCCAGGACATCGCTCAATTCTCTGAGCACTCTTGGGTGCAAATTGTCTGGTCCCGTGGCTTTGTTCACCTTGAGTCTTGCCAGTTCACTGTAAACTTCACCTGGTGTGAACTCAAAATTCTGAAATATTGCACAAAATTAAAGGTTTGCCCCATAGTTCACCTACTAGAATGAGAAACCTCCCATTGGGGTCATCAATTTGGCTGTGCATGTGGAAGGGTATGTTCTTATGGATAAGAATAGCCACCCCACATTTCCAGGTTGTAAATGATGCAGAGTGTACCTGTCCCACCCAGCCCCTGCGCAGTTTCCCGTGTTCCCCAGAGCTCAGATGGGTCTCCTGTAGGAATGCTATGTCTGTGTGTTCACGCTTAAGATATGCTAAGATTTTTGTACGCTTAATGGGTGAGTGAATCCCATCTATGTTTAATGATTTAACATGCAATTGTACCATTTAACTTACAGATATACATATAGTATGCAGTAAATAACCAAAGGATGAGCGGTAGAGGCCGTCCCAGCCTATGCCTCCACCCACTCAGGAAATACAGAGTTATCTTGCTCAAACAAGAATATTGACTCAACATTGGAGATCCCATACAGTCATCCAGACGATCCTCAGACATACCCCTCATACAAACCCGAACCAAACACACAAACAATCCCCCAATCATTCTCACCCAACCCCCCCCCTCCCCAACCCTCCCCTCCCCCTAACCCCAGCATGGAAAACCATGCTAAAACCAGAAGGTACAGAAAAATAGGAAACAACTCCGGGCTATGCCCCTAATGAATAATAACAACAAATCAGAGACAGCACTGTTAACATGTCCGTTTCCTTGGTGGAGCACATAGAGTCTGAGAAAAGCAGTATCAACCCAGTGAACACCCCAATTCCTCAACTCCTCAGTGTCGGAGCAATGTACACATGGACTTACAGTAGCATAGGTGCATGCTTCAGCGATAGAGCAGCTGCACAGCAGAGCGGAAACAGGGGGGCGCCGACATACCAGCACCTGTAGCCATGCTCAGCAATTCAGCGCATCAGGCATGGCCTCCCAAAAGGAGACGGGAGAAATCCTCCGAGTCCATCGTTCCCCCTGAAGGTCTGCGCTGCGCTCCCGGAGGGCAATAATATTCCAACGGGGGGCGAAATGAAAGAGCCGGTGGTCTCAGGGCTCTCAGTCGCCCCTGCAACTAGCGAAATTCCTATCCGGGGGCGCACCTCAAAAGGCGGCATGGGCACGGTGATCCCGCAACGCTCACGGTGGCGTAGGGAGCCCTCAGGAATCACAGGAAAAAGCCCCTCAGAAGCGCTGCAGAGTCTCCACATTCCACCAACGATTATAGTTCCATAGGCTCCCCTCACCACATGCAGGGATGCTAGATGTGAGAGTTTTGAAATTTTTGAAACACTCCAGGGGAGAGTCAGGCAGTCCCGGGCTCCTCACGCAAGGCTCCTCACCGGCAGGCTCTGGATGAACCGTTCTAGCTCAGTCGGTGTCTCGAAGTAATGAATTTTGTTGTTAAAGGAGACACGAGCTCTAGCCGGATATAGCAGAGACACCCATATATTGCGTTGGTAAAGGGTGTTACAGTGAGGTGCCATTGCCCGGCGCCGAGAGGACACCTGTGGGGAGAAGTCTTGGAAGACGAGAATCTTCTGCCCCTCAAAAACAAATCCTGCCCCACGCCGGAATCGAGCGAGTACACGCTCCTTCAAGGCAAAGTTAAGAAATCGTGCAAGAACAGGACGGGGTCATTGTTCATTTTCTCTCCTACCACTGTTCCCTCTAAGCTGAGCAGGAGTCCTCCACCCACAGTCTCACCAATAGAGGGTGCTGTTTTACTGTCACATTTTTCAATTGTGAGGGACAGGCAAGTTCTGCAGGACTCCAGGGAACATACCTGTCCTTAGCGACTGAAAATATTCCACCCCCTAGTGGTAGCAATGCAGCTGGAGGACACCGCGGTCCCCACCCGGTGAGCGTGTTCAATTGCCACTTTCTCCCCCGAGGCGTCCATCTCCATAACGGACGAGAGCCACGTTTCCAAGCATGTACGTAGGTCTACGTCCCTAATGTTGCTAGGCAGTCCGATAAATCTCAAATTGTTCCGGCGGCTCCTGTTTTCGTGATCATCCAGGCGCTCAAAGCATGTGGTCTTTGCGGTCTCCAGGGCCCGCAAACGTTCCTCAAAACTTGCGGTACGATCTTCTTGCTGGGCCACTCTGTCCTCCATCCTCTGTAACCGGCCCGCGTGGTTTTCGATCGTTTCTCTAAAATCCTCCATGAACGTCTGGATTTTCGCTAGTTTGTCTTCCATGACGAGGGTGAGAGATTTGGTGAGTTCCTGGATAGCCGCCTCCTGGATCGTAAACATCGGCACCTCGTGGCTCTCCGCCATCTTTGAGTCAGGGAGCTTCACCTTCCCATGGGTGTCCCGCTGTGCTCTCGCCGACATTCCCTGCACGGAGCCCCTCAAAATTCGCTTCGGTAGCACCCAACAACCCCGGGAAGGCAGTGGAGGTGAGAGGGGAAATATCGGATTTCGATTGTGTGCGATTTAGCAGGAATCAGGGCAGCATGGCCCGGAGCTGTGCAGAGGCACGTCCGATCAACGGCTCGGCATCACGTGACCCCCTATTAAACGGTATTTAATACTTTACAGATGGTGTGGCATTGGTTTGTGCAATTATTGGGAGGGAATCCAATGGTTACTGATATTTTGCCTTTGCAGGGTAATCCGGCTTTACTTCCAGGAAGAGACTCTAGGGAGTATAGATTATGGGGTGCAAGAGGAATTTTAAGATTGGAACATATACTGGGAAATGAGGGGGAATTATTGACTCGTACTGAATTGTTGGCTAAAGTGGGAGAGACTTGGGGAGCGCAATTTGCATGTATACAAGTGGAACATTATGCGAGATCCCTTGACAGGGTACAGTTAAGTTTGCATTTGGGTGCTAGATTGAGAGAGTTGTTTGTTCAGAAGGAGGGGATGGCTCTTTCGGTGTCTTGTATTCATTTATTTTGCAAAAATTACAACCAGACAAGAACTATCAGGAAATTTGAGATAAATGGGAGAAAGAATTACAGCTTAATTTGAAACATTGGGATGTTGCCCGTACTTTAAGAGCGATACCTGGGGTGACATCTTGTTCATGGTTAAGAGAAACGTATTATAGGGTTACATTACGTGCCTATTATACACGAACACAATTGTTTTATAGTGGAGGTCTTCCTACTCCTTTGTGTCATAAATGTGGGAGGGAGAGTCATACATTAGGTCATGCATTTTGGTTTTGCCCCAAAATTCAGCACTTTTGGAAGCGAATAATTATATGTCAAAAATAATTGGAAGATCATTGCGCTGTTCTCCTTTCTTTATTTTGGATTTGCCAGAGGCTGTTGGACACTTACCTAAAGTAAATAGGGCGTTGTGTAGGAAAATGAGTCTCTTGGCTAGAAAATGTATATTACAATATTGGACGATCCCCGATCCTCCGAGGTTTTGGCATTGGCGAAACCAATTACATCAGCTGGCCATTTAGGAAGCTAGAGATGCTGGAATTATAAGAAAGCAAAAGATGTTATTTATACAAATCTGGGGTTCTTATTTGCAAGGCTTACATCCTAAGGGCCGTAGTGCGATTTTAAGTTGGATCTCTTAATTGGGCTTTTACTTAGTTAAATGAAGAGAGTATCATTTAACTATAGGGTGGGGAGGGCTGGGAGTGAAGAGGGATGGTAAAGGTTCAAACATATATAGATATAGTGGGGGTTTATTGAAATTAGAATTTGTCTTTTATTATGTATATTATCTAATATAATAAAATGATAGGCCGCGCATGCGCACTAAAAAAATCGTGTTCCCTGATCCCGTCGCGGAAACACGAGTGCGCATGCGCGGGTTTTATGTCATCTGCTCTCCATCTCGCGCCGCCAACGATCTCTGTTCCTCTTTGCCACGCATGTCCGCCGCCAACCTCGAGCTCCTGAGGGCCGGCGCCGCGAGCCGCCCGGCCGGTGCTGAGGCCCCGCCTCCAGCTCTGCACCACGATCGAGAGAGGAGCTGCGGCGGCGGCTTTCAACTAAAAAAAAAAATAGACAACTGCAGGTCGCCGCTCTCACCCGGCTCTCAGGGTGCGGCTGAGCGCTGGCGGCCGGCGAACCCTAATTGCAGCGGCGGCTTTCAACTACAAAAAAAAAAAAAAAAAAACAGCTAAAGATAGCAGCTCTCACACGGCTCTCACAGGAAAATGGACAGGGGAAGAAATGCTGCTGCAGCTGCTGTACAGGGAAGTGGGGAGGGAGGAAAATGCTGCACAGGGAAGTAGGGAGGGGGGAAATACTGATGCACAAGGAAATGGAGGTGGAGGGAATGCTGATAGGAGCCGCATGCTGGACAGGGGGAGCAGGTAAGGAGTGCTGCTGGACAGGGGGAGCAGGGAAGAGGGTCAGGGGGAGAAAGTAAGAAGTGCTGCTGGGCAGGGGGAGCAGGGAAGAGGGTCAGGGGAGAAAAGAAGGGGTGCTGCTGGACAGGGAGAGCAGGGAAGAGGAACAGGGGAGCAGGGAAGAGAAACAGGGGAGCAGGTAAGAAGTGCTGCTGGACAGGGGGAGCAAGGAAGAGTGACTGGGGAGCAGGGAAGAAGTGCTGCTGGACAGGGGGAGCAGGTAAGGAGTGCTGCTGGACAGGGGGAGGTAAAAGGAAGGGAGAAGGCCTACTGCTGGACAGGTGGAACAGGCAAGGGGTGATGGTTGACAGCCGAGGAAGAGAGAGACAGAAAGCGGCCAAGGGGAGAGAGAAAGAAAGAATGAAAGACAGACATACATATATTCTAGCACCCGTTAATGTAACGGGCTTAAAGACTAGTATATTATATTATAATAGTTGATGCTTTATTGAAGTGCTTTGATTTTGTATTTGCTATATTTGATGATGTTTGCATCAATAAAAATTGTTTGAATCTCAACAAGCGAGGGAAATAAGTGGTATTCTTTATGCAGGTCGGGAATACAAAGTCTCTGCATATGCAGATGATATTGTGCTTCATTTGAGAAATCCTGAAACTACCATCCCAAATTTATTGGATCTGATTAATAGATTTGGAAAATTCTCAGGCTACAAAATAAACTGGAATAAATCAGAAGTTTTTTCATTAAATGTACATTGTACAAAAGGATTATTTGATGAATTTCCTTTTATTTGGAAGGAAGATGGTATTAAATATTTAGGTATTTTGATTAAAAGTACATTGGAAGAAACGATGAAAATAAATGAAAAATCTCTATTATTAAAGGTCACAGAAATGTGTGAGCAATGGAACTCTTGTTTTGGTGGGGGAGAGTTCAAACGGTCAAAATGATGATATTGCCGGTAATTTGTTACCAAATGAGTATGTTACCAGTTTATTTTCAAGGGTCCTTTTACAAAAAGTTAAATGTTATTTTGACAAAATTTATTTGGCTAGGGAAAAGAGCAAGAATTGCTTTAGTATCTCTACAAAAACCAATTGCGGAGGGTGGGGTAAATTTTTCCAATTTTTATAGGTATCATCAAGCCTATATAATGCGTCAAGGTATGTATTGGATCCTCCCTGAGCTTTTGGAACATCAGCCGGGTTGGTTATATCTTGAGTGGAAAATCATGTCCCCGATGTGACTGTCTCATATTTTAAATATTAAAATACCTAGTTATGCTAAGGACAATGTGATTTTATTGAATACATGGAAAACAATTAAATTTATTGATAAATAAACAGATGTCCCCATAATGAAATCTACTTTGCAGTCCTTATGGTTAAACTCCAAGATTCAAATAGGCGGTGCTGGGATTGCTTGAAAGAATTGGATGCAGGCAGGTATTCGGACATTAGATGATGTCATATCTAATGGAAATCTGCTTGATTTTTCACAACTGCAACATTCATTTGGAATTTTAAAATCTCAACAATATAGGTGGTTGCAATTGAAGCAAGCTATTCAGAGTGGGTTCCCTGAATGGAAAAATTAAAAAACTTATTTTAGCCTGCAGATCCTTTGCTACCAAACCGATCTAGTAGGACATCAGGCTGCCCAGTAGTTTAAACTGATTTCTGGATTTTTGAATAAAAAAACAAAAAACAGTCTTAGAAACATCTGGAGCATCAAGATAAAACAGTATATTTCTGTGTTTCATTGGCCACAAATTTGGACTTGGAGATTGAAATGTACATTGTCAGCATCTAGAGACAAACATGGTTATTTCTGTTGCATAGGATTTTCTGGACCCCAGTTCGATTAAATAAAATAGATAGTTCTAAGTCTAATAGATGCTGGCACTATCATATTGATATAGGGACTTTGGATCATCTGCTATATTTTTGTCCTTTTATATTTATATTTTGGAAGTCAATTTGGGGACAAATAAATCTAGTTTTAGATTCAAATGTTCCACTATCATATGAGGCTATAATTTGTGGAACAATATTACATGTGAAACCCACTCTAGATAAATATAAGAGTCGTCTATTTATGATCATGACAGGTATTGCCATTCAATTGATAACGAGTAATTGGAAAAACCATGACAGAATAAGTTATACTTTTTGGTGGTGAATATTTGTACTACGTATAGATATGAAAGAATTAATGCAGAGTGTAGGGGGTTTTAGTGATGTATTTAATAAAATTTGGAGCCCATTGACTAAATTTGTGAAATTATAATAAGGAATATAATCTTATCTTTCCTTTTATTCATTTACCTTTACACATCCATGGGGGGAAGGGGATTGGAGGGAGGGGAATAATATTGATGGTGACTTTTGGGTAACTTTTTACTCTTCATTTATACTATATATTATGTTATTTTATGTTACTATTATATATGGGAAAACTGAAAATTTTGAATGATATTTATGTTACCTGTACAAATATTAGTGTAATGTATGCAATACCTACTGTTCTTTTATTTGTATGGCACTGTTTTAGATTAAAAATCAATAAAGATTTAAAAAAAAAAAAAAATTAACTTTCAGAGGTTAAAACCTCTTTCTTCAGGTCAATAAACTATACTGTTGTTACAGTATCTCTGTCCTGACCTGAGGAAAGGAGTTATGGTCTCTGAATTAGTAAAAAAATGTGTTAAAATTAGTCCAATAAACAGGATCACCTTATTTCCATTTTCTTTTTTTCTTTTATTTATTTATTTATAATTTTATACAATAGTCCCAAGCATAACATCTTGTACAGTAAGATTATAATAAAACAAATAGTGACAAAGAAAATAAATTACAGTATAGAAGATATTAACATCTTAACATCTTCTTCTTATGGAAACAATCTCTAGTCCACAATTATTGGGTCCAAGACTTCAATAGAGTGACAAAATCAAAAAGATCAATATAATCTTAAACTTAAGAAAATCTAAGTGACTGAAATTGCGGGGAGCTAATCATGCATCTCTTATTTCACCTTTCTCAAGACGTTTCAACGCCACAAATTTAGTTAGGTGTGTCGGATCAAAGAAAACATATTTATCTGAACCATAATGAACAATACATTTACAAGGAAATCTAAGGAAGCATTTTCCTCCCACTGAAATTGCTCCAGATTTTAATAACAGGAACTGCTTTCTTCGTTTTTGAGTCTCTTTGGTAACATCCGGAAAAATTTATACCTTCTGACCCAGGAACTCTTTAGTTCTGTTTTTAAAGAACATCTTCATAATCCAATTCTTACCTGGCATCAATACAACGGTTACCAGCAATGTCTATTAATAAACAATTATCAACACAGCTACAATAATACTTTATCCTAAAGCAAAAATAAATAAATAAACAAATAGAAATTTTTTTTCTATCTTTGTTGTCTAGTTTCTGCTTTCCTTATCCTCTCATCATTCTCTTACTTCCATGCATTGTCTGCCCTCTCCATCCAGTGTCCGCCCTCTCTCTCTTCCATATGTCATCTTTCCTCTTTCTATTTCCCTTCAATAAACTGTCTATCCTGTGCCCCTTCTCTCCTTTGTACATGATACATCTCAGGTTCACCCCCTCTCCATTTTTCTGGTCTGGCATCTCTATCTCCTTTCCTTCCTTCCCCCCATGCCCTAACATCTCTCTCCTCACCTTCTCTTCTATCTCTGCCTCTTCCTCCATTGTTTGGTATCTCCTTTCCTTCCTTCCTGTCCCTCCCTCCCATGGTCTTGGCATCTCTCTTCCCCCAAACCTCCTTTCCATCTATTTCTTTTCTCACCTCCTTTCTTCTTCAGTGACAAACAGACAGACAAAAGGTGGGAATGGATCTTTCACATTCAGCTTTCTTCAATTTTTTTGCCTCCTTCTCAAATCTGCTTACCTTTTCTTCTTCCCTTTTCTTCATGTGCAGTACGTCTCCACTGTTCCTTGCTCCCTCTCTCTCCTCTCCCTCTATATGCAGACTTTCTCCCTTCCGTCCATGTGCATTTCCCCTCTCCCTGTCCTCCTATCCATATGCAGAATTTCCCCCTTCTCCCCATTTCTCTCTCCCTCTCTCTTTACCCCACCTAGCATCTTCCCCATCTCTCTTCCACCCTCTCCCTGACACCCAGTTTTGGGTAGCCAGAAATCCAAGTGGGTGGGCATAAGAACCCACCCCTCAGGCAATCTAGTCTCTTCCTCTCCCTCCTGGGTGATCTGGTCTCTCAACTTCTCTGTTGTTACCCTGTTGGTGGTGCCATCGGGTTAAGGGCTCTCCAGGATGGAAGAGGCTAAGCAGAAAATGAGCAAGGAGGAAATTCAAGGAGGTTTGGGACCCACTGACAAAATTTTGTAAAGATTGATTATTAGTTATGCCTGTTGGTTATAGGCATCCAGGTGGGGTGGGTGGGGGAGGGAATATGTAATAAATTTATTTTTAAATTGTAATTTATTTATCTTGGTCATTTGTATTACTCTTGATTGTCTTTATACTGTATGAATGGAATTAAGTGCTGTTTATTTTGTAAATTGTTTGGTAATATGTTGCACTTGTTGGTTTTTAAAATGAATAAAGATTTTAAAAAATGTAAAAAAAAAAGCCGCTTAGGCAGCTTCTGAGACTAGGCATCCTACACAGAGCCCGGCCCTAAGGGCCAGATTCTATAAACAGCGCCTTCATTAGGCACCGCTAGGTGCCCTAATCAGTGGAGCCTAGTGATGCCTAACTTTGGAATTGACATGAAACTTTTTTTTTTAATTAATTGGCATGGTAATTGCTGTGCCAGTTTTCAGCCAATCCCCCCAAAATTTAAATTAACAAGAGTTTGGAGCCGAGCTCTTAGGATGTGATGCCCTCCAATGGCTGATGCGTACCTGAAACATAGGCATGATTAGGGGCAGGGAATAGGCATGGTATACAAGGACCATTTTAAAAGTAAGAATCATTTTGTTGTAAACTCAAAACAATTTATTGCAACTCAAATCTTTCTAATTACATCTTAAACTACTTTTCAATATAATTGAAGTCCAAGCATTTTTGAGACCAGGAGACAAGCTTGACATTCCCCGTAAGGAAGCTCTTCTTCACCCAGAGAGTGGCAGAGAACTGGAATGCTCTTCCGGAATCTGTTATAGGGGAAAACACCCTCCAGGGATTCAAGACAAGGTTAGACATGTGCCTGCTGAACCTGAACAAACGTAGGTAGGGATGGTGTTGGTTAGGGCACTGGTCTTTCACCTGGGGGCCGCCGCGTGAGTGGACTGCTGGGCGCGATGGACCACTGGTTTGACCCAGCAGTGGCAAATTCTTATCTTCTTATGTTCTCATTGAAAAAATTTTCCTCCTGTGCCTTAAACCAGTTGTTGACAGTTTCGTGGACGCCATCACCGGTCTGCATGTGTTTTCTGCCCAAGAATACCTTTAGTTTTAGGAAAAGATGAAGTCCAATTGCACTAGGTCTGGGCTGTATGGAAGATGTTCCAGTATCTCCCACCAAAACATTTACACTACTTCTGCTATGTTTTGAGCAACATGAGAATGCCATTCTTTTCTGTTTGTGTTCTGGTGTCAACATTCTTGGAATTCACCTCACACAAATCTTCTTGTAGTGAAGGTGAACAGTGACAATTTCATAAACAACAGAATGAGAAACATAAGAAAAAGCTGCATGAAGCTCATCAATTGTGAATCTCCTATACTGCTGAATGTGTGCATCAATTGCAGTTTCCAATTCTTTGGTAATGACAGATGGGCGTCCGGATCTTGCTTTCATCATGCACATTTGTTCTCCCTTTGTTAAACAACCGACACCATTTCCATACGTTTGCCTCATTCATTACACCTTCACCATACACTTCAATTAGCTGTCGATGTATTTCAGCTGGGCGAATGTTCTTTGTATTTAAAAAACAAATCACCGATTGCACGTCACAATTGGAAGGATTGATGATAGACATGGTTAATGAAATACCTCTGTGAAATTACATCTAATGCACTGAAAAGTTTGGCACTGATAGGCAGAGTCACAGACAAGTCTAGACATGTTCCTGATAATGTTCCCGTCCAAAGCACCTACTTACGTTGCTAATATACGCAAGCGATTCTTACTTTAAAAGGCAGCAAAGGCAGATCTTGTTTGATGAACTTGCTGCACGTCTTCGAGAGAGTAAATAGGCAGAAAGACATGGGCGACCCGCTCGACATTGGATATCTGGATTTTCAGAAGACGTTCGATAAGGTTCCGCATGAACGCTTACTTTGGAAAATTGCGAGCTATGGAATCGAGGGTGAAATACTCACGTGGATTAAAAATTGGCTGGAGCATAGGAAACAGAGAGTGGGGATAAATGGACAATAATCGGACTGGAAGAGCGTCACCAGTGGGGTGCCGCAGGGCTCGGTGCTTGGACCCGTGCTCTTCAACATCTTTATAAACAACCTGGACATTGGTATGACGAGTGAGGTGATTAAATTTGCGGACAATACAAACTTATTCGGAGTAGTGAAGACACAGGGGATTGCAAAAATCTGCAACGTGGCAAAATCAGGCTCGAGGAATGGGCATCGACATGGCAGATGAGGTTCAACGTGGATAAGTGTAAAGTGATGCATGTCGGTAACAAAAATCTCATGCACGAATACAGGATGTCCGGAGTGGTACTTGGAGAGATCTCCCAGGAAAGAGACTTGGGAGTTCTGATCGACAAGTTGATGAAGCCGTCCGCGCAATGTGCGGTGGTGGCAAAAAGGGCGAAAAGAATGCTAGGAATGATAAAGAAGGGGATCACAAACAGATCGGAGAAGGTTATCATGCCACTGTACCAGGCCATGGTGCGCCCTCACCTGGAGTACTGCGTCTAGCACTGGTCGCCGTACATGAAGAAGAACACGGTTCTACTCGAAAGGATCCAGAGAAGAGCGACTAAAATGGTTAAGGGGCTTGAGGAGTTGCCATACAGCGAGAGATTAGAGAAACTGGGCCTCTTCTCTCTCGAAAAGAGGAGATTGAGAGGGGACATAATCGAACATTCAAGATACTGAAAAGAATAAACTTAGTAGATAAAGATAGGTTTTTCACCCTCTCCAAGGTAGGAAGAACAAGAGGCTACTCTCTAAAATTGAAAGGGGATAGATTCAGTACGAACTTAAGGAAGTTCTTCTTCACCCAGAGAATGGTAGAAAACTGTAACGCTCTCCCGGAGTTTGTCGTAGGGGAAAACACCCTCCAGGGATTCAAGACAAAGTTGGACAAGTTCCTGCTCAACTGGAAAATATGCAGGTGAGGCTGGGTTCATTTAGAGCACTGGTCTTTGACCTAGGGGCCGCCACGTGAGCGGACTGCTGTACATGATGGACCACTGGTTTGACCCAGCAGCGGCAATTCTTATGTTCTGAAAAATACTTAGGCATCAGAGATAGGTGCTGGTAAATTAGGTCTGGTAAAATCTTGCCTAATATACTGGCGCCTACCTCACGGATGCCTAGCAATGCCTAAGTTCACTTAGGCGCCACTAGGTATGATTCTATAAACGGCGCCATGCAGTTGATTGACAACCACACTGAGTGGCACCTATAATGTAGGCACTTCTAGGCGCCCTTTATAGAATCTGGCTGTATGGGCCTGATTCTATAAATAGTGACTAATTCCTAGGCGATGTTGAGTGTGATTGTCAATCTGCTTGGCACCATTTATAGAATCATGCTTAGCTGCTCCTAAGAAGTCTTAGGTGCCAATAGGCACACTCTCATTTAGGCCAGGGGTTTCTTGTCCTAAATGAGTGCACCTATGTCAAACCATGCTCAAAATTTGTCCTTAACCTTGTCTAATTGCTTTCAATTAATGGTGCCGATTAAGCCAATTAAGAAAATTAAGTTAGGCGCCTAGATCAGCTAGGCATGCCTATCTAGGCCCCCTTACTTTAGGCATCATTTAAGGATCAGGTCCTAAGCACCTAACTGGTTAAGTTGCTCCAGCTAAAAATAAAACTGGATATTTAATGCCAGTTGCTGGAAACAGCCAAGCATTGAAGTCTTGGGTTAAGTACCAGCATCAGGTGGACACATTGCCCCCAAGAAGGAGACAAGATTCCCGGGGCCTGGCCTACAAGGGGGTCAGTGGCGTGAAAGCAACAATTATAGCAGAGCAAGTTTAAATCCCCCTAGTCTGGCATAGGCAGAAACTTGCTACTGCTGTACTATTAGTACATTAATGCTGTTCTGCTGCCAGCATGATTCTATAAATGGTGCCAAGCTTTTTCCTGCTGCGTCCCCTCACAGTTATACGGAAACAGGATGCATTTCTCATGGGATGAGGGGACACAGCAGAAAGATGAGGGAGGAGCAAGGAGGACCCATGGCCATTGGCAAAACAGCGTTAATGTGATAACCTGGCAGGCCAGCCCAGCAGGCAAAAAGAGTAGGAGGAGAGAATCGGGATCTGTGAGTGGGCATCCTATTAACAAAACAAACAGAAAAGAACAAATGTTTGTGGGGAGGGTGAATAAAGGGGACGCCTTGAAGGATTTGGTGGGGGCAGTGGCAGGGCAGGATTAATTCGTCGAGGGCCCCGAGGCACACAAGTACACTGGGCCCTCTGCCCTGCCTCACCCCACCATGCGCCCAGGCGGAAACAGGAAGCTGCGTCAGAGGGAAGCTTTGGGCAAGCAGAACCGCTTGCAAAATTACAGTTCCCATTGCCTTTCTTACCCGCGTTGCTTGCTTGTCTTACTTTCTGTCGATGGGGGAGGCACGTTGCTGATCGGGGGGGCCCACGTTGCCGATCGGGGGGACCCGCATTGCCGATCGATGCTGGAGGAGCCCTTCGCCATTTGGAAAAAACAATGTTGATGCCCTCCATCGGGCCCCCCTGACCATTTCGGGCCCAAGGCACATGCCTACTGGGCCTATTGGTTAATCCTGCCCTGGGCAGTGGGTCAGGACACAGCGAGGAGCAGGGCAAGCGCAGCAGGGTAGCCTTTAATTGTTTGCCCTAGGTTCAACTTTGCCTTTCAGCGACCCGGGGTGGAGAGTAGTGCTGCCCAGTTCACGATTTGAATTGATTCACCGATTCACAATTCAAATCGATTCACCGATTCATTTCGGGTGAATCGATTCGAATCGATTTACCCCGACATAAAATCGGCCTCCCGATTCGTTGACTGACCCTCCCCACTCGCCCTCTAACGCAGGATCAGCAGCGCTACCTTTTGCTGGCCTGCCGCTCCTGCTTTAGAGGGTGAATGGTGAAGGAAGTGGCTTACCCACAGGCCTCCTGCACTGTGCTGTGCTGTCCGCGGTCCCGCCCCTTCTCTGACATCAGAGAAGGGGCAGGACCGCATCAGAGAGAAGAGAGCTCCAAAGCCATACAGAGGCTTGCAAAGATCGCTAGCGCCAGTGATCTTATTGCAGGCTACTGAAATTAGGAAAATTCATTCCGGGAGGCCAGGGGGAACACGCAGGCCTTCCGGGGGGGGGGGGTGCAGCCTTCTGGGGGAGGGGGGTACAGACTTTCAAAGGAGATAGGCAGGCCGGTCTTCGGGGGGAGATGCAGGCCTTCAAAGGGGGGGGACAGGCAGGCAGACAGGTCTTCAGGGGGATGTAGGCCTTCAAGGGGGGGGACAGGCCTTTAGGGAGAGGTGCAGGCCTTCAAGTGGGGCAGACCAGGGGAGGGGGGCCCTGGTGTAGAAGTACACAGAGGGAGGGAGGGAGAGAAGGGGGTTCAAAGAGACGTGCATATGCCGGACTTTGAGGGGGAAGAAATAATGGGTCTGAAAATAGAGAAGAGGAAGAGAGATGATGGACAATGGGATATAGGGAGGGAAGGAACAGAAAGGGAGAGAAGTTGGACACAAGGGATGGTGTGGAGGGGGGATAGAGATACTGGATAGGGGGATAGTTGGGAAAAGAAAGGGAGAGATGGTGGACCCTGGTGTGGTGGGGAAGGAGAAAGAGATGCTGGATGAAAGGGTAGTTAAGAAAAGGTGGATCTGTGGATGGAGACAAAAAAAAAGAAAGATGCCAGACCTCCGGGGGAGGGAAGGGAAACGGAAGGGGAGGACAGAGATGGCAGATGGATGGTTAGAACGGAGAAAGAAGAAAAAAGGAGACCCTGGCAAGCAAGTTATCAGAAGACAACCAGAGCCTGGGACCAACAAGATTTGAATAATGACCAGACAACAAAAGGTAGAAAAATTAATTTTATTTTCTGTTTTGTGATTACAATATCTCAGATTTGAAATGTGTATCCTGCCAGAGCTGGTGTTAGACCGCAAACGTGAGCTAGGATTTAACAGAGAGAGGAAAAGTCTTTTTTGTTTGTTTATTTTGTTTACACCACAGCATCAGTGTGGTTAGGAGAAGGCAAAGGGGGTGAAGAGGCTATAAAATAAACCCACCAGGATGTTTGAAAAAACACCCAATTGGGCAGGAAAATCGAATTGAATTGAATATAAAAACCCAATTCAGTAGGCCGAATCGAATCGAATCAAAATTTTTTTTCCTGAATCGGGCAGCACTAGTGGAGAGAGTGCTGCCTGGTGCTGACTGAATATATCAGCCCCTTTGTCTGCAGGCTTTGAGAACATGGCTGTTTCAAAAATATCTATAATTGTTCACAGACTTATGGACTTATTAATAACAGTCAGACCCTATATATATATCTACATCATTGTGATCTGCCTTGAACTGCTTTGGTAAAGTGGAGTATCAACACTTATATTAAATTAAATCAAATGAGGTGGTAGGGGAATTGATTCTAGCTCAACCTGCTAAGGATCTTGATGGTCTGTTCCTGCTTCCTTGAACACTGACACGGTGAATTTTTCAGTCAGTAAAATAAGAGCACAAGAGAAGTCAAGGGCAACTCACTGCTTCCAAAGCTCATACAACTATATATTCCAGATCTGACAGTGGCCGTCTGACTGAGGATGCCAGAGAACTCATGTTCCAAAGCCACCTGTGTCGTTTGGTTTTGATTGAATTTTCTGTTGTATGTTTTGTTATGTCTCTATCTTTGGCTGGGGAAGTGACATTCGAAATATAGAGACCAGTGACCAAAAAAAAAAAAAAAAAGAACATCTGAGGTCCTAAATTTAGGATCCAAAGTTGGATTCTTAAATGTGTCTCCTAATTTTCAGTCAAAGGTGGAAGAGCTTCTGGTTTAATTGAATTACTGCTATAAGAAATATGTTATAAGTTTTGTGTTGTGTGTAGTCTTAAATCCCGCTGAATCCTCAAGGAGCACAGTTCTAGGTGGGTTACAAATAGCTTATACACACTTACAGGAAGTGATAAAAAATAATCTGGTTACATCTCAGAGGTAAAGGGTTGCAGATATTATTTATTTTTAAAAATTTCTATACCGTTTTATTCCAAAATGGTTTACAAATAGTTATATCATTCAGAACAAGGTAAGAACAAAACAAACAGATTCAATCCTTACATAAAATCAATTTCTCAATGAAATGCATCTACAAATAGTTGTGTTTTCAGCATTTTCCTAAATGAGCTCTTATCTCTACGTTTTCGAATTTCACCAACCATGTAAAAGTCATTGCATCCATTTTCACATATTTAGGGTTAGCCTTCATTTTCAACAATGCTGAACTTTCAGAGCGCAATTATCTTAATGGTTGATACTGAAACATCAGACCCTTAAAAAATTCAGGGATCGTACCATATAAAAATTGGTGACATATCATAATTGCTTTGTATTGGATTCTGAATGCAACTGGCAGCCAATGCAATTGTCGGAGATATGGAGTAATATGTTCATATCTTGATGTTCCAGTTATCAATCTAGCCGCAGCATTCTGTACCACCTGCAAAGCCCTGCACCTGGTCTTAGTTATTCCCAGGTACAGGACATTGCAGTAGTCCAGACGACACATGATCATTGCTTTTACAACAGCACGAAAGTCAGATGGTAACAACATTGGTTTTAAATGATACAATAAATGTATCTGTGCAAAACATATTTGCACCTGAAAACCCATTGTAAGTCCTGGATCCAGTTTTACTCCCAGGACTGACATAGACTCCCTCACCGATAATACCTCATCCATCACTTTCAATGTTTTTGGTCAATTAACCTGGTCAGATTTCCCCATAAACATTACCTGTCTTTTCTACATTCAATCTTAAACCCTGCCTTTCCATCCATCCAGTAATTTTACTCATATAATTACTCAACAACTTTTCTAATCCATCTCCCCATACACACACTGAGAAGAAAAAGATAAAATCATCCGCGGTATTTGACCCCTAAAGATTGAAACAACTGACCAATTGTGGCCATGTAAATATTAAAAATAATGCTGAAAGCACTGAACCCTGAGGAACTCCACTTCTCACCTGAAATTTACTCAAAATCTTATCCCCATTTCTTACTTGAAAAGAACGATCTATCAAGTATGAATTAAGCCATTTAAGGACGGTACTAAACGCCCCGAGATCTTCTAATCTTAACAACAATTTTTGAAGATCTACAGAATCGAAAGCTCCTGATATATCCAAGGATAACAAGCAAAAACTTATACATTGGTCCAGCCTTAAGCGTATGGTATCTAGTGTTGCACTGAGTAGTCTTTCGGGGTGTGATTGAGATCATATTAAGTCTTTCATAGAGATTTTTGACAAGCCATGTTTTAAGATATTTGCGGAATGTAGCATACACTACATGGATAACATGGATCCTCACAGGAAGTGAGTTCCAGACTCCTACGAGTCGATAATTAAAAGATTTGCAGTGGGTGTTTTTTTCGTATTTTATACCTTTCATAAATAGAAATGAGAGTCAATCGGTCAGAGTTGCGGTGTCCTACTAGTTCAGTTCAAAAATCCTTAAGATGTACTCAATTTTCTATGACAATTATGAAGCAGAGATTTAAATGTCTCCATTTATTTCATATTAATGTATTTCTTATCTTGTATTAAAGCACAGTCCCAAGCTCAACCTCTTTCTTTAGGCTTCCAGCACATTCCAAACAAGACTCCTGCTTAAGTGCCACTAGCTTCGCTTTTTGTGACAAAGAACTTGTACCGGAAGAAAGAGAAATTAATGAAGTAGTTAACCAGGTTGGGCTATTTGAGCTGTGTCTAGGGTGATGCCAAGATTTTGCAAAGGCACTGTTCTTTCACTAACTGCTAAAAGGCTCATGAAGACTGACACAGAGAGTGTGTCTGATTTCAAGAAATCCTGGGACAGTCACATAGGAGCTCTTAGAGAGAGGAAGAGATAATGGTTACTGCGGATGGGCAGACTGGATGGGCCATTTGTTATCATGTTTTTTATGTTTCTATGATCACTAAAGCTGCATTCTCCTTCAATCCCTCAATCCCTAAATATCTCCTGAGGTCATATGCTCCTCTTTAATGCTCAGTTGCTACTTTCCAGCTTAGCAGAAGAATTTCTTTTTTCCATTAGAAGTGTAGCTTCTCAGGGCTGAGACTGAATACGAGGGGCCACTGAAAAGTTCTCAGCCCAACCAACAAAGCTGGGGCAGTCTTCATCAAGGGCTATACATTTAGTCCAGTGATTTTTCCATTGCTTTCATTCTATCGGAAAAATACAGAACAAAGAAAGTAGAAAATTGCTGGACTAAATGTAGAGCCCTCAATGGAGACTGCCCCAACTTTAGTTAGTTGGGTTGAGAACTTTGCAGCGGCCCCTCGTAGAGCCATTTCTCTTCACAGAGTTCTCAGTCATAGCATAATATAACATAACTTTATTTTTGTATACCGTCACAATCAAGAGAATTCTAGGCGGTTTACACTGGACAATCAGCGAAGTACAATATTAAAAAGAGAATAATAATAATAATAATAATAACTTTATTCTTATATACCGCCAACAATCTTGCGACTTCTAGGCGGTTTACAATGAGGTGAAACTGTACAGACAGCGAATTACAGAGTATAACAGTGAACATCTGATATTAACAACATTAATAATAACAACAGTTTATATACTGCCGGATCGGGAAGTTCCGTGCTATTTACAAAGAGTTAGAAAAGTTTCATAAATTGATTGGAACATTCATAGTTTAGAGATTAGAGGTTAACAGTTTGCAAGATCAGATATGGGTGGAATTACGAAGGGGGCTATTGTCCTTATTCGTTACCTATGTAATTCAAGAACAGGTATGTTTTTAGGTGTTTCCTAAATTCGCTATAGTTGTTTGAGTGTGTGATTAGTTTTCCTAGGTCTTTGCCCCATAAGGCTGCTTGGTACGATAGAAGTTGTTAATGATGTCTCTTATATCTGCATCCTCTAGTCGGTGGGGAAACGAATTTCAGGTGTGTGCTTCTCTCATGTCTGTTAGTTGGGAATGAGAAGAGGTCTATTATATATTTAGGGGCTAGACCTGATAATACCTTAAAGCAGAGACATCCTAGCTTGAACTTCGTGCGAGCCTCCATTGGCAGCCAGTGCAGAATACAGCATATTAACTAAAAAGACAATAAAAGTTTAAGTAAAAGCAGTAAAATTGTTATTAAAAATAAAAACATTAAATTAAGAGATAAATTTATCAAATAATACTGTCTTAATTTCTTTTTGGAAGGCGCCGTAAGATAACCTGGCTCCGCTAATATAGTTACCCAACCAGGACTGTTGTTTACTTGCTTGAAATGCAAGCATCCTGTCTAAAAAAAACCCTCGCTTTACAGCCTAAAATCTTCAGATAGGCACATAAATTACAATTCCTGGCACTATTGAACAACACTAGGACCTCAGGCATGCTCACTCTGCATCCCCCGCCCTCCCCCCCTCCCCTCAGCAAAAGAAAGTGGTTGCGGTGACCGAAGGAAACATCTCAGCCAATTCCGGGAAGAGAGCTGACGAAGCAAATTATTTTCTAAAGCCTAGGGGACAGTCAAGGCTATGAAGGGAAACTTGCAGGCTCTGCTCTTCCTCTTGGAATGCATTGTCAAGAGGAAATACAGGTCAAATGAAAATCCAAAGACCAGGAAGTGATCTCAGAGAAAGAGCTGAGGCTAGTGTGAGCAGCGGGTAGGATATGCAGCTTGCTGCCAGCAAAGATTTGCTGCCACCCTGCCCCTTCCCCAGCTCTTTTCTGGTATTAAAGCGAGTACACCAAACACTCAGTAGTACATGCTGTGAAGGAAAATGACCTCATTACAGATTTTCTCTCATTTTGCATCTATATGAAAAAAGCTAGCTATATCGGGCCCTTCATTTTCAAAGATTTAGGTGCCTTGTATATAGGTAAAAACAGAACTATCTTCCATATATGTCACATTATGTATATTGGTATTAGAACCCTAGTGTGTGTCTAGTTAGGATAAAAACTTGTACTGAAAAACTTACACTGTTATGGATAAGTATGACAAATTGTAACCTGTAAACTCTATAACCTGTATAGTACACAATAGTGCTGCCCGATTCACGATTCGAATCGGTTCACCGATTCACTTTGGGTGAATCAATTCGAATCGATTTAAATTTTTAAAAAATCGGCTTCCCGATTCGGATCCTCTTCCCTCGCCCCCTAAAGCAGGAGCGGCAGCGTTGCTCTTGCTGGCTGGCCGCTGTCGCACCTGTTTTAGAGGGTGGGGAGGGAGGGTCAGTCGGGAATTGCTGCAGTCTGGCTTTCCTCCTGGCCTCCCCGAAGGACTGCCCCCCAAAAGACTGCGCACCCCCTTCCCCCGGGAAGGCCTCCGTGTTGCTCCTAGCCTCCTCGAACCGTTTACCTTATTGCTGGAGCCTGCAGCCGAAGATCGCAGTTACAGCGTCTTTGTGCTCTGAGCTGTGTCCTCTGCTGCGGTCCCGCCCCTCCTCTGACGTCAGAAGCAGGATCGCAGCAGAGGAAACAACTCAGAGCACAAAGACGCTGTAACCGCTATCTTCGGCTGCAGGCTCCAGCAATAAAGTAAACGGATCGGGGAGGCCAGGAGCAACACGGAGGCCTTCCCGGGGGGGGGGGTTCAGTCTTTCAGGGGGCCGTCCTTCGGGGGGGGGGCAGTCCTTCAGGGGGTGGACAGGCCTTGGAGGGTGCAGGACTTCAAGGGGGTACAGGCCTTTAAGGGGGGTGCAGGCCTTCAGGGGGGGACAGGCCAGGTTGGTGGCACAGGCCTTCAGGGGGGACAGGCAGGCCTTCGGGGGGGCAGGCCTTCAGGGGGTGGGGCAGGCCTTCAGGGGGTGCAGGCCCTCAATGGGGGAACAGGCCTTTAAAGGGGAGAACGGCCTTCAAAGGGGGGACAGGCCAGGGATGGTGGCATAGGCCTTCAGGGGGAACAGGCAGGCCTTCAAGGGGGGGGGGACAGGGCTTCAGGGATGGGGGTACAGGCCTACAGGGGAGAGGTGCAGGCCTTCATGGGGGTCAGACCTTCAGGGGAGGGGAGCCCTGGTGTAGAAGTACACGGAGGGAAGGGAGGTTCAAAGAGACGTGCATATGCTGGACTTTGGGGGGGGGGAAGAAATAATGGGTCTAAAAATAGAGAAGAGGGAGAGAGATGATGGACAATGGGATTTAGGGAGGGAAGGAACAGAAAGGAAGAGAAGTTGGACACAAGGGATGGTGTGGAGGGGGGGATAGAGATACTGGATAGGAGGGTAGTTGGGAAAAGAAAAGGAGAGATGGTGGACCCTGGGGTGGTGGGGAAGGAGGGAGAGATGCTGGATCAAAGGGTAGTTAAGAAAAGGTGGATCTGTGGAGGAAGACGAAAAAAAGGAAAGATGCCATATCTCCGGGAAAGCGAAGAGAAACGGAATGGGAGGACAGAGATGGAAGATGGATGATTAGCAGGGAGAAAGAAGGAGACCCTGGCAAGAAAGTTATCAGAAGACAACCAGAGCCTGGGACCAACAAGATTTGAATAATGACCAGACAACAAAAGGTAGAAAAACTAATTTTATTTTCCATTTTGTGATTACAATATGTCATTTTTGAAACATGTATCCTGCCAGAGCTGGTGTTAGACCACAAACGTGGGCTAGGATTTTAGAGAGAGAGGAAAAGTGTTTTTTGTTTGTTTATTTTGATTACAGTACACCACAGCACCAGTGTGGTTAGGAGAAGGCAAAGGGGGTGAAGAGGCTATAAAATAAATCCACCCGGATGTTTGAAAAAAACACCCAATTGGGCAGGAAAATCAAATCGAAAAACCAATTCAGTAGGCTGAATCGAATCGAATCGAAATTTTTTTTCCTAAATCAGGCAGCACTAGTACACAACCTTGTATAGTAAAATTGTCATGTCGTAACCTGTTAACTGTATTTTATGTATATTTAACCTAAAACCCATTCTGAGTTCTTTAGGGAAGACAAGATAGAAAACTAACTAACTAAATAAATCTGGGTAAACGGACTTAGGCCCCATGACATACATGTTGTTTCAAAATGCACTGAAAGGATGTTTTAGAGTTGTGTTTGGAATCTACATGCATTCACCTCATTTTCTTTTTTTTTGTAAATCTTTATTAATTTTCAAATATTAACAGTGCAGTACAATGTATTTAAACATAAACAAATCAAGAAACGCACTTTAAATATACAAATAATTCAAAAAACAATCATTTTCTCTCTTCCCCCTTAACTAATAAAAGTATAAATACATATATCATTTCAATACAATAGATAAAATAGGTATAACAAACAATAATTCTTTACCCATCACCCTCCCTCCCACCCTGGATGTGTAAGGAGGTCAGATAAAAAGAAAAGGTACATGACGGTAAATCCCATCAAGACAGGAGGTGGAGCTTGACAAGATGGCGGCTCGAACCTGCACTAGGACGTTGTGGCGGTCATTGTGGAATATTCTTACCCAGTCATGGTGAAAAGGAAATCTAAATGCCCGGGTTTACCGGGAGAGCAGTTACCTCGGACCGGCTCAATGGACGAGTTTGTGCAGCAAGGCCCTAGAGCGCAGCAGCCGGAAGCCCTCGGCTGGAGGGAACGCACAAGCTAAAGCGCGTGTCCTTTCCTTTGAGGGTGTGAGCTTGTCTCCGGAGGAACAGAGTCCTCCGGTCCGTTCTGAGGTGTCGGGTGCGGAAGTGGTAGCAGTAGGAGTGAAGCAGCCGACGCCGAATAAGGTCCAGGACGCCCTCTTGCTTACCTGGCAGGGCGTGGAACCCGGAGCTGTGATGAAGCAGCAAGAGTGTGCAGTGTCAACTATGCAACCGCGAGGAGAGGAGGATCAGAGAAAAACGGTTTCTGTTTCTGCAGCAAACGCAAGTACTTTTGCTTTAGCAGGGGAAATCAGAACTGAGTTTTTGCCCCTATATAAACCTAAAGTCTTCAATATGGAATCAATTCAAGAGGCCATTTCTAGTCTCCAGATTTCCATGGGAAACCAGATACAGCAACTTTCTCAACGTTGTACTGGGGTACCACTGGAAAGTTTGGAATTGAAGAATAAAGTTTTGGCTTTGGAAAATAAATCAGATGACTATGACACCAGAATAAAATCTTTAGAAACGCAAGCACTAACTTGGGTTAAGGATAGTGCAAGTCTTCATTTCAAGAAAGAAATGGTGGAAAACTCCATTAGGAGATCTAATTTGTGGATTATTAACTTTCCGAAATTATTTTCCATATCGCCAACTGATATGTTTAAGCATTACTTAAGTGAAGTTTTGAAAGTATCTGAGTTCTCCTACCCACCTCTCTCTAAAATATATTATTTACCTGTGAGATCTAGGTCTCAAAATCCCAATCAGCAGAATTTATCTGCAGATAGTTTGGATTTATCTAATTTCCTTGAGCGGTCAGAAACTGAGTCTCAAGTATTAGTACAGTTTGCTATTGATTCAGATAGGGAATGGCTGTTAAAATTGTTCTTCAAATATTAACAGCGGGATCTGGATAGGCCCTGCTGTCCGCCTAAATACTCCACACCCTCTTCATTCACAACCCTCCCTTTTGTTTACCATAAATACACTACAGTCTTCTGGTTGGTAAAATTTAGCCGCAGCTCAGTTTATTAACCATAAACATAATAACATATTTCAACTTTATTAACTTTATTAACATTATATTAAGAGCTCCTCCTGAGCTACCAAATGAATGAGTTTTTATTCCCTCGACCCCGCCACCACAGCAAGAGTTAGAGGGGTGGCATGTCCCTTATGCCCCATTTTCCGGGTCACCTGACCCACCAGGCATGGCTCCCTGCCGTCCCAACACTCATCACCTGATGAGCCCCATGACCCAGTAGCTCGGGAGATCTGCACCCTGAGCTACCCACTCATATCCCCAAAACAAGGGTGGGCGGGTGGGAAACGCAGCCCTGGAGGACCTCGGAAGGAGCATAGTCCTCCAGGGTCCCTTCTTTAAGCCCTCACCCCTTGCGCCCACAGCCAATCATTTAAAAATTTTTTTTTACCGACAGGCCCCACTGTCCAATCCCTATCCCCACTTCCTATCCTCCTCCTTTAACCCCCCCCCCAGCTGATGGGCGACACAAGGGCTCTACCAGCCCCGTGTTACATTCCGCCCATCGACACAGGGGTCTCGGGCTCACATAAAGATGTTCCCTTTTTGTCTAATATTATAAGAATGTACCCAGATGTTTCACGCCCGACACAGAAGAGAAGACAGTTTCTCATATTGAGTCCTAAGGTGGTTCAGTTGGGGGCGACCTTTGTTTTGAGGTACTCCTGTAAATGTGTTATGATACATAAAGAGAACATATATGTTTTCTATGAACTGCAGCAGTTATCTAAATTTATTGCATCTCAGGATACCAAGTAATTGCTCATTCTGATTCTTTTAATCTGTTTAGATGAGAAATGCTCAACGGCAATCGAAAGGGAAGGGGTAAAACGTGGACCTCATGGACCTTACGGACCTCGCGGATCTAAAACCGCACATCCTTAAAAATCCAAGGTCCGCGCCACGTTTGAGGTCCCTGCCACTTTTAAGCATTAGGATCCGTCAGAGTTAAATTGTCATAGAGCTCTGTCAGAGCCAGACTAAAAGTGGCAGGGGCCTCAAAAGAGGCGCAGACCTCGGATTTTTAAGGATGTGACTTGCAGTTCAGATCTGTGAGGTCCGCGAGGGAGCCGGGGGCCTTAGCTGAGCTCCAGGGAAAGCGAAGGCGGACTTGTCAATGCACGGACCTCGGATTTTTAAGGATGTGCGGTTTTAGATCCGCAAGGTCTGTGAGGTCCGTGTTTTACCCCTTCCCCAATTGAACCTCCTTTTGATTTTCCTGGTTATATAATTTGTATGTTAAATTTCAGCAACTTCAGCTCCGTCTCTATTTGATAGTAGACCAACTATATTGTGTAAACAAAATTTACCTTGAATTATTTGGATTAGTGATATTTTCTTTTTTTCATGATATTTTTTCTTGTATTTTGATTGTGATAGTCAAAATTATAAAACTAATAAAGAAATATAAATACAAGATAAGGTGCATGACAGCTATTGTGACTCAATAAATTATGCCAAGGGGCTCCATACCATATTAAATACACTACTATAACCTAAAATATCAAAAGGAGCTCGACTTGGTTCACTTAAAGGGTGCACTTAACTATAAATGCTGGATTATAAAACATCCCATTGTATAACTGGTGCAAATGAAGCAGTTGGATAAAGGAACGACCATTTAAAACATAAAGGAAGCTTCTGCTTCTGTTTCAAGGAAACTCCCATTTAAAACCCATCAGCAGAAACGGAATTTAAACCAAAACGCGAGGGCCACGCTCAACAACTGAGGACCAGATCTGTGCAATAGTTGTTACAGACCAAGCGGCCAGTGACTCATCCAGAGGATGAAAGCAAATCCCCTAAGCACTTTTTTTTTTTTTTTTGGCCTACCAACAAGTTCCCCCCGATCTTGACTAACCTCCTATGATAAGAGTTATTAGCTGCACCTTGGGGATTGGGGGAAGGGCTGCGCTGAGTCTGGGTGTGGCTCGATCTGTCTTTTTCTTGGGCTGGCTTTGGCCTGCTCTTCTGCCGCCTCCTCCCACAGAGCACAATGAGGTCAGCTCATGAATATTGCAGTACAAGGGAGAGGGGCCGGTGCGGTGCTTGCTGGTACCCGGCAGCAGCCGACCAAGCCAGCAGCAGACAAAAGGGTGAGTAGAAGCTCTTCCTATTCACAGCGGAAAAGGGGATTCAAGGTGCACCCTCCAAACCCATCCCTCCAAAAAAAAAGATATATAATCCAGAAAATCCTACCGCATCTGAAACTTTCCCCAAGACAAAGGCAAAAGCCAGGAAAGCACAAGGCTGGGTGGCAGGCGAGGATAGGGGCATGAATGGGTGGCGGCTTGATGGGGAGGGAGGACGCGGAGCTCTTTGGGAAGTTAGCGACGATGAAGTTCAATGTTCCATTGCAATGTGCCCGGGGACCGGTGGAAACCACTGTTCTCTCTGCCTCTGCAGCGGTTTGCGGAGGGAGGGGGGGGGGGGTGGATAGAGAAGAAGCTGCAGAGCTGCATTGATCCGGGCCTCTCACTATCCACGCTTGATGGGAAAAAGGGAAGGGGGAGGGGGGCTCTGCTCTGTCCACAGGAGTTTTCCACCTGGTAAAAATCGCATACCGATCTCTTCAAGTTTTTTGTGTTTTTTTTTAAATTATTATTACTATTATATAGAGCATAGAACATCCCTAGCAGGTGCATCTTCTTTCATCCTGTTTGACAGATCGGGGGGGAGGGAGAGGGGGGGGGGGGTTTATGAGTGCTAGGCTCAGATCAGACGCATGAAAGGATTTGCTGATTTCATTGTTTATTGCTTGCAGTAATTTCAGGAGCCTTTTAGGGCATCGATTTTTGGAGTACCATAAGTACTCAGGGCCGGAGAGTTAAGAAAGATGAAGGGATTTTTAAATGAGTAGAAATGTCCTTGTGCGGGAAGTTGTATAATGAGTCTCATTTATTGGTCTTTTTTTTTTTTTTTTTTTAATGTTGGGAGCAAGATGGGAATTTCTACCTCTGCCTGGCGTCTTAGGTCAAATCACAGTAAACTCCAGATAATATTGAATGATTAGTCAAATTGGGAAAAGTTGCGTGCCGCCTTGGCCTGTCAAATTTGGTTTTGAGGAGGCGTATATGTTTTTTCAGTTGTTTTCAATATGGCTGTCTTGCTAGCTTAATTGATCGATTTCCTGTAAAATCTTCAGCTGACCCATCTTCAAAAGATGCCCTGCTCTGCGCCAGTAACAGGGAATTAAGAGGCCTCTTTTTATTTTTTTTACAATTCTGCTCTTCTGCAAGGTTGATGCTTTAAGTTTACATAAATTGACTATAGGTATACGCTTGGAGTGAGCAGTAGTAAATTACATAAAATGGGACCTTATGGTTTTGACATTTCTTGAAAAAGGGAGAAGGAATCTTTCTAGATCATTTTCTTTCAGGGTTGTTTTTAAAAAAAATTAATTTCTACACGAATTTTGCTTTTTTTTCAACAATGGAAAAGTGAAAAGGGAAGTAAACCTTCACTACACCATTGAAGAGCTGAAGGTTTTGCAAGCTAATTCACAGGCCCAATTCTCTTTATACCAGTAGTTTTGAACCCCAAATCCCTGGAACACACACACACATAATGAATATGCCTGAGATAGATTTGTATTAGTCTCTGTCCCTTTCCTGTAAGCTCTGCCTTAACTGCACAAGCCTTTAAAGTGTTTGAGGCTTGTGCAGATGAGGACACAGTTTGTAGGAATGGGGCAGGGACAGGAGAAGAACTCGCTGGGACGGGAAAATGAGTTTCCGCAGGGATGGGGGAAAATTTGTCCCCATGTCATTCTCTAATTTGCTGGGTGTGATCTAAGTTGAGAACCTTTGCTCTAAATCAGGGCTGCCCAAGTCCGGTCCTCGAGATCTACTGGCAGGTCAGGCTTTCAGGATATCCACAATTAATATGCATGAGAGAGAGATTTGCATCCCAAGAAGGAAGTGCAGGCAAATCTCTCTCATGCATGTTCATTGTGGATATCCTGAAAACCTGGCCTGCCAGTAGATCTCGAGGACCGGACCTGGGCAGACCTGCTCTAAATCCTTTCAACTGGATAGGTCTATAACAGGGGTAGGGAACTCCGGTCCTCGAGAGCCGTATTCCAGTCGGGTTTTCAGGATTTCCCCAATGAATATGCATTGAAAACAGTGCATGCACATAGATCTCATGCATATTCATTGGGGAAATCCTAAAATCCCGACCGGAATACAGCTCTCGAGGACCAGAGTTCCCTACCCCTGGTCTATAACATTATCTCTCAGGCACTTTTCCACCTTCCCACTCACCATATTGTCTTCCAGAACATTCCTCTGTTGGCACAATCTTGAAAACTGGATGTGCAGTTGACTTTGCCTCTAACACTTTGAATATGCAACACAACACACTGGGGCCCTTTTACTAAGCTGTGCTAAAAAGTGGCCTGTGTTATGACTGGTATGTGAGTCTCCCGTGTGCTGAGGCTACTTTTAGTGTAGCTGTAAAATGGCTGCATTTTCCATTTTCTCAATGAATGGCCATGCCCTAATTTCCCAATTAGTGTGTGGCCATTAGTGCGGGAGCCCTTATCAAAGGGCTCCTTTTACAAAGGTGTGTTAGGGCCTTAACGCGCGGAATAGCGCGTGCTAAATTGCCGCATTGAGCTGGCGTTATTCTAGAAGCGTACCGCGTGGTGCAGCGCGCGGTAATTTCGTGCGTGCACTAAAAATTCTAGCGCACCTTAGTGAAAGGAGCCCAAAACCTATTTTCCAAGTTTATTTGTTATTCAATATACCATCTATCATGCGATTTTCTAGCCAGCAAGGGCTCCTGTGCTAACCACATGCTTATCAGTGCACAACAATGTTTAACCAATTAACACTGGGCATGCCTATTCTCCACACACACACACCCCACCCAAACACACCCAGTGCTAAAAAATAAAAAGTATTTTTTAGTGCAAGGGAAGCATGCACTAATCTGAATACTACCGTGGGGCGTGATCAAGCATCCCATGGAAGTGGATTTTTAACCTGTGGTAAGCACACATTAGTAGTGCTTATCACAGTTTAGTACAAGGACCCCATAATGATGAGGGCAGTCTGATAAATGGACAAAGAAAAGAGCATACATTTTCTGACCAGCGATTGACAGATATGGGTGGCAGTAATAAATTCATTAAAAAAATTGGCGTGGAAAAGAAGAGCAGAAAAACAAGGACAGCTCAAGGGGCAGGAAGTTGTAGACCAGCTTTATCGGATGGGTTCTGTGGAAGATGGAGCGCTCCAATATCACTTACAATGTTAAGAGAGATGTCAGGGAGAGCAAGGTTAAGGTTAACTGCAGAAGAGCCGTGTGATGGAATATAGCGTTAGACACGTTGAGATATTGTAAGGGCCGCACAAGAAATAGTGAAGCGCAGTGGATGGGGTTCTGATTCTGGAACCTCATACTGTGACCTCTTCTAGAGCTTTAACTAATCCACAAGAAACAAATCTTTTACAGAGGAAAGAATGCTGTAGAACAGGGATGTCACATGTCGGTCCTCGAGGGCTGCAATCCACTCGAGTTTTCAGGATTTCCCCAATGAATATGCAGGAGATCTATTAGCATACAATGAAAGCAGTGCATGCAAATAGATCTTATGCATATTCATTGGGGAAATCCTGACAACCCGACTGGATTGCGGCCCTCGAGGACCGACATTTGACACCCTTGTTATAGAACTAGAGTGGGTAAACTATGACCTTGGGGGCAAAACTGACCCATGATCCTATTTACTGGTCCATTACTCATGAATTCTGGTATACCAAAGGCAGGGACTATATTTACTAGTACACATTTCTGTATAACACATGTATTTGTACCTGAATGCACATTAAACTGCATTAATATGATTGAACATGAAATTATGCTCATTAACACATCAACACACGTCTAGCCCTAAGCATTAGACCACAGACCTTAATCAGAGTGCCTATTGTGAACCACCCCCCCCCCACCCCCCCCCCCCCCCCCCACACACACACACACACACACACATCCATAAACCCAGGAGCAATACTGGAAAATATTTCTTCATGGATAGGGTGGCTGGTGCATGAAATAAATTTCCCAATGAAGTTTAGTAGAAACAAAAAAACAGTAACAGAAACTAGAGAAATTCTGGAATAAGCACACAAGGACTTTGAAAAGAAGCCGACCAATACGACAAAAAAAATAATGTTAACAATTTTCAAATACATTCAAAGCAAAAAGCGAATGGGGGAGTAATCTATCTTATTTAAGTCACAGTACCTGAAGAGTGGTAATGTAAAACCAATCTTTAGAAAAGGCTCTAGGGATGATCCATTCCTTAAGACTATACACCAGAGGGCTGATATCAGTTCTGAATAAAATGCTAGAAGTTATTCTAAAATACACAATATTATCCATAGAGAGAGACATGACTTAATTAGAATGACTCAACATAGATTTAGCAAAGAGAAGGATTACCTTATCAATTCTTTTTGAAGGTGTAGACAAACATGGATAATGGTGAGCAGGTTGATAAAGAGCATAATATTGTGTTTGTGATCTTAAGTTAAAAACAGAGGGCTCAAAATTCAAAACTACTCATCTGCTACCCAAATAAGTAATGCAGCTAGAGCAATCAAAGGATTCTCCACAGCATAATACTACAGGAAATCCAGGCAGACTGTCTGGGAGCTATCTAGATAGAGCATGGGTGGAGCCAGTAATGTAGTAAAGGAAGGTGGCACCCATTCCCACACTCTTCCCCAGCACGCCCACTGCATGCACCTCCCCCTCCCCCATGTACCTCTTCAAATCTTCACCAGCAACAAGCAGCATCTCCTGCCTGCTGCTCGTGCCAGCTTCAGCTCTCCCTTTGACATCACTTCCTGGTCCCACACCAAGAAGTGATCTCAGAGGAAGAGCTGAGGCCAATGTGAGCAGCAGGTAGGATATGCTGCTTGCTGCCGGCAAAGATTTGAAGAGTTGGGTGGGCAGGGAGGAGGAAAGGTGACAGTGCCCTCACCAAAATGGTGTCTGGGGTGGTCCACCCACACCCCAGCTCGCTACACCACTGGGTGGAGCTAGAATTTATCCAGAGATAAGACAATATTGAGCACTGGTATCCAGCTAAGATATGATGGAGAAAAAGTCTGTCCTAAATTCTCCAGATATCAATAAAATCATTGTGCTGAGTTCCTCCATTATCTGGAAGAAAGCTGCAGTCACCAATCGACCTGGATAATGAGGTCTAATATCCAGAGAACAGGCAGCACTGAATTTTAGGTAGATCTTTAAAAGCCAAGGCCAGTATTTACAAGGAACACTGACTGCAACATAACAATATTGATTTGAGATATTTTAAATCTATCCATTCAAAAAAACAAACAAACCATCTAGTATTTTAGTAAAGATTGAACAAACATAAGAGCCTTTTCTAAAATAATATATAAAAACACCACAGAAGAATGTATATTTGGTACCACACAAAACTGGAATAGTAATTTTTATTAAAAAAAAAAAAAAAATTCAAAAAGTGACATTAAGGAATCTTGTGTAAATAGCACTACATGAATGTGTAACTGATGATGTTTGGTACTTATACATACAATTGGTGCCCCTTATGTCACAGGAAATGGATTTTGGAAGTCAATGAGTAACTGATAAAGTCTCACTTTTTGCAGTTAGTAGGTTTGAATGATCCTAATGAGAAATTTGGCAAGAGTTATGTACGACTCAAAGCAGATACATAAGTGCAAAAGGAGAAATTTATCCCCTCTTTTACAAAGCTGCGCTAATGGCAGCCGCATGGCAAACCCCCCAAAGCCCTTTAAATCCCCATGGGCTTCAGGGCAGTTACTACAGCAGCAGCCGCTATTGTGGCTTTCTAAAAGGGGAGGGGGTTAGTAATATATGTGTATTACTGCTCTAAACTTTGGAAATATAAATATAATTTGAAGAGCATCCCAAGCCACACCCAGAACATGCTTCCTTTAAATATGCATGAGACACCTGTTCTAAAATTGCTATTTATTTCTAATGCGTGCATGTTAGTCTATGGATGCGTTAGCGTTTAACGTGTGCTAATTCGATTAGTGCACGCTAATCATTTAGCACACCTTAATAAAAAGAGGGGGTTAGTTATGCTTTGTCTATGCAAATGGAGAAAAACAGGGACACAACCACTTCGAATTTGTTAATAGAAAAAGCCCTGCATGGGGTTCGCGGATATTTGACTTTCCATCTATCGAGGGATGTGTTTACAAATGATTCTTTGGCAGAATTCTATCGTATCAGGTCGGTTTATGGGATAAACATCTTGGTAATTCTATATTAAGTTCCAGCACCTATCTGGCATTTAGAAAATTGTTAAAAACATACTTGTTTGATAAATCTTTTAACTAATGGATTGAAATTCACTATGATTGTCTAGTATCTTTACTCTGTAAACCGCACAGAACTGAGAGGTAGCTACAGTATTCAAGCATATTGTTATGTTATGACATTAATGTGGCAGCAGAGCCACATCCTTGTTAGAAAATGACAACATAAATGTTCATTTGCCAAGACATGAACGTTCATATCAGTCATTATATCCCTTGCAAGTTTTGTTTTCAGGGGTGAGATCAACCATTCTAGGTTTTTTTTGGGGGGAGGGGGATGACCACTGTTCCCTCTAAGCCAGTGGTCTCAAACCCTTTGCAGGGCCACATTTTGGATTTGTAGGTACTTGGAGGTCTGCCACAAAAACAGAGATTATTCAAAAAGGAAGGCATGCATAAAAGGAAGGCATGCATATTCTGAGGATGACAGAACACTTTATTTAAAAAAAGCTACACAAGAATAAAAAATGCAACCAAAACCAGTGTAGTCAATAAAAAAAATGCAAATATAAAATACAATAGACAAGAAGTAAGGAAGGCAATCAACTGCTATCAAGCAAGCCAATAAGAAACTACCCATAAGTAATTTTCCTACTCACTTATTACTAGGAAAAGCAAGGCAAATCTGAGCCATCATTAAATCCTCTTCCAACAGGCTTCAAATTATGAAGAGAAGCAAAATAAAGAAACCTAGCTAGTCCAGAAAAAGAGGCCTTCAATCAAAACTGCAGTATTAGCCTCCAAAACAATGAAAAATGTTGAATAAAGGCATCTTAATGTGACTGAAGGGTCTGGATTTGGTTTTTCATCTGTAGGGCCAGTGCAAGAATATTGGACATCCTAGGCAAACCTTCAGCCTTGTGCCCCCTAGCAACCTCCTTCCCCCAAGATTTTGATAAATAAACCCAAAATTCATGCTAATTCTAACATCAGTACTCAGAACAATCTTGTAAAAACATATATTTGGACATCATACTCTGACATATTAAACTTTGTTTTGTACATTATGAGGGCAATGTCCAAAAGTATCCTCAACAGAATGTCATAAAAATCCCTCACTGGTATTAAATCATGAAGCTCAATGGCCAAAATCTGTATCAATTTATTCAACTTCCATACCAACTGGAACTGACTTATTGGGGTAAAAAAGCCTCAAAATGTGGAGCTTTATACCCAATTTGGGTCTTAATTGTGAATAACTCACTTGCTCCTGCTCATATCACAGGCAAAAACCCTATAAGTGTATTTTATATTTTTCTTTGTTTTATATTCTTTTTTCTTTTAAAACTCTTGCATTTAGGACACACTGCTACAAGTCATAAAAGAGACTGTGTTTAAAACAATAAAGTTTTAAAAGTAAAAAAATAAAATAAAACAAAGAACGTGAGCAGGAGCAAGTGAGTTACTCACAATTAAGATCCGAATTGGGTATAAAGCTCCACATTCTGAGGCTTTTTTACCCCGATAAGTCAGTTCCTGTTGATATGGAAGTTGAATAAGTTGAAACAGATTTTGGCCATGGAGCTTCATGATTTGATATCCGGGGGGGGGGGGGGGGGGGATTTTTATGACATTCTGTTGAGGATACTTTTGGACCATGTGGTCAGCTTTTGGATTGGCAATGTCCAAAAGCCATATAAAAGGGCAGATGAGCTATTTGAAAATTTTCCATACTTTCTGCAGGAAAAAGAAAGCACTGATGATTCTTTGAGTTTGTGTGGCTGAGAGGATGTATTGTTTTGCTTTGATTAAAGCTTTTGCCCTAGATGACCACCTGGTTTATCTAATGGTTGGGCCAGCCCATCTGTAAATCATACACTCAGAAAACATGCATGAAACTTGTAAGATTATCCTTACAACCCATGTGTTGTAAAACACCAAATGGGCTCTTCAGCTTCAGCTTGGAAAAGAGATGACTGAGGGGAGACATGATTGAAGTCTACAAAATCCTGAGTGGTATAGAATGGGTACAAGTGAATCAATTTTTTTACTCCATCAAAAATTACAGGGGACACTGGATGAAATTATAGGGAAATACTTTTAAAATCAATAGGAAGAAATATGTGTTTTTTTTCACTCAGAATAGTTAAGCTCTGAACTGTTGCCAGAGGATGTTGTAACAGTGGTTAATGTAGATGGGTTTAAAAAAAAAGATTTGGACAAGTTCTTGGAGGAAAAGTCCATAGTCTGCTATTGAGACAGACATGCAGGAAGTCAATGCTTGCCTTGGGATGAGTAGCATGAGTTTTTGCCAGGTACTTATGACCTGGATTGGCCACTGTGGAGACAGGATACTGGGCTAGATAGACCATTAGTCTAACCCAGTATGGCTATTCTTAAGTTCTTATGACTATTTAACATTAGAAAGATGCAATCCCCCATGGGGATTATATTACTTAGGAAAAGTAGTATCCTAAATGTTCTCTTAGAGATTACTGCATTTTTATTTATTGATATCTGTCTATGACTGAATTTTATCCGGTGTCTTTTCTTCTACCCCCACCCCTACCTAGGACAGAGGATGACTTTTGTGATGGAGAAGATCTCTGGACCTCAATATCTGTACACCTGTCGTTGCTCTTCAAGATAACATCATGAACCAGCCAGTGGGTGGCGCTGCTGCTGCTGCTGCCGAGCCTCGCCTGCATCCGGAAGGGAGCAGCAGCAGCAACAGCAACAAAAAACAAGGAGCTTCGTCACCGGCTAGACCCAGAGAGAACGCAGGCAGACAGACGGGCAGATCACAGGCTGCCCCCAAAATCAACGCCGGCGCCCGCCAGAGCTCAGGCAGGGGCAGCCGGCAGCAGGCCGGAGCTCTGGGCGCCGGGAACAGCAGCGGAGAAAAGCAGCAGCAGCAGCAGCCGCCGCGAATCGCGCCGGGAGCTGTCCAGGGCAGCGGTGGTGCTGAACCCCGCGGCGCGGCCAGGGCGGAGGCCGGCAGGAGACTCTGGGAGGAGGGAGAAGTGGAGGGGCAGCGTGAACCTGCCGAGCCTCAATCCTCGGATCCAGCGCCCGCAAAAGCGGAGCAGATCCGGCCGGTCACCCCCGTCGATTCTCCCAACGAGGGCGCGGCCGGGATTTGGAAAGGGAAAGGGAAGAGCTCCCAGAGAGGCGCTGGCGGAGGGGAGGGGGGCGCCGCCGCCGCCTCCACTTCCACCTCCTCCTCTTCTACAGGGAAGAGACCCCGGCAAGCGGGAGGCAGCAGCGGAGCGTACTGGAAGGAGGGATGTCTCCAGTCTGAGCTACTTCAGTTTCACCAGAAAAAGGCTAAAAACATGCACACGAAAAGCGGAGAGTCGGAGCCCCCCGAGGCTGGCATGGAGTCCGAGGGGACGGACGATCCCTTGACCCCACAGGAGCAGCAGTTGCAGAGCGAGGTGGAGAAACTGCGGGAGGAGAACGAAACCCTGAAGGTATGCACTAAACGCTTTATAGTCTAGCGCTGGGCGAGGATCCGTGGTGGAAATCTAAGACCTTTGCTTGTAATTTGAACCCGTTGTGTGAGCAGTTAATGCTCTTTGTGTAGGTACCTAGATTAAATGTGACAAGGCTCTTCTACAATGGGAGGGTAAAAGCCCGCGGCGGGGGCCTGTGAGTAACTGAGAGAAATATTGTGTTTCTTGCGCAGGGTGTGTTTCGTCATCTCGTTCTTTTTTTTTTTTTTCCCCTGTGCAGAGGACGCGTTAGGTGTATGTTTTGGGGGTGAGGGGAGGGTGGTAACGATGGCAATGTGCCTTACTGTATTTTCAGTGTTGCGCTGCCACTTTCTATTCACGTCGTTTTATTTCTTTTTTTTTTTTTTAACGTTATTAACATTAAGCCCTCCTTTCATTCCCCGCCTCTGCTCAACCCAAAAGAACGAAATCGACGAGATGAGGACGGAGATGGACGAGATGCGGGACAGCTTTTTCGAGGAGGATGCCTGTCAGCTGCAGGAAATGCGCCACGAGCTGGAGCGAGCCAACAAGAACTGCCGGATCCTGCAGTACCGCCTCCGCAAGGCGGAGCGCAAGAGGGCGCGCTATGCGCAGACGGGCGAGATCGACGGCGAGCTGCTGCGGAGCATGGAGCAAGACCTCAAGGTAAAGGCCTCCCCTCCCCCCAAGGCTTCTGCCTGAAAGGTGCGGCTTGCGAGGCCGGATGGGTCTGCTCCAGGGCAAGGAAATGCGGTTCTTAGTGGCAGAGTCAGTGGCCTGTAACTTATACACATATGGCAACATTAAGAAGGGTTATTAGCAGTAATTCTAAACGTGGGCTTCAACCCTAGCTTCCTAACTGATGCTACTGCTCATTCTCATGTTTCAAAATTGTTCCAGTTCACGGTTTGTTTGTTTTGGGTTTGGGGTGAGAGGTGGTTTTTTTTGGTCCTTTCTTGAAAAATGACACCACAGTAGTTAATAGCAGGTACCACTAATTTTCTGAAATTTTTTTTTTTTAAATAAATAAGAAACTACTTTCCTATATATCTTTAACAAACCATGTAGGATTCTTCCTACATGTTAGGAGCATCACTCCCCAAGACATTCTCCTAGGTCAGGGGTGTCCAATGTCGGTCCTCGAGGGCCGCAATCCAGTCGGGTTTTCAGGATTTCCCCAATGAATATGCATGAGATCTATGTGCATGCACTGCTTTCAATGCATATTCATTGGGGAAATCCTGAAAACCCGACTGGATTGCGGCCCTCGAGGACCGACATTGGACACCCCTGTCCTAGGTACTTTCTAAAACTGAGGATTTCACTAGCTCTCATTTGGCTATGCTAACCCCCGTCCTCAGTTCCAATCTATATTCCAAATGCTAATCTTTTTATTTTGACATTCTATTTCGCAAACCCTTAAAACTTCCAAGCCAACAAGGCCCAATATGTCTTATCATTGGCTGTATGAAGTGACTAAATGAAAAATTTCCAAATTAAAGTATTTAGGTAAGGTAATTTTGATAAAAATGCTTTTGAAAATTCAGTAGCTAAGGCTGAAGCCTTAATGATTGATGTTGTTGCTGGCATGTTTTAAATATGTGCAAACTGAACCATTTCAATTCCTAATTTCAGAGATTTTTCAGTTTCTCAGAGAGTACAGTACACCTTTATGAATTCTTCCCTTTTTTGGAGGGAGAAGGCAGCAAGGAGTAAAATCTGAAGTATGTCACATGAAAACCAATAATCATATGTGTGTACTGAAGTCTACACACCTTGAGCAGCAATTTGGAGAAATGGCCAGAAAATTTTAACATTAAAAAAAAAAAGAATACAAGATCTAGATGTCTACTTTTCATGATCTTTGTTCCGGAACTTTTAAAATCTTATTCTCAACTCACCTATTGTTTTCTTTTTTTCAAAATTGTGACCATCTCTGCGAAAACTTTACTAAAGTCACCAGAAATAAAAAATGAGGCTTTAATGAATTTTATTATATAATTTTTATAATACAGCAGTTGAAACACCATTCTTATATGTGAATTCTTTTTTTAATAAGTCACAGAAGCTCAAACATAAATTTTTAGACAGTTTACAGACCCATGACATGAAAATCTCCCATTCTCAATATTTTGGATCTGGTACTTTAACACTCCCCTACCACCCCTTTTATGAAGCTGCATCAGGGTTTTTTATCGCCAGACATGGTGGTAAAAGCTCTGACTCTCATAGAATTCCTATAAGCGTCAGAGCTTTTACCAATGCGACCGGCGATAATGCTAACGCAGCTTCAAAAAAGGTGGGGGGTAGTCACATTTTCCCAAAGAAAGTCATAATTTTATATTTTGAAGCGTGTCTCAACATCAGCTTATAATAGTGATTACTGTTGTTCAATCCAGAACACACATGGGGCAGTTCTAGATCTTGGCAGCACAACTTAGGCACCTGGATGCAGCACACTGACAGTTAATTCTATAATGGCATCTTAATGTCAAAATTCTGTTAAAGAATACTAGGATAAGTTGGTATTTGATTTGATTTATTAATTTTATATACCATTCAGTTCAAATTTTTAAAAGTGGTTTACAATAAAAATAATAATAATTTACAAAAGAAAAATCCAGTATTCAGGAATATAATAAATACTGATCAAGCAACAAACTCAGAATAATTAAACTAACAATAATCCAAAATAAAAACAAACAATTTAAAAACAAAATACAATGAGCAAAAAACTTTAAGTAATGTCAGAAAAAGTATCTATCTCCTGATATTCAGTCATCAGCAGACAATGAGTGTTTTTTTGGGGGGAGGGGTTGTCTCCAGTGCTAAAACCAAAAATTCACTTTGGAACTGAATATCCAGTTTTTAAAAAAGAAATGAGCCTAGTGCCTGACTGGTTAAATTAATATTCAGACTTAACTGGCCATGGGTTGATGGATAAAGAAAGGACAGTTATTTGGGTGGTTTTATTTATCCACGAAACCTGGAGAATTATGTCTGAATATTGGGACATAATTGGAACCCATCCATGAAAGGACCTCCAATCACTGATCCTTCTAAAATGAGTGGGAATCCTCCACCTACTAGTGGTGGTGGTGGGGGGTGCTGTTTCACTATCACATTTTCAATAGTAAGGGTCAGGCAAGCTCTACAGGACTCCAGGGAACCTGCTTGTCTCTAGTGATTGAAAAAAATATTGATGCACTACCCCCTACTGGTAGCAGTGTAGTTAGAGGAGTCCGGCTCAGATTAAAGGGAAGAATGCTCCTGACATTGCCAGCTTGAAGTTCAGTGCTTACTGGTCATTTTCAGCAGAACTAACCAGTTAAGTGCAGTAGAAAATGACTGAATAGCTGCAAATAAATGAGTTAATCAATCAGAGGCTGTTCTCGGCTAATGAACTTGCTGGTCTGCATCTACATTTAGGCTCCCACTTATGCCATGTCATAGCGGATGAAAATGTAGCATAAAACTTACGGTATTTTGTAAGTTGCCTGCATAGCTATTAAGCATGTATAAGGCCTACCCATGATCCTCCCCTGTGACTGCCCCCTTGCATTTATTTGCTAAGCAAGTTGTTCACCTACATTATAGGATAGTGCTGTGCTTGTATCTGCCATTTAGTGCACCCTTACCTGCTTAAATGACAGTATTATATAAATGTACTTGCACAAATGGCTTATAAACTGTAACTACAATTTTATAGCATGCGCCTTTCACACTCATCCTCCTTTCATTTACCATTCTAAGCCTCATGCCATTGCTGTTTCACAGAATAATGATGAGTGGCATTCAATAATTTGTCTACCTCAGTAGTAAAGAAGAGTTTTCAAAAAACTTTTGTTTTATTTTTCAATATAGTCCCCTGATAGTTCCATACACTTCATCTAGTTTTCCTGCAATGATTTTAACCCCTTTGAAACGAATTCTGCTTGACCTTCAAACCATGACATCAAAGTTTTCTTGACATCTTCATCACTTGAAAACCACTGTCCATGGAGAGATTTCTTCAAAACTCAGAACAGGTAACAAATTGGATGGTTTAGCTGTCGAAACCCACATTCCCTGTGATTGTTGTGACATGTGCACCGGTACATTATCATGAGGAATTAGCATGCCTGCTGTGAGTTTTCCTCGTCTTTTCTCCTTGATTGACTCCCGCAAAGCATTGTGTTTCTCCAGTTATGATTGTCTTCTGTGGCATGGAATCCAGAAGCAAAAGTCCTTCATCGTCCCAGAAGACAGTTGTCATGACTTTGCCTGTAGATTTTTCTGTCTTGAACTTTTTGGGGTGGGGGATGACTTATGCTTCCACTGCATTGACTCCATTTTGGACTCAGGATCTCTGTGATAGACCCAAGTCTCATCTCCAGTCATCAAACAATGAAAAAAATTATCTTGGTCTTCATAGAGCGTCTCCAAGTTCTTCTGACAGCACTGGAGTCTCGCCTTCTGACATAGGGTCAGAATTCTTGGAACTCATCTTGCACTAACCTTGGACAAGACCAACTTTTCTTGAATTATTTTTCAAACTGTACCTGCTGAGATGCCCATTCCTTCAGCTATTCAGGAAACCTTAATTTGTCTGTCTGACAAAATTAAATCCTCGACTTTCTTGCACATTTCTGTGGAAGTTGCTTCCACAGGCCGTCCAGTTTGAAGGTCATATTCAGTAGAATCTCTACCCCACTTAAACTGATTGCTCCAATTTTACTTTGTAGGATGCAGTTATGCGTTAATGGATCCGTACATGAAGAAGGACAGGATACTACACGAAAGGGTCCAAAAAAGAGCAACTAAGATGGTTAAGGGGCTGGAGGAGCTGCTGTAGAGCAAAAGATTAGAGAAACTGGGCCTCTTCTCCTTCAAGCAGAGGAGATTGAGAGGGAACATGATCGAAACATTCAAGGTACTGAAGAGAATAGACTTAGTAGATAAGGACAGGTTGTTCACCCTCTCCAAGGTAGGGAGAACAAAAGGGCACTCTCTAAAGTTAAAAGAGGATAGATTCCATATGAATGTAAGGAAGTTCTTCTTCACCCAGAGTGTGGTGGAAAACTGGAACGCTCTTCCGGAGAACACCCTCCAGGGATTCAAGACAAAGTTAGACAAGTTCCTGCTGAACCAGAACGTACGCAGGTAGGGCTAGTCTCAGTTAGGGCGCTGGTCTTTGACCTAAGGGCTGCCGCGTGAGCGGACTGCTGGGCACGATGGACCACTGGTCTGACCCAGCAGCAGCAATTCTTATGTTCTTATGATCTCCTATGACTTTTTCCCTTCTTTTGTGAAAACTTTTATCACTGAACGATGCTTCAGATCTAGCAGTTTCTTATTTGATTAGCATGAAGACTCTCCTGACATCCTTACTCTTGGAATGTTATACTTGCACTGAGCTGCAGTTGTGCATGAGTAACCTTGAGACATCTCACAACATGCACAGACTTGTTTCAACACACTTGATAGTTTCTTTCATACTCAGGTAGATAAATTATTGAACATCCCTCACAGTTATCTTTAGACACTGATATCAGATGATAATATGTTCTATGCCTGTTGATGTTTTCCTGTTTTGAACTTGATCTCTGATCTTTCCATGTGCATTCACTCTGCTATGAGAAATCGAAAAGAAATACCAGCAGGTTGCTATTGTTGAATCCAGTGTCTGAAAATACAGAACCTGGTCACAATAAAGTTATTTGCACAAATACTGAATCCCTTCAATGAAGAAGACAAGTCTTCATGGACCCCAACGACAACAACAACAGTTCATCAGCTAAAAAGTTATAGCACTGTGAAATAATGAATTAAACAATCTGAAATCTTTTCTCCTGGAAATATTTTATTGTCATAACAGAAAATGTTGAACTTGGGATCCCTAATGAAATGAAATAACACTTCCACAAAAGTCAGATGTACACTGTCTGAAGGTATATAAAATTCAAAGTGCCCCAGTTTTATGGGGTTTTTTTTTGTTTTTTTTACTACATCTGTACATTTTAGCTACTTTGACTGAGGCTGTAACTGTAATGCAGATCTTCTCTTTGCCTTTTCTAACAAATAAGACATTGCTCTGGCCTTCTGACAGCAGTGAAATAGCAAGACAGCTCATTTTGAGTGGACCTGAGGTTTTCTATTTGCTCCCATCCTACTACTACTATTTGTCCCACCCCCAATCTCATAAACTGAAAATACTAATACCTGAGGGGGTGGGGATCCCTATGCCAGCTGAAGACTCCTCCCAGCCAGCACTCTTCCAAGTTGGATAGCTGATGGCAGTGTCCAAGAGCAGCAGCACTGCCCTCCTCTGGCTTCTCATGCCTGTTCAGTTTTTGTAGTTACGCACATGTGCAAAACCCGAGCATGTAAGGAGGAGAGGCAGCCATTCCACAATACCACTACTGGCTACCCAGCTTGGAATGTTTCTACCCAGGAAGAGTCTTCAGCTGATGAGACATGGGAATCCCTGTCAGCCACAGCAAAGGTGGGACAATTTTGGGTGGACTTTAGTCCAAATGGGTTGACAGATACATACTAATGCTCATAATGTAATTGTAGATGGAATAGACTTAGGACCAATATATCAGAGAGATTTTCCTGTAAGGCAATTAATGAAAGAAAAGTGAAAACAGACCCATAGTTAAAAAAAAAATGCACTGTGAGAAAAGGTCTAACAGGCTCTGGTAAACCAGGGGGTTGTTAAGGATCCAAAGAATAGAAGCGTACAGTAGAGTAAAGATGGAGTCCTTGAAGTGACAGAAAGTAATATGGTAGGGCAAGAAGAGAATAAACAGAATGGGGGTAGGGGAACAAAAATGATATAACTTTGAGCAACGCAGTGGACAAAGGGCTGGATCACTCTCAGGAGTAAAAGAGTGGGGGTGCTGAATTCATAAATCACAAATTTCCCCTCATCCAACAAAGAAAAAAAAAGGAAAACTGAAATACATGTTTTAATGAATGACCATAAGAATAACCTTACTGGGCAGACCAGTGGTCCATCAAACCCAGTAGCCCATTCTCACGGTGGCCAATCCAGGTCCCTAGTACCTGGCCAAAACCCAAGAAGTAGCAACATGCTACCGATCCAGCCTGTATCTAATTGTCAAGAGCAGGGCAGGTATTGTAGAAATATCAAAAGATAGGGTCCTGCACTCTCTCCCCCTGGCAGCTTGTTTGTCATTCATATTCGCTCTCTCTCTCTCTCCCATTTATAGCACTTTTGTCTAATCAGTCCCTCCCTTCCCTTCCCTCAATCCATCTATACCACACTCTATTCCCCAATTTTTTTTTTTTATTTTCCCCTCGCTTCTCCTTGTGCTCTTCTCCCCTCCTTACTCCCTCTGCACTTTTATAATTTTTCTCTTCCTGATTTTGGGACAGGGAATTGAAAAGTTCTTTGCCTGTTCCACTCCCTAAATCTTTGTAACCTATTCTGCTTCTCGTTTTCCCCTTGACACAGCCTTCTATTTCCTTCCACTCCAACTAGAGAGTTGCGCGGGGACAGAAATCCCACCCGTCCCCGCCAAAGTCCCACCCGTCCCCGTGAGGACTCCCACCCGTCCCCGCGAGGAATCCCCTCCGTCCCCGCGAGGAATCCCCTACGTCCCCGCCCGTCCCTATAAACTTCAGAAATAGTTATTTCAGTTAATTATGCAACTGAATTAAAGGCTCTGGTAGAAACCCATTTAAAAATAAGCAAAAAGACTTTATTAATTTGGAAATATTAATTGGGAAGAATACATACTTTGTAAACGGGTTTCTACCAGAGCCTCTAATGTTTATAAATTTTTATCAACACAACTAATATATTATTTTATCCTGGAGCAAAAAAAAAAGAATTTTTTTCCTACCTTTGTTGCCTGGTTTCTGGTCTCCTCATGTTCTCATTCAATTCCTTCCATCCACTGTCTCTCTTCTCTCTGCGTCTTCCATTTGCTCTGTTACTGTGCCTCTCCCTTTCTCCCCCCTTCCAAATTGGTCTGGCACCCATCTTCTTCCCTACGCTCCCCCCATAGTCTGGCATCTCTGTCTTCTTCCCTGCCAGCGTCTTCTTCACACTCTCTCTTCCCCATTTCCTTTCAGCATCCTTCTCTCCCCTCTGTCTTCCACATGTGCTTTCAGTGTCCTTCTCCCCCCTGTCTTCCCCATGTCCTTTCAGCTTCCTTCTCCCCCCCTCCCATCCTCCCCATGTCCTTTCAGGGTCCTTCTCCCCCCTCTGTCTTCCCCATGTGCTTTCAGCGTCCTTCTCCCCCCTCCCGTCCTCCCCATGTCCTTTCAGCGGCCTTCTCCCCCCTGTCTTCCCCCATGTCCTTTCAGGGTCCTTCTCCCCCCTCTGTCTTCCCCATGTGCTTTCAGCATCCTTCTTCCCCCTCCCGTCCTCCCCATGTCCTTTCAGCGTCCTTCTCCACCCCTTTGTCTTCCCCAGTGCTTTCAGCGTCCTTCTCCCCCCTCAGTTTTACCCAATTCCCTTAAGCGTCTTTTCTTCTCCACTCCACCTTTCCTCCCTGCCCCTTACCTTTGTGGCGCTTCCCCACCCAACTGACAACAGAACAGGCCTGGTCGGACAAACCTCCCTGCCCTGTAGCCGCGGATCTAAATTACCTTCTTACAGCAGCTGAAGTATTGAAGCTGCTGTAAGAAGGTAATTTAGATTTGCGGCTACAGGGCAGGGAGATTTGTCGGCCGGGCCTGTTGTCGGTCGATCGGGGGACCTGAACGGCTGTGCACACTCTTCCCCCCCCCCCACGGCTGCACCCGGGGCGGACCACCCCCCGCTTTGGTACGCCACTGCCTTATCCCTACCTGCCCTGCCACACACAGCCGACCGGAAGTCTTCACGATATCAGCGCTGACGTCGGAGGAAGGGAGGGCTTTGCTTAAGCCCTCACTCCAATGTCAGCGCTGACATTGCGGAAGACTTCCAATTGGCTATGTGTGCTGCAGCAGGGCAGGAAGAAAATGGAAGTCGAGGCCTCACAGCAGGGCAGGTAGGAACGGCATTGAACCCCGCGGGATCCCTGAGAGTCCGAGGGGCATCCCCACGGGATCCCCGTGACCCCGAAGGGGGAACCTGCGGGATCCCTGTCATCCCCGTTCCCGTGCAGCTCTCTAACTCCAACATACTTTTCCCTAGCTAGTTGCTATTCCATGGAGGTTTGGCTCACCCGTCCCTTTACGGATTCCCATTTCTCACTCCCCTCTACAAGTGAGACTTCCTTTTGTTTGTAGATTTAACTCATCTTCAGTTTGTAACTTCCCATCAACCACAGGCTTGGATCATTTCCCTGCTCTGCTTTCCCTGGCTCCAGGCACATTCCTGTTTTCTGGGACTGGTTCCCCATCCTCTTTTGCACTGCAGCCTTTCCCCTGGTACTCAAAGATTCTAGACCAGGCTTGTCTAGCTTTTTCTGTCAGGAACCACATTTCATATTTTGTTAACATTTGGAGGGATAAACATTGCACTGTTGTATTTTGCCATTATTTGATGAAGCATGTGACAAAATACAACAGTGTGTCATCCCCTCCCAGACAGTCTCTCTCTCTCTCTGTTTCATCTACTCACAGCATTCATTCAGTTTACTTTCTCTTTCTCATGTACCCCCCAGACTTTACCCAGTCTCTTTCCCTTCACCTGGCTTCAGTGGCAGAACAAACAATGGTCTTCCTGCTTCCCCACTGTGACTCGGTTTTCTGCAAGTCTGCGCTGCATGGTGTTGGAAGTGTAGGTTGGTCTCATGAGACTTGAAACTGCAAGACCAGTCCAAACTTCCGGTACTGCTGGGTTCAAACTTGCAGAGGTCTGAGTCATGGCGGGGAAGCAGGAATCTTGCTATAAGCACCACATGATTTACCAAGCTTCTGGGGGTCAGAATAAAACATATGGAAGGCCAGGTTCTGGCCCCAGGGCCATAGTTTGCACAAGCATGTTCAAGGCCAATGCTATCTTCTGCCTGCAGAGTCCACATCAGATTCTTTGCCAAATGCTTGCAAAGGTCAGGAAGCCCAGCAAGAATCAGAGTTTGAAACCTCAAAGATTACATTCTGAGTGGGAAAACATGTTCTAGCTGCCCAGGGTATAGAAGCATGCACTCATACTAAGCAATCCTGTGGCAGGATATTGCCACAGTGGAGTTGAGACCTGGGAGATGGTTGGGAGTTTTACCAAGAGGAAAGAAGGGAGCAAAGATTTAGCAATTAAAAAGAAAGCCAGGGAGTCAAACCAGGAAACATACAGAGTTAGTGAGACTATGTCTAGGGTTACCATATTTGCCGATGGAAAAACCTGGATGCATGGCCCCCACCCTGTTCTGCCCCGTACATCGACAAATCCGCACAGAAAATTGCGCTCTGACAAATGCGGGCCGACAATTGCGCGCATGGACAAGTGCGCGCAGGACAGCCCCCATGACTGAATGTGCCATAATAGGAAATGTGGAAAGCCCTGATTTGGTCAGACTTCTCTGGCCCCGTCCCTTGGAAGAGGCCTGAGGCGCCTCAAGCCCCTCCCAAGGGATGGGGCCTGAGCAGTCTCAGCAAATCAGGACCTTCGTGTTAGGGTCAGGTTTATATAAAGATTAGGGTTCCCATAATCATGATATAAACCTTACCCTAACACTAGATAGCAAGTGAATCTTTAAAGTTCCCCCATCCCCCCCCCCCCTCAAAAAAGAGGGTTACTTTGTAACCCTCAAAAATACAAAATAGTATCCACCGCCACAATTGTCCAGCGCGCACTTTTCCGTGCGTGCAACTGTCGGGGCACATTTGTCAGAGCGCAATTGTCCTGCACTCATTTGATGGGTCACCGTTCTGCCCCAGCCCTGCCTTGTTCCGCCTCCAGCCCCGCCCACAAAAAGCGCGTCTCTTTTTTCCCTGACCTCCAGCATGTGTGGATGCATGCGACGTCATCCGCGCATGCTTATTGAAGGCCCTCCAGATGTGGCCGGAGCTCGGGGCTTTCCAAAATCCAGACAAACTGCTGGGTTTGGGAAAATCCGTCCGGGTACTTGTACAGTCCTCTGAAAAGAGGACATGTCTGGGTTTCCCCGGACATCTGGTAAACCTAAGTATGTCCCTTCTCCCCTGCTCCAGCACTGCTGCTTCCTCTTCCTGCTACTGTGCTACGTCTTTAGGTGCACATAGCCCAGTGCCCCCACCATGTCTACCTCCTGTGGGATGTAAAGGGGGAATAATATTTTTAATTTTTCTGAAGAATGGGAACTCTCCATTCTCCTTCAGTACAATCTGACCGTAGCCCCTCTCAATATCAGAGTTGCCAAGAGAAAGTAAGTTTTAAAAGGGAGATTTTCAGTTCATAGTATTCCATGCTTCCACAATCTTCTCTCCTTTTTCTATCCTAATGAAATACCTTATATACGCCAGTGACTGCAAGAATGGAAGAAAAGAGCAGATACCCAAAACTGACCCAGCCCAATTAGTAATATTATATCTCCCACCCGGTGATTCTTGGGCTCGCTCAGTTGTGAGGAGCAGCTGATAGATTCAAACCATGTGCACAAAAATCTAAAAAAATATTTTTGTTCCTTGTTCTTGATGTTTTTTCTTCCTTATCTCACCTCTCCTGCTACTTCCATACCTCTCCTTATCTGCCCATCCTGATCCTTTCTCTTCTCAGAACCCTTTTCTCAGCCTCTCTCCCCTATCAGCTCCCTCCTCTTTGAATCCCACAGTTCCTCTCCCTGTCTTCTGTCTTTCTTTAGCCCATCCTTCACTCCCTTATCTTTGTACCACAGCCCAGGTCCCCCCCCAGCTTGCATATACTTATGCTCTGTTCTCCCTTTCACAGTCCGTCTCTTCCCTCACTACCCATGTTCACTTCTCCCTCGTTATTCGCGCAGAGCCGGACTGCGAATGGTGAAAAACCATGATTATCCGGCTCTGACCCACCCCCCACCTCCCTGCCGCCTTCCCGGCCTTACCTGGTGGTCTAGAGGGCTTTTGGGGCAGGAGCGATCTTCCTACGCTCCTGTCCCGTGCAGATCGCCATGAGGAAATGGCTGCTGTGAGTTCCCGTAGTCTCTCGAGACTACGATGGGAACTCCCTACAACCATTTCCTCATGGCGATCTGCACGGGGCAGGAGCGTAGGAAGATCGCTCCTGCCCCGAAAGCCCGCTAGACCACCAGGTAAGGCCGGGAGGTAAAAAATATGTTTTTTTTTATTTTCCCCCTCCCCAGAAAAAAAATCGTGATTATGTGAAATCGCGAGTGCAGAAACTGCGAATGGGGAGGGGGAAGTGTATTCTAGCTCTCAGTGCCCATGTCTACTCTTTCCTTCCTCATTCCTTTCCCAGTGCCTCCCTCAGCACTTATCCCCCTGTCTATGGTAGACCTACACTGCAGCTAGAGAATGACACGGGGACAAATTTGTCCCCCATCCCCGCGGGATCTATTTCCTTTCCATCCCCGCGAGTTCTGTGCCTGCCCCATCCCTGCAAGCTCTGTCCTCATCTTCACAAGCCTCAAACATTTATGATTTTAAAGTGTTCGAGGATTGTGCAGATGGCACGAGGATGAAGATAGATCCCACAAGGATGGGCAGGGTTACCAGATGTCCAGATTTCCCCAGACATGCCCCCCTTTTAGAGGACATGTCCAGGCGTCCAGACAGCTTTTCAAAGCCCAGCACTTTGTCCAGGTTTTGAAAAGCTTCCAGCTAGGAGCAACGTCAGGTCAGCATCTCCGCATGCACGGATGCAATATGGTGATGTCATAACATCACACCAGCGCATATGCAGATGCCCTCCCTACAAGTGAGTAGATTGAGGGGCAGGGTTGTGGCAGAATGGAGCGTAACTCAGATGGGGCCAGGTAGAACTAGGAGGGCCTGGGTCCAGATTTTCGTTCCTGAAAATCTGGTAACCCTAGGGATGGGTCATTCTCTAACTGCAGCTCTTCTTTGCTCCCTACTAATAGTCCATTGCTCAGACATTCTTTAGCCAGCCAATAGACTGCAGGGGGAGGTGGGACCAGTAACTTAGGAGACATCAACCTCCGGACTTGCTCTCCCCTGTGACCTATTGGCTGGGTAAGGAATGTATGGCCAATGGTATCTCCTAAGCTAGTGGTCCTGTCTCCTTTGCAGCTTATTGGCTGGCTAAGGAAAGTCTGACCAATAGGCTGCAGGGGGAAGGTGGGGGAAGTATCTGCAGCCTTCCTTTTCTTTTTTTTAAAAATCTATTTATTTTCAAACTTTGATAGTGCAATACATTTGATTAATCATGAATACTACATGAAACGCACTATTAACTATACAATTGATGCATTAAACAATCATTTTCTCCCATCCTCAACTTAATTACTAATACAATAATACATATAATGTACTTGCAATATTATAATTAAATAATTTAACTCTTCAAAGTATATTTCCTTCCCCCACCCTCCCTGGATGTGTAAAGAAATTTAATGAAAAGGGGAGAAACATGACCCTTACTGTAATGCAACAAAAGTAGTCAATGGACTCCATACATATTAAAGGAATTACTAGTCCCCAAACATTCTGCCATCATTCTTTCAAACGTATATGTGGTACACACATTTACTCACCAAAAAGTATAATTAATCCTGTCATTGTTCTTCCAATTATGTGTGATCAGTTGAACACCTATTCCTGTCATGATCAGGAAAAGGCAACTTTTATACTTGTCTAAAGTAGGCTTAATATGAAGTAACATCCCACAAATTACAGCCTCATAGGATAAGGGGATAGATGACCCAAGAATGAGATTTATTTGTCCCCAAATTGACTTCCAGAAACTAAGTATCAGTGGACAAAAATATAACAGATGATCCAAAGTCCCTATATTAATATGACAATGCCAGCATCTATTAGATTTAGAATTATCTATTTTTTGTAATCGAACTGGGGTCCAAAAAATCCTATGTAATAAAAATAACCATGTTTGTCTCATACATGCTGACGCTGTACATTTCAACCTCCAAATCCAGATTCGTGGCCAACGAGACACAGAAATATACTGTTTTATCTCGATGCTCCAAACATCAAGTATCTGTAGCCTTCCTGTTTTGCTCTGCAGCTCTACATTGAAGATTTCAGCTCTGATGCCTGCGGAGTGCTAGAATGATATTGGGAGTGCTCTAGCACCCACAGAGCTGGTGCCTGTGCTTGGACACTTCAGTCAGCTTGCACATAACATTTCAGGAATTGTCCACTTGCTTCTATACCTGAGGCACACCAATGTATACAAAAAATAGGAAGACAAGTGTAGGAGGTGGTTTCTATCAAACATAAGGTTAAGGCCATTAGCTATTGGTATGGTGTGGATTCCCTGGAAGGAATCAGAATATTAACACATTTAGGGGTCCTTTTATTAAGACACATTTGGCACACGCTAAATGCCATGCAGCACACACAAATTCACTAGCATGCGCTAAATCTGTTAGAACGCATTAGTAGAAAGACCCCATACAGGTTTTTTTAAAGATCATAGTTGAGAAGGTAAAAACTATTACAGAGGTGACAGGGATTCAAATATATTAATAAACCTCTAAAATATCAAGCAAGGAAAGCCAGTGTTTCATGACATATATATGAACAATTGCATGCCATTAACTGAAGGAGAAATAAATTGTTTTAATCAATGCAAAAAAGATTCATTTCATTTCATTAACTGGGATCTGACTGTGGTTGTCCTAAGGTTGCAAAGGATGTATCGGTCCGACTTCATCACGAACTAGAAAATGTGGAAGAAAAGCGGACCAAAACGGAAGAGGAAAATGAGAAACTGCGACAACAGCTGATAGAAGTGGAAATAACTAAGCAAGCTTTGCAGAATGAGCTGGACAAAGTGAAAGAGGTCAGTGATATTATTCAGTGGTGGTAGAAACTGTGAAAACCATAGAAAGGACTATTTTTATAGACATTAACTGTGTGGGAAAATTGGCTTGTTTAAAGTTGCTATGCTCTCCTCTCAGCTAAAAGCACAAGCAGGTTTCCACAGCAAGAGGGGGTTCCTGGGTGTTGTAAGATAAGCAAAAGGAACCTGTTCACATGCAAATCTGCATATATCCTAATTCTATAACCTTGCACATTTTTTTCCACTTAGCATGCAAACTTCCATGCATGTTATAAAATAATGCCAGTCAGAGCCAAACAAGCAGGGTCCCTCCCGCTTTGTAGTCAAGTCCTCTCCGCTTTAATGGCTGTCAGGGGTGCCAAGTCCTACTAGCTGAATAGATATCCTGCACAAATCTCCACCTGTGCTATCTGAACAGAGCATAAGTCCATCTGTGCGCATCAGCCGCTGATGCTGGCACTTTCACACATGCTCGGTTCAGTGATTGATGCTGAACATGCATGGGAATACCGGTGTCAGCAGCTGAAGCATGTTGCCAACTTGAGCACTGCTCTCGTTGCACCTGTGAGTCCTTGCACAAGAGACCTCTTTGGCCAGTGAGGCTTGGCATCTCCACCAGCAAAAGTATGGTTTAGCACAAGGGGGGGAGGGTGCGCTGGAGGAGGGAGAAGAATTCATGACCCCCTCAATCCACCTCTGGGCCTCCACAAAATGGACTTCTGGCAACGTTATTTAAACAATATGATATACATTATTGATTTTCATATTATCATGTAGTTATAATGTACTTTTAATCTTTTTATCCATACATATTTTAGTTTATATTGTGTTTTCCTTATTCATTAGTTTTAATGCTTGTATTAGTTACTTAGAATTTTATTATGTATGATGTTATTATTATATTGTATGCCAAGTATCTACTGTATAAACCGCTATGAACTGCTGGTTAGGCGGTGTCAGTTTGAAAGTGGCCCCCACAATATTAGGTGGTAGGGGTTAAGTGAAATGCGCACTGACAGACGCCAGGTCCCAGGTTCAGTTCCTTCACAGAAGTTTCATTAGGGATAGAATCAAATAAGAAGCACAGCCAGGGGTGATTATATAAAGAATATATTATAGAAATAGTCTTACAGAAAAGTAATATTTATAAGCATTACAATTAAGCAGAGAGCATTACACTTAAGCAGAGAGCAAGCATTCTCACTGCCTTACAGAGGTCAGAGGCAAAGAGGGACATAGAAGCTTGCAGTTCTAGGAAGCTTCGTGTTCCATAGATAAAGGGAAGGATAGACAGAGAGAGGGGGAGCCAGAGTGCCAAGCCAAGAGCCAAGAGATAGCTAGATAGAAAGAGAGAGAGAGGGCCAAGACCCCTCTCCTGATAGCTCCATAGAAAAAGAGAGAGATAACTTGATAGAGCAGAGAGCAGCCTTTTATACCTTGGAATCTTATTCTGAATAGAGAAAATATTGTATCTCCCAGTATCTTTCTGTTTAGAACTTGCAAACTGTTTGAGACAATGGTCAATTTAATTGACAAAGGAGGGTGAGAAACCTGTAAGCATGGTGATGGGATTAAGTCTCTGGCTTGATCTGTGCACCATTGTCCTAAGCACCCTCTTAATCAGACATTAACACCTTTTAGCTAGCCATGATTCAATCAGGGCTACTTGAAACTTAAAATATATCAATCAGGGCTACTTAAAACAGTTTCCCTGCACTAAGGGTCTATCTGCCTTCCCATGCCAGGGTCAGATTGATATAATCTCCCAGAGGCCTCTAGGCTGACAGGCGGTATATAAAAATGAATTATTATTATTATTATTATGCATGTGACTGAATTAATAAATTAGGCACTAATTTTCAGTTACACATGTAACCGCACCTAGTCATAATTCTGGAACCATAGGGGACAATTCTATAAAGTGGCATAGCATAGCACTTCTATAAAGTGGCATAGTATAGGCACTATCGAATTGACAGGCGTCTATGTCCACTAGATGCTATTCAATAAGGTGGCGTCTAAATGCCATGGTGTCTAACTACAACACGTGCCACTTGGCACACCAACTTACAGTATTCCTGCCATTGACATTGCAAAAGGAGGCGTGCCTATACTTGGGCATGCTAATGCTGAGTTTATGTTAGTATTCTATAAAACGCAAGATACAGAGTGGAAATGTCCTATAATGACCGATGAGTTCAATTTGTTCTTAAAAATCCTTTATTCATCAAAAACTCAATGACTCAACATGTACATGTTTCGGCCGAAATGGCCTGCTTCAGGAGTCTCACGAGTCTTGAAATTGAATTAACCAGTCCTCAAACATATGAACTTGTTAGTCGATTAAATGATACTAATTAGTTGTGAAGGAGGAACAATAGAAAGCTTAAATGATTTACACGTCTTTGGAAAGATTAACAATAGCTTCTCAATGTGAGAAAACCAGTCCCAGGGCAGACAATGTCCAAACAGGTCTTGAGAATACCCAGCAGCAGAGCAATGCAATTCGTCCAGCTGTGTGCGGGAGGCCAGCATGAGTGATCCCCTCCCCCACGGCTCCTGAAGCAAACCATGTCGGCTGAAACATGTACATGTCGAGTCATTGAGTTTTTGATGAATAAAGAATTTTTAAGAACAAATTGAACTCATCGATCATTATAGGCCATTTCCACTCTGTATCTTGTGTCTTTGAGTTTTGTGGATTTGGTTCTCCTGTTCTTTGATCTAGTATTTTATAAAGGAATCGTGGCACCAAAATGCTGTTATAGAATTAATGCAAAGTGCCCAGTCTGAGCCGCCAATTTAGAGAATTGCACTTTTAGCTGGTAAATCCTTTAGCAGATAACTACTATGCAATGGTAGACCAGGCTCACACCCCAACCTTCATTCTAACTGCTGTGCTACAGAATCAGCCATAAAATCATAGCAATTCAAATTGGATTATACTGTGCTGTTTAGGCGTCATTTGGGCACCCAAAGAATGCTGAATCGGCTGCAGTTCAGCATATCTCAAGCTGTCAGGGTAGGAAACTGACTGAAAGAAGCCACCAAGTTAAGGCACATGGTTCATCCTCTCCACCTCTCATCTAATCTCATGTTTTCAAAGATTATGCTAGTTGCAGGCTGTAAAGCAGGAGACATGCCAGCTACCCTGTTTGCCACCCCCATCCCCCCCCCTGTTGCAGCTTGGGCCTCATGGAATACTAGATAAGACAAAGGCCAATGTGACCAAGGAGCTGAAGTGGTGCTTATTAAAGAAATACTAACGCCCGGCTGCTACTCAATAGAAATAAGCACAAGGTGAAAAAAGGTATGATTTTTATTGCACAGTCCAGGAAAGCAGCAACTGCAGTTTGATGAGATAGATGACAGGTATGCAGAATAAGGCACTCATAGGTCCAAGTTGTTACTGTGGTAGAATCGGTAAGGGCCCAGAATCTGCTCCTGGTAGGAGAAGGCAAGCTGAAGAAAAAGGAAGATGGATTGAGACAAATTAAGAGTTGATTGGTGAGTTTTAAGCTGTTTTTCACAAATCCACACATGCACTAACTACTAACCTGTGCATAGGATAAAATGCATGCGTTAACCTTTACCACACACTAACGGCGCCTAAACATCTTTCTTTTACCGCATGCTGAAGTGGCACCATTTAGGTGCCGTTAGCATGTGGTAAAGGATAATTCGTGCACGTTATCCTATGTTAGTAGTTAGCACATGCATGGATTTAGCATGCCTTTGTAAAACTCACCAATTGACTGTTTTCTCAGAAAATCTTATATAACTACACCCTTCTGAAGGAAAAAAGTGTGAAACATGTTAGTATTGTGAAAATGTAGATAATTCATCACAAGGGCAAACAAAGGTTTCAGTACATCATTCTTACCTATTCTGTCTGTTTTAGTATTTGAGCTTTGTCCAGATGCAAGCTCTTGTGCTGAACTCAGTTTGAACAGACCTGGGAACCGGAAATCAGGAGAAAAGGGGGAAAAGGTCAAGACATATATGGAAAAATAAAATGCAGCACAGTCTCAGAATAACAGCTAGAATGAACAAAAGCAAAAGAAAACTGTTCCTTTTTTATAATAAAGATACCCAACAATTATGACTCTAAAAAGATTTACCTTTAGCTCTATTAGGAAAAGCACCGCTATAGGTTCCAAATATTCATGTAACTTGCATTTCCATTTTGCTGGCACCAAATTTCAAACAGCATGGAGTATTTTTCAGCCAAGATTTCTGGAACCAATTATTATCATCACTAATTCTCAGACCTGCTAATGACCCTGTTGAATGGAGAGAATTGTGGCAGATTTCAGGGGGAGAAAAAGTTAATGGAGAATCACCAAAAGAAGTACAAAAGAAGAAATCAGTTCTGCCTGAGCTCTTATCTATTAAAGACACCTAAATAACTATCAATATATCATTCTCACCTAGATTTGTTCCTGGAAAGATGAAAAAGGTTAGACAAATATCAAAATTGCAAATTACTATAGCTGCTAATGGTCCTATGAAATGGAGAGTTGTAGCAGATATAGGAATGAAAAAGTTAAAAGATAATCAAGAAAAGTTAAAGTCTCCAAAATAAGCATTAACACAGAATAGGAGTCCTAAAAGAGAAAACACTTCTCTGATGGATCTTCTTATACTAAGCATGCCTAAGTAGCATCTGACGTCATAGGCACTGTTTGGACTTCCCATCAGAAAACTTTCAAATCTGATTGGGCGTGCTTTAGGTGCAGTTTGGGCAAACACATCTGTCCTGACTTTTAATCAATTCCTTCCCTTCTCAAAGCTTTTACTAGAAGCCATTTGTCATCTGCTTACTCTGTAGAGGCACTGTTACCAAATTCTAAACAAAGTTCCCTCTATAGCTCTATGCCTTAAGGCACTACTTTTATCTTCCATAGGTCAGGGGTTCAAGTTTTGAGTGCGGTTAGCAAATATTTGATATCCATTTTTCTACCAGAAAACCTTCAAACTCTTTGGCCATTCCTTTGCTTAAACATATTTGAGTTGATCTTTAAAATGGTCTGCAGCAATTCTCAGATGTCTAAAGTAGCCTGTTCTCTCTTCCTAAACCCCCTCCCCCACCCCAACACAAACTCCTCAAGCATGAAACCACAAACAGCCAAGCTGAATATACCAACAGGAATGTCTCTAGGGTACATCTCAAAAACATGTACCTTCCTTCAATACCTGTCCAAGCCCAATGAAGTTTTAGTAAACTCTTCTATCTGTTGCCCTGTGCCGATATTGCATAGAAGGAAATCCATTCCTATCACAATGGCTTGTAGCAGAGAGAATCTGATGTACCTGTGCCTGCAAACTGCAAAATGCTGATGAAAAACAGCAAAGTGCACCACTTATGAGAGCTGTTAAAATGAGTAAAGGTGAGGGTGAGATTTGAACTAGGGAGCTTCAGAAGATTGACAAGGTACAACAAGGCGCATTAACCTGGTGAGCCACAAATGACATCTTTCTGTCAGAGGAAATGTTTCCTCCTATGACAGCTTAGGATGTCGTAGCCATGGGAAGGAGAAAATAAGTTTGCCTGGAAAGGAAAATGTGCTGCTATAAACGGCAAAGTCCACCATCTAAACCAGGGGGTAGGGAACTCCGGTCCTCGAGAGCCATATTCCAGTCGAGTTTTCAGGATTTCCTCAATGAATATGCATTGAAAGCAGTACATGCAAATAGATCTCATGCATATTCATTGGGGAAATCCTGAAAACCCAACTGGAATACGGCTCTCAAGGACCGGAGTTCCCTACCCCTGATCTAGACCCTCTTATGACAGCTAATAGGAAGCTGTTAGAAAGTTGTTAAAATGAGTGAAGGTGGGATTTGAACCGGGGTACTTAAGAAGATGGACAAGGCGAATTAACCTGGTGAGCCACAAATGCTTTCTTTGTAGTGATTGTGATATGATAGCTAATCAGATGATACATAGGCCGGTTAGTCAACTATGATATGAAAGAGCAGTGAGATCCACATAAGTAGAAGCTGATGTAGCTCTATGGGCTAAAGTCCTGTGCTGTCATACAGAGGTTGTGAGTTCAACACCCAGTGCATCTTTTAATTGTGCATACTACCTTGAAGGTGCAGCTTGATGATCTCACAATGAGGTCAGCTTTGTGAAGCTGAAGAGCTCCATTTTGCAATGAGGGAAAATGCATGTTAAGGTCTGTATGTGGTTTTTCTCTTTTTAAGCGCTGAGAAATGAAGTAATGTGTGGAATAATGATATGTTTTTCATGTTCTTTCTTTGCTTTCAAGAAAGATCTGATTGCAGCACTGTTTGTTGGGAAAAAAGGGGGTTCTTTTTAAGCAGGAAAGCCAAAGGTGGTGTAATGACTAAATCATATTATTGTTTGAGCAGAAAAGTACCATGTTTTCCATGCAATATGTTTATATTGATGTGCTCTATTAATTTGGTGGCTTATTAAATCTATTAGGAGGGAGAAAGAAAATAAAAAACATATTCAAACTCACTATAGGAAATATTGCGAAAGCTGAAAGCACGCCTAATCTGTGTCTTTAGGAAGTCTCCAGCTACGAAAGCTGAAACTGCATTGAAATGAAGCAAAAACTACACTTATACCAGCTTTTCCTACGCCTACATTTTCCACACTGTTTAGACGTCTTCTGTCACCTAACTAGTGTCTACATGGTGCCTATCCTTAACCACGCCCATATTACGCCCACGTCTACAAACTTAGACGCGACTATTCCTTAAATCTGTGCCTATCTCGCATCTGTGCTCTAAGGACGCCTACAGGATGCCTAACTCTGTCTAAATTCCAATTAACGCTTGTTAAGACCCTTAAATCGCTCATTATCCACTTGAATTGGACGTCTAAAGCATGCCTAAAGTTAGGCGCACTTTACAGAATCTATGCCTTATTATTTAGGCGCCAGTAGGTTTTTTAACAGTTGTCATTTTTTGCCATTTTAAACGGCGTTTCTTAATTAACTTAGATGCAGGTTGGATGCTGTTTCTAGAATTTCCCTCAATATCCAGTTTTGTAGAGCTGGCTAACCTATAGCCCAGGGGTGTCCAATCTTGGCCCTCGCCAAGTCAGGTTTTCAGGATTTCCCAAATGAATATGCATGAGATCTATTTGCATACAAAGGCTGCAGTGCATGCAAAAAGATCCCATGCAAATTCATTGGGGATATCCTCAAAACCCAACTGGATTGTGGCCCTCGAGGACTGGCGTTGGACAACCCTGCTATAGCCAGTTAAGTCCAATATTCAGCACTTAGCCAGTTATAGGTTACCGCATAAAAGCAGGACTGATTTTTATGTGGTCCTCTTTATATGATTAACCCAGCTTGTTAAGTGCAGGATAAAGGCACTTAACTGGCCAAATGCTGACTCTGCCCCCAAAATATCCAGTTTGCAGTTTGACACAAACCTATTAAGTACCACAGAAAATTAGAAGTTAGCCCCAAACTTATGCTTTAACCAGCCAAGAGCTGTTTCTGGCCAGTTAAATCACTTTGAATATTGATCTCACAGTAGATCTCACAGTATATAAATAATATCCCATTTCTCCTAGGGTTACCTTCTGTGTAATCACCACAGTTGCTGCTGCTTTAGAGCTAATAGATGAGCTCTGCACTGACACTAAGACAATTGTTGAGCTGAACGAAGCTATTGAGGCTTAGACTGCTCCTCACCATTCCTGAACCTACAGAGAATATATTGCTTGGAAATTTGCTTCATGTAAATAAAAATGACTTTTTTGTGGTAGTACTCGTTTGTCTATTCATCTACTCTGTCACCTTCTTCTGCTCCTCCAGATTTTCCCTGTCCTGCTGTTGCCCTGTCTATGAAAGTCATCTTTTTCTATTTTTGATGGGGTGAGGAGACTAGGAGGCCCATTGGCTAGCCACTTGCTTCAGGGGGAAAACTCACTTGAAGAAGGTGCCCTGCTTTTGTGACTAGTCAAGGTGTGGGTCTGGGTTTCCAAATAAAAGACTATGATGGACAAAAGACTAATCTCCCAGAACATAAATCAGCGTGAAGATAAGCTATCAACAAATACAAATTCTATATTGCTGAGGGCAAACCCCCCACCCCCACTGCATTCTTGAAATTGAGAGTAATAACTTTGACATCAAAATGTTATTCTGCCTAATGCTTACCATGACCTCGCCACCGCTTGTAGGCCAATCAGACATTGTCTCCCAACCTAATGTGCAGATCCTAGCAGACTTTTTCCAAAACAAGATTTAAAAAGTACAATTAGAATTCAAAAAGGCTACCATTTCAGCCCCTATATTTCTCCAACCAAATCTTACACCTCCAGAGTTGGACCCAGTAAACCATATCTGGAGCATCTTCCTGCCCTTATCCCAAACAAGCACTACCACTCCTGAAAAACTGTCCCTCTTGCAGTAGTATACTTGACTGGTGCCCCAATTGTCTTCTTGTAGAAGCCCCTGACCACATCATAGAATGGAGTCTTCTTCAACATGGCCAACTACCATCCCAAATAGGGCAAAATGACCTCATGCCAATCCCCAAAGCCCAGAACATAGACTTCTTAAGCCCCTCAAATTACAGACCCATAGCTGGAATCCCAATACTAACCAAACTTTTCAAAACGCATGTCTGCAAACAACTCTCCACCTACATTGAAGAACACTCTTGCCTCCATTCCACTTAATTTGGATTCCACTCAAATCATAGCATAGAGGCCCTTTTATTGACGTTAACCACCAAAATAAAGCAATACTTGAGCATCACCTTCCAGGTGATCCTCCTTCAATTTGATATATCCGTCGTCTTTGACTCGGTCGACCACCAACTATTACTAACCAAACTCAATGAAATAGGCATCGCAGGAACTGTCCTAAACTGGTTCAAAGAACATAAGAACATAAGCAGTGCCTCCGCCGGGTCAGACCATAGGTCCATCCTGCCCAACAGTCCGCTCTCGCGGCGGCCCAAACAGGTCACGACCTGTCTGAATAACCAGAAGGGGCCCCCTTGCCACCTTGGTTTCCCATTGAAGTCCTATCTTCCCATCGAAGTCCTAATCCTCCGGTCTTGCACATTCACGACTTGGTTGGGTTTCCATACTTATTACCTGGTTAGTTTTCTATACTTGTATTACATCCCAGCACCTCTCTCAGTATCCCACGATCCCTTTATCCCTCAGGAATCCGTCCAATCCCTGTTTGAATCCCTGTACTGTACTCAGCCTGATCACTTCCTCCGGTAGCGCATTCCAAGTGTCCACGACCCTTTGGGTGAAAAAAAACTTCCTTGCATTTGTTTTTGAACCTATCTCCCTTCAGTTTCTCCGAATGCCCCCTCATACCTGTTGTCCCCTTCAGTCTGAAGAATCTGTCCCTATCTACCCTCTCTATGCCCCTCATGATCTTGAAGGTCTCTATCATATCTCCCCTGAGCCTCCTCTTTTCCAGAGAGAAAAGCCCCAGCCTATCCAACCTCTCGGCGTATGGGCAGTGTTCCAGCCCTTTTACCAGTTTCGTTGCTCTCCTTTGGACTCTCTCAAGTACCGCCATGTCCTTCTTGAGGTGTGGCGACCAATACTGAATGCAGTATTCCAGATGTGGACGCACCATCGCTCGATACAATGGCATGATGACTTCCCGCGTCCTGGTTGTTATGCCCCTCTTTATGATGCCCAGCATCCTGTTGGCTTTTTTCGAGGCTGCTGCGCACTGTGCAGATGGCTTCAGTGATGCATCCACCAGCACACCCAAGTCTCTCTCAAGTCTGCTGTCTCCCAACAATGCCCCCCCCCCCAATTTGTAGTTGAACAACGGGTTCTTTTTCCCTATATGCATGACCTTGCATTTTTCCACGTTAAAGCGCATTTGCCATTTGTTTGCCCAGTCTTCCAGCTTGTCCAGGTCCCTTTGCAGGTCCTCACACTCCTCCCTGGACCTAACTCTACCGCACAGTTTGGTATCGTCTGCAAATTTTATAACCTCGCACTTTGCCTCCTTTTCCAGGTCATTGATAAATATGTTGAAGAGTAACGGCCCCAGCACCGATCCCTGTGGCACACCGCTCGTGACTCCCCACCAGTCAGAATATTGGCCCTTCACTCCGACCCTCTGCAGTCTACCCGACAACCAGTGCTTGATCCATCTGTGCACATCCCCTCCCACCCCGTGGTTCCACAGCTTCCTAAGCAGCCTTTCATGTGGCACCTTGTCGAAAGCCTTTTGAAAATCGAGGTAAATGATGTCTATGGGTTCCCCATTGTCCACCCGACTGCTTATTCCCTCAAAGAAGTACAGAAGGTTCGTTAAGCATGACCTTCCCTTACAGAATCCGTGCTGGCTTGTTCTCAGTAGGCCATTTCTCTCGATGTGCTCGCAAATGCCTTCTTTGATTATAGCTTCCACCATCTTCCCTATAATTGAAGTCAGGCTCACTGGCCTGTAGTTCCCGGGGTCACCCCTCGATCCCTTCTTGAAGATAGGTGTGACATTCGCCAATTTCCAGTCCTCTGGTACCTCTCCAGTTTTCAAGGATAGGTTGCAAACATGCTGGATTGTGCCCGCTATTTCTTCTCTTAGTTCCTTTAGAACCCTTGGGTGGATCCCGTCTGGGCCCGGTGATTTGCCGCATTTTAACCTGTCTTCCTACAAAACAGACAATATCTTGTCTACAAAGATGAAACGTTTTCAAAAATCTGGCAAGCGTTCTGTGGCATACTGCAAGGATCACTGTTATCCCCAATCCTCTATAACCTTTTCATGACCTTGCTAGGCCATATCAAATTTGACAACAATGAATGCATATTCTCTTATGCAGATGACATTCTTCTACTCATCCCAATTAATCATGACTCTAATGATACAACGCTGCTAATAACAAATGGAATAAACAAAATACATACAAGGGCCTCATCCAACAAACTCAAATTAAACACGGACAAAACCAAAGTCCTGTGGTTTCATAACTCTGTACTCTAACCTCAGGATCCACACTGGATATCAACAAGACGTCCAGAGTCCTTGGAGTCATACTCGACTCTACCCTATCATATGAATCTCAAGTATCCAACCTAAAGAAGAAAACCTGCCACAATATGAGAAGACTAAGACTTAGACCCTTTTTTCAAGAGCGCCACTTTGCCATACTAATGCAAATGCTCATACTGCCCCGAAGTTCGAGGAGTGCTCGGCAAGCCACCAGTGGTAAGGAGCCCCCTCTGGTCCCATCTCTCCCTTTCACCCCGTTATCCAATCTATGTGGGTCTAAACTCTACTCTCTTGTATAAACTATAGATGATACAAAACATGGCGATCAGTCTTAATATTCATACTAATAAAAATTTTATTCTGTCTCTCCTTACTATAAGAACTTATACTGACTACCCGTCAAAACTCATATCATCGTCAGACTATCATGTTTAATGTTCCAAATTGTATATTCAAAAACTGCCAAACCACTTATAAACTTATTCATCAATTCCTGGTCAGCATCAACCAGAAAACTGGAATTGCTACAACTACTCCTTCCATCTCCCAAAGGAGTTAAATACAAACACACATTCAACTCACTCTTTATTTATCTTGGCACCAAGACCTGGAACAACCTCCCAACTGACGTTACGATGAAAACATACTATGACGGATTACAAAAAAAAATTAAAAACTCTCTTCTTTGAAAATATACACACTATAGACATCTAACTCAAAAAAACCTAATGTCACAAAATCCCATACTCGTTTCAAGTGTTATAGCAGTACAGTCTTGGAACCTCAATCCCCCCTCCCTATTACTCTGTTCATAACTCTGTCCTCATCAAATTGCTAGAATGTAACATAAGCCTTCTATTATTCCTTATATTGTAAATTGTCTTGAACCTATTTAGGTAAAGCACGACTAAGACATACTGGATTAGATTAGATTAGTTTAGATTAAATACCAGCAGTGCTCAGGGTCCAGATTAGCCCCAGCACTGAGATCAGTATTCTTGAGAATAATACAGATACCTTGGAGGCTGTTTGCACACCAGTATGAAACTTCTGTGCTTGATTATTGTAATGCCCTGTACAAAGGGTCCACCTTAAAAGAAATACGCAGAATGCAAATTCTTCAAAATACCGCAATAAAAATAATTATGAAAAAGAAAAAATTTGATCATGTAACACTACTTCTAAAGGAAAAACACTGGTTACCGGTAAACTACAGAATCGCTTACAAAATAGCATTACTCACACACAAAATACTCATAAACAAAGCCCCTACATTCTTAGAAAGGTTCAAGGTTCAAGGTTTATTAATATTTGATTTATCACTGAATCTGTTTACAAAGCGATGTACATAAATAAAAAAAATAAAATATAAAAATACAAATTAAAACTCAGTAACAACAAATTTAAGACAAGACAAACTTGAAATGGAAGGAAAAGAAGGGCAAAGATTACATCTGTTGTATATAGAAAAACAAATACGGGAAAAAACATAAGGGAACGGGGGTAGGTAAAAGAATGAAAAACTAAAAATTTTTAATATTGAGTATTAAAAACATCTTTAAAAAGGTGAGTTTTCAAAATTTTTTTAAAAGAAAGAAGATCTCTTTCATTTGTAATATGTTGTGGTAGAGAGTTCCACCATTGTGGACCCATAACAGAAAACATGTCTGCTCTTCTTGTTCCTATTGTTTTAAGGGAAGTTATAACTAATAAGTTTTGAGAGGATGATCTGAGTGAACGAACGGGGTTACAAGGAATTAACATCCTTGATATAAACAGAGGCTTGTTATGAACTAGGGTTTTAAAAATAAGCAACATTACCTTATATAAAATACGGTGGCTGATCGGAAGCCAATGAGCATCGATAAATAGAGGTGTAACGTGATCAAATTTCTTTCCATTATAAATCAATTTAATGGCGGTGTTTTGAATGATTTGAAGACGTCGCTTTTCTTTTTGAGAGATGTTAAGTAATAGGGAGTTACAATAGTCTAATTTAGCTATGACTAGTGAATGGATAAGAATATTGCGTGATTTAGGCTTCAAAAAGATATCTAATACCGTACGCCCCCATAAAATCTTTAAGATCTGAAGATAAATCTTTACTAGTAGTTCCTTCATTAAAATTTATATATTCTAGGAGAGATATGATATTTTCTGTCACAGCCCCACAAATTTGGAACTCACTTCCACTCAATATAAGAGAAGAAAAATTACTGAGCAAGTTTAAAAGTCTCCTAAAGAGTTGGCTATTATAAGGACGCTTTCTTTTTCTTTTCTTTTTTTTTTTAATCTTTATTTCATTTTCAAAATTACATTAAGTGTTAAATATTTTCATTCAAAGTAACAATAAATACATCACTTATAAACAATCAATTGGTACATTACATAAATTCTTATCCCCTCCCCTTTCCCATCCCTCCCCACCATATATTCCATTATCATATAATATATGTAATAATAAAATACCCCCCTAGGATGCTTTCTGATGGATTCATTCTAAGTTACAATAGACTAGGAAGACAATCTAGTAAAAATTAAGCAGGTCAATGGATATGTTACATCACCAAAGGCAGGTGCTTTGTTTCCAGTCAGCCAAGCCCTCCCAAGTGCTTGCTCTGTTAAACGTAATCATGCTGCCTTTGCTCTCAGTGGTTTCAGTAGGTCAACATCAGTTTCTTGCCGGTATTAAATAGCATCCAGCAGGCTAATTTGCTAATTTCACTAGATGGCTGTGAGAGTCAGGGATTCTCCCTCAGTAATGATGATGATATACCACCAGGCATTAGGGGGCACTAATCAGAGAGAGAAGGAACTACAACCCCCCATGGTTCAATGAGCTCAGCAGCTTAGGGCTGAGCTACCTTGGAAGAGGTAGAAGAGGATGCTTTCTGATGGATTCATTCTAAGTTACAATAGACTAGGAAGACGATCTAGTAAAAATTAAGCAGGTCAATGGATATGTTACATCACCAAAGGCAGGTGCTTTGTTTCCAGTCAGCCAAGCCCTCCCAAGTGCTTGCTCTGTTAAACGTAATTATGCTGCCTTTGCTCTCAGTGGTTTCAGTAGGTCAACATCAGTTTCTTGCCGGTATTAAATAGCATCCAGCAGGCTAATTTGCTAATTTCACTAGATGGCTGTGAGAGTCAGGGATTCTCCCTCAGTAATGATGATGATATACCACCAGGCATTAGGGGGCACTAATCAGAGAGAGAAGGAACTACAACCCCCCATGATTCAATGAGCTCAGCAGCTTAGGGCTGAGCTACCTTGGAAGAGGTAGAAGAGCTGCTGAATCATGGGGGTGGGACCCAGTCAGACATAAGAACATAAGCAATGCCTCTACTGGGTCAGACCTGAGGTCCATCATGCCCAGCAGTCCGCTCACGCGGCGGCCCAACAGGTCCAGGACCTGTGCAGTAATCCTCTATTTATACCCTTGTATCCCCTTTTACAGCAGGAAATTGTCCAATCCTTTCTTAAACCCCAGTACTGTACTCTGCCCTATTAAGCCCTCTGGAAGCGCATTCCAGGTGTCCACAACTCGTTGGGTAAAGAAGAACTTCCTAGCATTCGTTTTGAATCTGTCCCCTTTCAACTTTTCCGAGTGCCCTCTTGTTCTTTTATTTTTCGAAAGTTTGAAGAATCTGTCCCTCTCTACTCTCTCTATGCCCTTCATGATCTTATAAGTCTCTATCTTATCCCCTCTAAGTCTCATCTTCTCCAGGGAAAAGAGACCCAGTTTCTCCAGTCTCTCAGCGTATGAGAGGTTTTCCATCCCTTTTATCAGACATGTCGCTCTCCTCTGAACCCTCTCGAGTAACGCCATATCCTTCTTAAGGTACGGCGACCAATATTGAACACAGTATTCCAGATGCGGGCGCACCATCGCCCGATACAACGGCAGGATAACTTCTTTCATCCTGGTTGTAATACCCTTCTTGATTATACCTAGCATTCTATTTGTTTTCTTAGCAGCCGCTGCGCACTGTGCCGTCGGCTTCATTGTCATGTCCTCCATTACCCCCAAGTCCCTTTCTTGGGTACTCTCATTCAATAACATCCCTCCCATCGTATAGTTGTACCTCGAGTTTCTGCTTCCCACATACAATACTTTACATTTCTCAACGTTGAACTTCATCTGCCATTTTGCCGCCCATTCCCCTAGTTTGTTCAAGTCCCTTTGCAATTCTTCGCATTCCTCTTTAGTCCCAGCTCCACTAAATAGTTTTGTATTGTCCACAAATTTTATTATCTCACACTTCGTCCCTGTTTCTAGATCATTTATGAATATATTAAATAGCAGCAGCCCGAGCACCGAGCCCTGCGGAACACCACTCGTGACCCTCATCCAGTCCGAGTAGTGGCCCTTCACCCCTACCCTCTGTTTCCTACCCGCCAACCAGTTTCTGATCCATCTATGTATGTCTCCGTCCACCCCATGGTTCTTCAGTTTCCGGAGTAGACGCTCGTGAGGCACCTTGTCAAAGGCTTTTTGGAAATCAAGGTATATGATGTCTATGGGGTCTCCTCTGTCCATCCGTTTGTTAATTCCTTTGAAGAAGTGCAATAAGTTAAGTTAGTTAATAATAATAATAATTTTATTTCTTATATACCGCCAAAGCCATAGTAGTTCGAGGCGGTTTACAACCAAAAAGGGCTGGACAATCAGCGAAAATGGTACAATGGTACAATCAGAGAAAATAGGTGGCAGAGAAAAAATGGGACAAACAGAGAAAAAAATGGTACAATCAGCGAACAGTGGTACAATTGGCGAAGGATGGTACAATCAGCGAAGATAGGTACAATCATGGCAATAAATGGTACAGGGAAGAAGGTCAATACAATCTGCATAAAGGACATGGTGAGATAGAAGGGGCCAGGATAGGGCTTAGGGGTCTTAGGGTGTGATTCGGGTGAAAAGATTAGTTTTTAGAAGTTTCCTGAAGTTTAAGTAGGATGAAGTGCATGAGATGATGTGGGCCAGCCAATTATTGTGCTGACCTGCTTGGAAGGCAAGAGTTCTGTTTAGATATCTTTTGTAACGGCAGGCCTTTAGGGTAGGGTAGCTGAACAGGTGGGTTCTACGTGTGAGTTTGGATGGGCAGTCTAGGATAAAATGGGATATCAAGTAAAGGGGGGCCAAGCCAAGGATGGATTTGTAGCAGAGACAAGTGAACTTGAATTGTACTCTTGCTTCCAGGGGTAGCCAGTGAAGTTTGTGGTAGTAGGGAGTTAAGTGTTCCCATTTTTTTAGTCCGAAGATCAGTCGGATTGCCATGTTTTGGATGATTCGCAATCTTTGTGTGGTTTTTTTGAAAGATCCCAGGTAGATGATGTTGCAGTAGTCGATTAGACTTAAGATGGAGGATTGCACAAGTAGGCGGATTGAGGGAGAGTCGAAGTATTTTCTGATGGATCTTAGCTTCCATAAGGTAGCGAAGCCTTTTTTGACCAGGAGGTCTGTGTGAGCTTCGAAGGTAAGGTTGCGGTCGAGAGTCACTCCAAGGTTTTTTAAGGAGTTTGTTATGGGAAAGACTTGGCCATTCAGGTGATTGAGGTGTCTTTGATTTTGCCGTTTGGACTTGCCAGGAAGAATTTGGGTTTATCTGAGTTGAGTTTCAGTTTGAAGTCGGCCATCCATAGTTCAATTTGCGTTAGGATTGAAGCTAGGTGGTTATTTATCTCGGGGATTATGTTGGAGAGGGGGAAGACTAAGGTGATGTCATTGGCATAGATGTAGAATTTGATCTTCAAGTTTAGCAGATTACCTAGAGCGACCAGGTAGATGTTGAACAGCGTGGGGGACAGGGGGGAGCCCTGTGGGCTCCGTAGGTGTTGGCCCAGCTGGCGGAACGGGAGTTGTCACTGTAAACTTGGTAGGAGCATTGACCTAGGAACCCTGGAACCATTTTAACATGTTGCCTGAGAGACCGATAGACTCCAAACAGTCCAGAAGAATGACATGATCAACCAAGTCAAAGGCGCTACTAAGATCTAATTGCAGGACTAGTGCACTTGAGCCTTGTTTGAACAGGTTGTGAAGGTAGTCTACCAGAGAAGCGATGACGGTTTCAGTGCTGTGTCCGGGGCGGAAACCTGACTGGTTGTCATTTAGAATGTTGAATTTGTCCAGGTAGGTTGTTAGATCTTGGTTGACCAGACCTTCCATCAACTTTGTAAAGAAGGGTATGTTCGCAATGGGTCTGTAGTTGGATATAAGGGAGATGGGATCTTTGGGGTTTTTAACGATTGGAGTGATAAGAATTTGGCCTAGGTCCACAGGGAATGAGCCTGATTGTAGTTGGGAGGAGAGCCAGGTAGATAATTTGATTTTGAAGGAGGTCGGGGCAACTTTCATTACATTTGGTGGACAGCTATCTAGTTTGCAGTAGAAATTGGCATATTTTGAGTAGAATTTGCAGAATTGTTGCTAGGTGGGGGTGGTGAAGTTCCAGAATAAATCAGCCCTGGTTTCGTCATCATGGGACTGACTGTCCAGATAGTTCAGATGGTTGTTGGAGGTAGTAGGTAGGGTGGATCTGAGATTGGAGATTTTGTTATTGAAGAACGCGGCCAGGTCGTTGGCCAGTGGGGGTGAGTCTGAGGAAGGGCGGTTAAGGGATTGAGTATTGTAGAGGTGGTGGACTATTTTGAATAGGTTTTTGATATCGGGGCTAGGGGATCCAATTTTTTGGGCGTAGAAGTTAGTGCATTTGGTGGTTATCAGATGTTTGTAATCTTTTAGTTTTGTTCTCCAGTTGGATCTGTCTTTGTTGTCATTTGATTTCAGCCAAAGTCTTTCCAATTTTCGAAGTTCCCGTTTTACTGATCCAAGTTCGGCATCAAACCAGCCGTCCAGAGTTTTGTTTCTCATTTTCTTTGTTCTAAAGGGGACCATTGTATATAGGATCTGTGTGCTTGTGTTTGTCCAGTCGTCGACTGTAAAGGAGTCAGGGTCAGGGTTGGAAGAGATGTCGTAGTGGGACCAGAATTCCACTGGGTTGATTAAGCCTCTTGTGGATATTATCTTTATAGGTCTTTTTGCTGTCTTTGGGTAGGGTTGGTGGCGTCTTGTTTGCCAGTTGAGGTGGAAATTGCATAGTCTGTGGTCTGACCATAGTGAGTCTGTCCAGGTAGCTTGTTCCCAAAGAATCTTGGGATGGAATTGTTCTTTGGAGGAAAAGGTTACTAGATCTAGATGGTGACCTTTGTGGTGGGTTTTTACCGGAGTCGGAGTGAAAAAGTGTAGAGAGGAGATGAGGGATAGTAGGTCTTTTGTGTCATTCTGTTCAATCTGTTCTAGGTGGATGTTCAGATCCCCGATCAGAAGATTGTAGGGACCTGTAATTGAGTTGGTGAGGAGGAATTCTGAAATGTTGTTTTTAGCAGTGGGCCATTTCTTGGGAGGAATGTAGAATAAGGTGAGAATTAGGCCATCTTCTAGTTGGTCAGATTGGAGTTTGCAAGAGAGAATTTTGAGGTCTGAGGAGGTTTTCGAGGCTAAGATGGTGGTCTTGAATGGATCTCTTACTATGATGGCTAATCCTCCTCCTCTTCCCCAGGATCTGGTAAGTGATGTGATTTTAAACCCGGGTGGGAGACACTCGCGAATTATGATATCAGTATTGGAGATCAACCACGTTTCTGTTAGGAGGACAAAGTCGGGTTTAGTCTCTTCTAGCCAATCTTTAACCAGCTGGGTTTTGTTCCTGATAGATTGGATATTTAAGTAGAAACCTTGTACTTTTTTTTGCAGAGGGGTGTCAATGGGGGAGGGGAGGGAGGTTTTCTTTAACAACCGGTGTTTTATACTGCGAGGTTTCTTTGTTTTGCTTGTGGGGGGGGGGCAACTGGGATTTGGAACGGGCCATGATCAGAGCAGTTAAGAATGAAGCGTTGGGTTGGCCTAAAGGGGTCTAGGTTTAAGAGGCGAGGTCTTGTGAGGATTGGAATCTGGGAGGCATAAAGGGCCTCGGTTAACCAGCATTTGCAATAGGTCCAGTAGAACATGAGGAATAGGGTGAGGTAGTTGTGCAGGGAAGCCATCCTGCAGTGATGGAGATTGCAGAGAGTAGGAAAGGTTTGACTCGAGTACAGTAGGTATTAGAATGACCATGCAAAGAATAACCATGCAAAGAATAACCATGCAGAGTACTTATCAGATTGCCCGTAAGGTTTGTTCAGCTTGAGTCGGCGAAGACTTTGGGTTCAAGAGGTCTTCAGGATTGGAGTGGAGACAGGTGAAGCGAGCATCGACAATCGGTGGGAGGGCGCCACGGGTATTGGTGCAGGGGGGGAGCAAAGTTGGTTTCCCACTGGCCGCTGAAACGGTAACTGTAAAAGTTCCCCTGCTGGTTCAGGGGAGGGGCAGAGCAGTGCTCCCACGCTCCGCTCCCTTGGAGAGGCCCCGAAGATGCTGGCTGCGCCACTGGTATCGGTGCAGGGGGTGTCGGTTGCGGCGCATATCGCCGGTATCAGTGGGAGCAGGCAAAAGGCATGAGCAGGCGATCGGATCAACTGCCGCAGTTCAGGAGGGTTCCTGGCTGCTTCTGGGGGGCGGAGCTCGCTCACACGCCGAGCCTAGAAGGAAGAGAGGTGGCCTGGGAGCCCTGGAGGTGTCGGTTGCGGCGTGATTCGCCGGTATCAGTGGGAGCAGGCAAAAGGCAGGAGCAGGCAATCGGATCAACTGCCGCAGTTCAGGAGGGTTCCTGGCTGCTTCTGGGGGGCGGAGCTCGCTCACACGCCGAGCCCAGAAGGAAGAAAGGTGGCCTGGGAGCCCTGGAGGTGTCAGTTGTGGCGCGATTCTCCGGTATCGGTGGGAGCAGGCAAAAGGCAGGAGCAGGCAATCGGCTCAACTGCCGCAGTTCAGGAGGGTTCCTGGCTGCTTCTGGGGGGCGGAGCTCGTTCACACGCCGAGCCCAGAAGGAAGAGAGGTGGCCTAGGAGCCCTGGAGGTGTCGGTTGCGGCGCGATTCACCGGTATCGGTGGGAGCAGGCAAACGGCAGGAGCAGGCGATCGGCTCAATTGCCGCAGTTCAGGAGGCACGATCTCCCCCTGCAGAAACCATGTTGGCTTGTTATCAGAAGTTCGTTTCTTTCCAAATGTTCATCAATGTTTTCTTTTATCAGTGCTTCCGCCATATTCCCCAGAACCGAGGTCAGACTCACCAGTCTGTAGTTTCCCGGGTCACCTCTTGATCCCTTTTTAGAGATGGGCGTGAAGTTGGCTATCTTCCAATCCTCTGGGATCATGCCTGTTTTCAAGGATAGGTTGCAAATTTGTTGCAGTAGTTCCGCTATCTCCTCCTTTAATTCCTTCAAAACCCTTGGATGGATTCCAGGGATTTGTCAGTTTTAAGTTTTTCTATCTGCCTGTGTACATCATCAAGGCTCACTTCCATGGATGTTAATTTTTCTACTTGATTTCCATTGAAGATTTGCTCAGGTTCTGGTATGTTGGCTGTGTCTTTGTTTGTAAATACAGACGAAAAGAACATGTTAAGTCTTTCCGCGACTTCTTTCTCCTCCATCACCGCTCTTTCTCCTCCTTCACCGCTCCCTTCCTGTCTCCTTCGTCCAGCAGTCCCACCTCCTTCCTAGCTGGCTGTTTCCCTTTAACATATCTGAAGAACGGTTTGAAATTTCGTGTCTCCCTGGCTAGCTTCTCTTCATACTCTCTTTTGGCTTTTCGAACCACACAGTGACATTCTTTTTGATACTTCCTGTGCTCCTTCCGATTCCCTTCAGTTTTGTCCTTTTTCCATTTCCTGAATGAATTTTTCTTATTGCCTATCGCTTCCTTCACTATTTTAGTCATCCATACCGGGTCTTTTGTTCGACTCTTTTTGCACCCCTTTCTGAATCTGGGGATGTACAGATTTTGCGCCTCGCTCACCGTGTCCTTGAAAAAGACCAGGCATGTTCTACCGTTTGCCATTTCTTGGAAGTATTCCTAAGTTTCTTCCTTACCATTTCCCTCATTGCTTCATAGTTTCCTTTCCTGAAGTTGAAAGTTGTCGCTATGGTTCTCTTTCCGTTCGGTATTCCTACTTCAACCTTGAACTTGATCATATTATGATCGCTGTTTCCCAATGGTCCCACTACTTCCACTTCCTTTGCAGGTCCCATTAGCCCATTTAGGATTAGATCCAGAGTGGCATTTCCTCTCGTCGGTGGCTTGAGGGGGGAAAGATCAGCCTGTTGGAATATGGCTCCTTCCGTGTGGCACAGCCCGCAGGTTCCCTCACTCTCACCACCACTCGGTCTCAGCGGGAAAAAACTCCCAGCTTGCATCAGCTCCAGAGCGTGAGTCGATGGCAACGTGCTGACATCCGGGTTAGCTGGACGTTCAAAGCGCTCCTCACCAGATCCAATCTGTGAGTTCTCGTCTGTCCCATCTCAGTATCTCTGGGCATAGGGGGAGTATGTGGCCCACGTGGGCTTAGTGAAAGATCGCTGCCTAAGCTATGCACTTCCCCTGGCCTAGCAGCAGGAGCACCCGCAGAGGTTTGATGGACTGTGAACGCTGTAATCACAGTCTGTCGCGGCATTGAGGTTTCCGGAGCAGCTGGAGGATTGCCCCTCGACCTTCCCCATCTTTTGGGCATTCCGCAGGTAATAAAAACTTATAAGGCAGCCTGGCGAACCCAGTTAGGAGGAAAAGTTTCCAAAATGACGGGAACTCTCTCAACTCGCATCCTGCTCGAGCGCCATCTTGCTTTTTCTCCCCCTTTTTGTTATTTCTATGTGTTAATTTATAATGTGGTGATTGTTATTTTCTTCCAAATTTACATCTGCTTTCTTTATATTTTGCACAGTATTAGGTGACTCCTTGTTTTGTTTAGGTATTAGTGACCTAGATTGGCCACTGTGAGAACGGGCTACTGGGTTTGATTGGTCTGACCCAGTAAGGCTATTCTTATGTTCTTATGTTCTGTGACATTGCATTGTATGCAGTCTGGCTTCTTAGCAGTTCAAATTAACTTTTGTCTACATATTTCTATTTTTAGTTTGATTACTTACACCCTCTCACAGTACGGAATACCTGTGTTCTGTATATATGAAAAAGACAGGATCGATCTGTATTAATGTGGCTTGTTTAGTTTTACAGTGGGTATATTGATGTTCTAGTGCTCACTCAGTGTTTAAAATGCTGCCTTTTCCTTGTGCACCTGTGGATTATTACAAAAAATATGTTTTTATATAGAGGAATGGGGTGTAAAAAAATTATCAGCCCTGGGTGTCAAATATGCTAGGTATATCACTGCTGGGGAGGGACAGGTTGAGAGATAGGATGGCAGATGCTGGGATGCTGCAGAAATGAGAGGGGGGGATATGTTGGATGGGTGTAAAAAAAACTGTATTTTTTTAATATCTCTTGGGGGGGAGTATATAAGGGCCCATCCAAGTTAACTGTGGGCCCATCCAAATATTGGGTCTGGCTATGCCACTGCATTTCACTAGAGACAATGTGTCTTTTGTTAAGTTTGTTTTCTTCTTTCTCTCTGTCGATATATGTGAAAGTTACATTTAAGGTCACACATGCAGCTTGCAGACTGCAAGGAAAGTAATGTAGGACAGATCAACAGGACCAGGAGCGACTGTTGCACCATGTAGTTAGTGGGGAGCCCAGGCCCTGCCAAACAAAAGGACTCAGAGCTTGTGTACTGGGTCCGCAGGGCTATTGGAGAACCCAGAACTTGCTGATGTTTAAAGGGGACTTGGAGTCCCTGGAGGCCTGGGGAGGGGAAGATGCTAGATGGAAGGGCAGTCAGGAAGAACAAGAAATGTGGTATGTTGGAGCAGGGGATGACAGGGAGGGAAAGAAGGGAGACTGGATCATAGGGTGAACAGCAGGAAAGAGAGAGGAAAGAGCAGGAAAGAGAGAGGAAGCAATCTTGGACCCTGAGGGAGAGGGAAGAGAGAGGTGGTGAGATGATTGATTATGGAGGGAGGGAAGAGAGATGGGATAGGAAGATAGTGAAAGAAAAAGGGCAGCTGTGGGGTTGGAGGGAAGCCTAGGCCCCAGAAACTGAAGAAGAAAAGTAGACGGTAGTGGCCGAGTTGGAAAGGTGAGGGGATGAGAAGGAAAAGGGAGGGGAAAGAACATGAAGTAGAGAATGCAAAGGGGAAAGAGTGTGTTCCCTACATAAACAAACACACCTCCCACCTACACTTCCTACTAGTCACTCCGCTAACATGACCAGCCCCATGTATACAGCACATATACCTAACATGACCATTTATTTTTTTTCATCAAAAGGGGACATCTATTAATTGTCAGTCCTGCCCCAATCCTGCCCTAGCCCCACCCCCAACCCCGCCCCAAATTTCTTCCATTCATTTTTCATATACACATATCTTATTAATTCATAATGGTAACCATAAAATCTGGGACAAAGAGCAATTTGGAGTCTTTATACGCCAAATTTTTAATTTCTCTTGCAGCTTTTAAAATTTCAAGTACATGCTGAAATCTCAATAATCTTAATATGACAGGTCTTGGTTTTCCTTGATTATGAGATGGGGGGGTTTTCAAAGATGTCAAGACAAATGACCTTAAAATATACAATGTCACCTCAGTAACTATAGAAAAATAGACAAATATAGTGCAAAATATAGACAGCAGATATAAATTCTCAAAACTGACACGTTTTGATCACTAAATTGAAAATAAAATCATTTTTCCTACCTTTGCTGTCTGGTGATTTCATGAGTCTCTGGTTGCGTTTCCTTCTGTCTGTGTATCCTTTCTTTCATTTCTTTCTTTCTGCACTCAGGCCCAACATTTGTCCCTTTCTATTCCCTCCCTCCTTCCTTCCCATGTCCTTAGTACCCCCAGTGCCTCCTTCCCATGTCCTTAGTGCCCCTAGTGCCTCCTTCCCATGTGCTTAGTGTCCTCAGTGCCTCTGTCCTGTATCCTTAGTGCCCCCAGTGCCTCTGTCCTGTGTCCTTAGTGCCCCCAGTGCCTCCTTCCCATTTCCTTAGTGCCCCTTCCTATATCTTTAGTGTCCCCAGTGCCTCCTTCCCATGTCTTTAGTGCCCCCAGTGCCTCCTTCCTATGTCTTTAGTGCCCCCAGTGCCTCCTTCCCATGTCTTTAGTGCCCCTTCCTATGTCTTTAGTACCCCCAATGCCTCCTTCCCATTTCCTTAGTGCCCCTTCCTATGTCTTTAGTGCCCCCAGTGCCTCCTTCCTATGTCTTTAGTGCCCCCAGTGCCTCCTTCCTATGTCCCTCTCACTGCCTTCCACACTTTGTCCCACTCCCAAAGCCAGCCTGACTGCCTGTCTACCTCTCTCCCTCCCTCCCTGGCCAAAGCCAGCCTGCTTGCCTGTCTATCTCCTTCCCTCCCTGCCCCGCAAAAAAACAAACCAAAAAAAGCCTCCCTCCTTCCTTTCCCCCGGACCCCTGCTCTTACCGCCCTGCTGCTGCTACTGCTAAAGCCAACACGAAGTCTTCTTTCCGACGTCAATTCTGACGTCGGAGAGGACGTTCTGGGCCAGCCAGGCAGCGATTGGCTGGCCCAGAACGTCCTCTCCGACGTCAGAATTGACTTCAGAAAGAAGACTTCCTGTTGGCTTTAGCAGCAGCAGCAGCAGGGCGGTAAGAGCAGGGACCGGGGGAAAGGAAGGAGGGAGGCTTTTTTTTTTTTTTTGCGTGGCAGGTAGGGACAGGAAGTGATCGCCTGTCCTGTTGTCCCCGAGCACAGTTTCGGGAAGCTGTCCATGAAACCGGGACATTTTGGCGTCCCGAAGCTGTGTGTGGGTACAACGGGACATGAGGTCTGAAAACGGGACTGTCCCGTTCAAAACGGGATGTATGGTCACTTTACATATACCCCACCACACCCGCAGCCATACATCTCCACCTTACCCACTCACACTCTCTCCTTCATGTACGCCAATCCTAAAGTCTGCTAATGAAGGAAAGGAAAATAAGCCATTGAGTAGATGTTAGGATTTTGTAAAGCCAGGTACGTAGCATTGGTGTAAATCCAGGTACGTAGCATTGGTGTTGAGCCAAGTGCCCAAATACTTTGCACATTGTTAAGGCGCTTATAATAGTTTCGAAGATTTCACAAACGTTACTATTCATGCATTAAAAAAAAAAAAGAGCCAAGGCTGTAGACAGAATTGCTATTAATCCTGAGCTCTGTTGGATAGAAATCTGGGAGAAAAATATTGCTAACCAGATAGAAAGCCTGAAAAACTGTTCTAATATGCACAGGGTTAAGAACGAGTTACATTTTTAAAACTGTTCATAAGTCAGATTTGTATGTAACTCAGAACTTGTAGAGTTTAAGATTCTTGCTGCTTACCTCTGCTCCCAAGGGCCAACTGTCCTTCTTAATGTGGCCATGCATCATTCCTGAATCTGTTGTTTTGCACCCACACATCTAGGGGGGTATATCTTTTGTTTAGGTATTATTCCTGATGGTAATGTTGGATGGGGGAGGGAATCTTATTTTTGTATAGATACTGATTGATTATAAGTGCTTATTTGATTATTATTATTTGTATGTAAATTGTATGGCACTTTTTGTTGTCATTAAAAACTAAATAAAGTTTAAAAAAAAAAAGAAGTCCATGTCACTGGAAATACTGCTCAGTGAAATCAAATGAAGCCGCAACCACGTTCTTAAGTACAGGTCAGGTGTCTGTAACTCGGGGACTGCATATGTAGTTTTATAAAGCAAGAATTTTAAAAAAACCATTTGCAAAGTGGAGGTTCTGTTTTTGTAAACAGTGTGCCTAAATTGTCCTTCTTTTCAGCGTGGTGCCCCCTCCTTTCCACTTCACCTCCCCCAGCCAGCAGCCTTTCTTTCATAAATTTCATTTTCATACCATTATAATTTTTATGTACCTTCATTTCCAGTGATAAAACCACACTGTTTTAAATGTTAAAAACTGTAGCACCTTTCTATAGATCTGTGGCCCATGTTCAGCCCCAGCAGCAGTACTTTTGAAAATGTTCACCTTTAATTTATTTTAATCCATACTTTGCACTTTATCAAGCTTCTCTGTATGAGATTCTACCAGCAGAAGAGCAGTATCCACTTTGGTTCACATTTAGATATAGGCATTTTGGCCCAAGTTCTGCGTGGAACTCAAAATTGTTTAATTGGCGTAGTAATTGACCATGAGGCCTTCAAGTTCTGAGCAGTCAAACTTCCATTTATTGAAGGACCCGGCACAGTTTTGTATTAGTTGTTAATACGCAGGTATGTAACTTCACTTTTTGCCATGCCTTGGATACTGATTGTTGAGTGAGTCAATATTTGGTGTTATTTGTTCTGCTATCTTTCCATTGTTCTTTGTATGGATTATACTGAATGGCCCCTGGGGCAGGTGCACACACCAAAACACGGACCATTCCGGGTCCTTCAGTGAATGGAAGTTTGACTGGTCAGAACTTGAAGATCCCCTTGTTCTTCTTTTCTGTGCTTTCTGGTCGGTTTGTACTTCGACTTCCTCTCTATTTTGACTATGTGGTAATTGACCCTGCCCTTAAAAGCTAATTTAAAACATTTTAAATGTTTAATTACAAGTTTTGCGTGGAACTTGGCGAGGTGCCTACCGACACCTACCTGAAAAGTGTGCATGGTTGGGAAGAGAATAGGCATGGTATGACTTAGGTGTCAACAGGCCACATCAGTAAATTAGGCCATAAAAGCCCTGGCCTAATATACTAGCGTCAAACATTACGATGCCTACCAGCGCTTAAGTTAAGTTAGGCGCCACTAGGCCCGATTCTATAAATGACACCCATCGGTTGATTGACAACTGCGCTGAACGGAGTCTAGGAGTTAGGCGCCACGAGGCGCCATTTATAGAATAGGGGCCTTTCTGTGTGGGCTTTGAATTGCACATGTATAAGACACAAATGTACAATACGGGCATATATACATTTGAAAATTAAATTATACAGTGTAACCAGGTCTTTTGCAAATTACATGAGCAAAATTGAAATGGTTTAAGATGAGTTTGAGATGTATGAATGCAGTTTCCAACATGCCATAAACAGAGTTCTTTTACCGCTTAATTGTATTAGTAGGCGGTACAGCTCTATCAGTCAGCTTGCTGTCCTGTTCCCTGCCAAGCGTATTGAATGCTCTGGAGAAGTTAATTGCTCAGAGAATCAGTGACTGTGACCCAGTTCAGCATCTACGGCAACAGGAAGCCCTCGGGATTGGAGGCAACCTGCGCTCATAGTATAAAAGCTGCCTGATTAGTCAGTGGGTGGATGCTCAAAAACAAAACTTGTTATGCAGTATTTTTGGGGTTACTGCATGTAGTTGTCACTTCACATGGGTAAAAGCTTAGGAAAAGACTGTATATGAAGCATATTTAACCTGTAAATTGTCTTGACTACATATTATGAATGTATAATCTGTAACCCATTCTGAGCTCTTTGAGGATAATGTAATAGAAAACTAATTAAATAAATAAATAAAATAAAAAGGTATGATAGCCTGAAACAAATTTATTATTGAATATAACTTTATGGAGCCTATATACTAAGATCGGATTCAGTATAGAGCGCCCGTTCTCAGAAGCTGCCTCAGCGGCTTTTGAGAATCGCACACGGGTGCCCTATACTGAATCGCTCTAACCACCACTCTAACTGGCCCCTATGGGGGCGTGGACTAAGGGATCTGACCAATCGGAATCTTAGGCCACTTCCAGCACATCCCAGAATGCAATGGGAAGTGGGCATAAGATTCCGGTTGGAAGGGTCTTAAGCGCCTGGGCCAATCAAGCCCTTAGGCCCTTCCCCAGTGCATCCCATGATGCACCGGGAAGGGGCAGGCATGCCATTGCAGCGGAGAGGGGCCTGCCATCCGGACACCAGCAGGAACCAGCCAGTGAACGATTCAAGGTTAGAGGGGGAGTCCGGGTGGTCCGGATGAGGTTAGGGGGGTCCTGGTGTGGGGGAGTGGGAGCAAACTTTTTTGGGGGGTGAGGGTTTCTGGCAGGAGGGATTGGGCATCCCTCCTGCCATGGTCTTTAGGGGGGGTGGGCGTGCAATGACATCACGTCACATCTGCACATGCTTGAAGGCCCTGCAAACACAGCTTTGAGCTCAAGAAGAGGTTCGTGGAGCGGGGCTGGGACGGAATGGGGTGTGACTTGGGCAGAACAGGGTGGGGCTAGGTGGAACTGGGTGGGCCTGTGGGTGGGGCCACATGTCCGGATTTTACAGGTTTAAAATCTGGTAACCATAGGTAAAAAGAGTTTTAACCACACCTTGAATGACCACCGGAGTCATCAGCCTGTGGTATCTCAGTACCTTAGGTTCCTGACTGGCAAATGAATAACGCTGCTTGTGAGCCACCTTGTAAACTATGTTATTCCAGCAGCCTCAAAGCCATGGGATAATGCTCTCAGGCAACTACTTAAGGGTCATTCAGTTGGCAACCCCACCCAATCCTCAAATGGCCTCTCGATCTTCACCAAACCTCCTCCCCCCAAAGGCCCCCACATCCATTCCTAGAGGCCTACAGCCTGTACCTGGTGGTTCAGTTGGTCACTGGGAAGGAGCAAAATCCAGTCGCAACTGCCCAGCTAGCTCCAACTCCCAAATGGCAGCCCTTGTGGTAGTCCCATACTATTACCACCATAAAAGGACTGCTTGCTTTTAGACCCTTCTCTGATACTGTTTAAATCTGTTAGACCTGTTTAAGTTGCATCTAAGTTCCACAAAGGTGCCCAAACTGATAAGACCACTAGAGGATTTAAGGCATGACCCCCCCCCCCCCCCCCCCGTTACTACCCCCAGTGGTCATGACCCCCTCCCACCAGCCAAAGAGTGAAAAAAATAATAAAAATCTATAGGCTTCCCATCAGCTGATTGTGGCAGAGGAATCCCTTATCCCTAGACCCCACCCCCCGGTACCTTCAAATAAGAAAACCCATTCCCACCTGCCTATAGGGCCGCATGCTGCAAATGACAGGGCTTCCTCTTCCCAATGCATCTTGCGTTTCAGTGTTTGGGGCTGAAGGCCCTGATTGGCTCAAAATGGCATTAGGGATGTTGGGGGAGGTCCAGGGGTGTCAGAGGGAGAGGTGTAGGGCTCTGCAGCTCAGATGATTCTAGCAGGGGGAATCCCCATCAGCTGAGCCAACAGGAATCCCCGAAACCAGCTCAGCTGATGGGGATTCCTCTGCCGCGATCAGACAAGATAGTTGGTGGGTACGTCTACAAAACTTGTTTTGTATGTTTTCCACTTGGACGTTTTTATTTTGAAAATGGGCAAAAAAAGTAGACGTCCTAAGGACCAAAACATATACCGTACCTTGCTCATTTTTAAAAATAAAAAATAGACGTTTGGCAGCTTTGAAAATGGACATTTTTCCTACTGGGTTTGTGGATGTCTTGCACAAAATGTCCAACCTCAGACTTAGGTACACTTTCGATTATGCCCCTCCACATGTTTAATTTTGATTCGATTCAATTCAGCCTATTGAATTGGTTTTTCGATTCGATTCGATTTTCCTGCACAATTGGGTGTTTTTTTCAAACATCCTGGTGGGTTTATTTTATAGCCTCTTCACCCCCTTTGCCTTCTCCTAACCACACTGGCGCTGTGGTGTAAACAAAATAAACAAACAAAAAAGACTTTTCATCTCTCTCTTAAATCCTAGCTCACGTTTGCGGTCTAACACCAGCTCTGGCAGGATACACATTTCAAATCTGGCATATTGTAATCAGAAAATGAAAAATAAAATTAATTTTTCTACCTTTTGTTGTCTGGTCATTATTCAAATCTTGTTGGTCCCAGGCTCTGGTTGTCTTCTGATAACTTGCTTGCCAGGGTCTCCTTCTTTCTTCTTTCTCCGTTCTAACCATCCATCTGCCATCTCTGACCTCCCCTTCCGTTTCCCTTCCCTCCCCAGGAGGTCTGGCATCTTTCCTTTTCTTCGTCTCCCTCCTCAGATCCACCTTTTCTTAACCACCCTTTCATCCAGCATCTCTCCCTCCTTCCTCACCACCCCAGAGTTCACCACCTCTCCCTTTCTTTTCCCAACTACCCTCCTATTCAGCATCTCTATCCCCCTCCACACCATCCCTTGTGTCCAACTTCTCTCCCTTTCTGTTCCTTCCCTCCCTAAATCCCATTGTCCATCATCTCTCTCCCTCTCCTCTATTTTTAGACCCATTATTTCTTCCCCCCCCCAAAGTCCAGCAAATGCATGTCTCTTTGACCCTCCCCTTCCCTCCCTCCGTGTACTTTTACACCAGGGTCCCCCCTGAAGGTCTGTTCCCCCATGAAGGCGTGCACCTCCCCCTGAAGGCCTGCACCCCTCCCCTGAAGGCCTGTCCCCCCTTGAAGGCCTGCCTGTCCTCACTGAAGGCCTATGCCACCATCCCTACCCTGTCCCCCCTTTTGAAGGCTGGTTCCCCCTTAAAGGTCTGCACCCCCCCACCCTCCTTGAAGACCTGCACCCACAAAAGGCCTGTCCCCCGAAGGACTGCGCACCCCCCCCCCAGGAAGGCCTCCATGTTCCCCCTGGCCTCCCTGCACCGTTTACCTCATAGCTGCAGTCTGCAGCGAAGATCGCAGTTACAGCGTCTTTGTAAACTTGCTTTGAGCTGTTTCCTCTGCTGCAGTCCCGCCCCTCCTCTGACGTCAGAGGCAGGATCGCAGCAAAGGAAACAGCTCAAAAGCAAGTTTACAAAGATGCTGTAACCGCGATCTTCGCTGCAGACTGCAGCTATGAGGTAAACGGGGCGGGGAGGCCAGGGGGGAAACCGGACGCCAGGGAGGGGGGGAAGCTGGAGACCAGCACAGCAGCACTTCCCGACTGACTCTCTCTCCTCCCCTCTAAAGCAGGTGTGGCAGCAGCCGGCCAGCAAGAGCAGCACTGCCGCTCTTGCTTTAGGGGGCGGGGGGAGGGTCAGACGAATCGGGAAGCCGATTTTTTGGGGTTTTAAATCGATTCGAATCGATTCACCCGAAGTGAATCGGTGAATTTGATTCGAATCATGAATCGGGCAGCACTAATGAAGACAGACCACGGCTCCTTCCCTCTGCTATGTCCCCCTGACAGGAAATGACATCAGAGGAGTTAGGATACAGCAGCAGGAAGTCCTCGGGATTGGGGACAACCTGCTTTCATTGCTGTTACTGCCAGTACCTCACATTGTTTGGAGGACCAAAGGGAGGGAAAGATGCTGAATCCATTGAGGAAGGGAGAGGTGTGGAGCAGAAAGGGATAGAGAGACCTTGTTGGTGGAGGAGAGGGAAGAGAGATGACAACAGGGGGGAGAAGAAATGCATGCCTATTCATCTTGCCCTTTGGCTGCACCACTGTTAGCGCTCAGGGTCTCCCACTGATACATTGTACTTCCAGGGCCAGCACATCTAAATAAATCATGCTGCTGCTGATCTGCTGGAACAAGATAATGTGGAAAAGTTGGGTTAACTGACAAAAGTAAATGTCTATGTTCACATGCTCAGGTGGTCCCTTGAAACTGGAGGGCCCATAATAGCTGCCCACTGCTTGGGTTGAAAACCACTATAGAGCATGCCATGGGACAGATTGGTTTGTTTATTTATTGCTTTGTTAATAATAATCTTATGTCATGAATGTATGTTGAAAGTGAGTTGATATTTGTTAGGTCCTGAGACGCAATTATGAATGTTTATTTTAATGGAAACCGCTTAGAGTATAGGCGGTATATAAATTTTTAAATAAATTGTGCCCCCTGTAATGTCAATCCAGACGGTGGCACAACTGGATAATGTTGCTGAATATTCAGACACACTACCTTGGCATATCCAGGTGGTACTGGGACAGTCTGCATGTAGAGTAAGGGCAAAAATGGTTTAAAAGCTGAATGACAAATAGATCATTTAAGATCTCTTTTAGCGATACTCAAACGGATACATGCTCCCTAGTATCAGGAGTACCCCAGGGGTCCATCCTAGGTCCTCACAACTTCCTGCCTCATCTGCTAACAGTAATTCAGGACAACGGAGGTCTTCCATTTTGCTATGCTGATGATAAACAATTTTTTCCCTGTTTCTCTTATCCTAATTCAGGGGTAGGCAATTCCGGTCCTCGAGAGCCAGAGTCAGGTCAGGTTTTCAGGATATTCACACTAAATATGCATGAGATAGATTTCTCAAGGAGGCAACTATGCATACAAATTCATCTCGTACATATTTATTGTGGATATCCTGAAAACCTGGCTCCGGCTCTCGAGGACCGGAATTGCCTACCCCTGCCCTAATTTATCCTTTGCAAATTTAAATCACTGCCTTTTTTTTTTTTTAATCTTTATTAATTTTCAAAACTAATACAAGTGCCAGGAATTATACAGACATTAATAATCAATGTAAGCACTTAAATTCCATCACTGCCTTGATCAAATTTTCTCCTGGTTAAAGAATCGTCTTGCCCTCATTCCAGTTAAATGTGAATGCATATATTTTCCAGGATTCTCAATTCCCTCACATACACCTCCAATTTCTGATAGTTATTCATTACAGTTTTCTGATACCATTAGGATCCTCGGCATAATCTTTGACAACTAATTAAGCATTAAGCCCCAGATCAACTCAGTTGTTCGTTCATCTTTTTTTCGCATTGCAATGAAACATAGAAACATGACGGCAGATAAAGGCCAAATGGCCCATCTAGTCTGCCTATCCACAGTAACCATTATCTCTTTCTCTCTCTGAGAGATCCCACGTGCCTATCTCTTGAATTCAGACACAGTCTCTGTTTCCACCACCTCCTATGGGAGACTGTCCCACACATCTTCCACCCTTTCCATAAAAAAGTATTTCCTCAGATTCTATCACCTCTTAACTTCATCCTATGTCCTCTCATTGCAGAGTTTCCTTTCAAATGAAAGAGACTCAACTCGTGCACATTTATATTATGTAAGTATTTAAACGTTTCTATCATATCTCCCCTCTCCCGCCTTTCCTCCAAAGTATACAGATTGAGATCTTTAAGTCTGTTCCCATATGCCTTATCACGAATACCACACACCATTTTAGTAGCCTTCCTCTGGACCAACTCCATTCTTTTTATATCTTTTTGAAGGTGTGGCCTTCAGAATTGTACACAATATTCTAAATGAGGTCTCACCAGAGTCTTATACAGAGGCATCAATATCTCCTTTTTCCTACTGGCCATACCTCTCCCTATGCAACCTAGCATCCTTCTAGCTTTTGCCATCACCTTTTCAACCTGTTTGGCCATCTTAAGATTATCACATACAATCACACTCAAGTCCCGCTCTTCTCTCATGCACATAAGCTCTTCACTCCCTAATCTGTACCTGCAGCCCAAATGCATGACCATGCATTTCGTAGCATTAAATTTTAGCTGTCAAATTTCAGATCATTCTTCAAGCTTCGACAGTTCTTTCTCCATGTTTTCGCACCATCCGGCGTGTCTACTGGCTGATTTTGGTATCATCCGCAAAGAGGCAAATCTTACCTGACAACCCTTCAGCAATATCATTTATAAAAATGTTAAAAAGAACAGGCCCAAGAACAGAACCTTGAGGCACACCACTGGTAACATCCCTTTCCTCAGAGCGATCTCCATTGATCACTACCCTCTGTTGCCTTCCACTCAACCAGTTCCTGACCCAGCCCATCACTTTGGGACGCATCCCAAGGGCACTTAGTTTATTTATTAGACATCTGTGTGGAACACTGTCAAAGGCTTTGCTAAAATCTGAATACACCACATCTAGCGCACAACCTCTATCCAATTCTCTGGTCACCCAGAATGCATCGGGTCTATTCAGCCATTTCTTTCTCCCAGTCTGCTTCGCATGATCATCCATGCTGACTATTGCAATTCCCTTTACGTAGGACTCCCTCGTCACTTAAAATTCAACTTATCCACTCACCGATTCGAAAGGGTGATGCCGCTGCTCAAACTGGATCACTGGCTCATATTTTTTGGCACAAATTATTTTCAAGGTTTTGGTCATGGTTTATAAGTCATGTTCTTACCCTGCCCCACTATACTTCAGCAAGCTGATTATCCCCTTACGTTCTCCACTGTACCCTTCGCTTTGCTGAGAACAATCTTCTTGCCATTCTACCCCTTTCTAAAATATGGTTTTCCTCATCTCATCAATCAGTATTCCATTACGCAGGCCCAAAACACTACTAACACAATCTCTCCCCACCTGTAAGAAACTGCCCAACCCTGTATGAATTTTAAAAATCCTTCAAGACTCACCTGTTCATACAGACTTTTGGAAATCAAGAAACCTCATTAGATCTATTGGTTGTAGTGGGAGAATGATTTCTTCCATTTGTTTTGAGTTGTGGTTCCCCTGATATTCTCCACGTTCATTCTAATTTGTAACATTCTCTTTTTAAACATCTCAGTTTTGTAGAGAACTGTGATTTTTTGTTTGTTTCTGTTGGGGGGAGAGTGCTGGCCTATGTTTACAGCAGCGACAGACTGGTCGCTGGGACAAGGAGCTTTAGTTTCAGCCAAAAATGCACTGGCATTTTTGGCCAAAATCCACACCCAGATTTTGAGCCAGTTTTGGTACCGAAACTAAAACTCAATTTGGTCTCTAATGGTGGAAGTGTTAGTGAGGGATACAGGGTGAAGTGAATGTAAGAGACAGAATAAGGGGATAAGTGAGGGACACAGGATGGTCAGAAGGAAGTAACCTGCTTAAATACAGGTGTGTATTGCTCTTTTTGTACTGACTAGAGACACAGGGAGCACATGTAAGCCAAATGTGCTATCACTCAACTTTCACTCATCGGTTCCACTACTAGACTTGGAATGTCCTTTTTGATTTTTACTAGAAAGTCTTTTCTTCTGAAAACTGAACCGATGATAAACTTTTTTTCTCCTCTTATATATTTGTCCCCCTACCCAACTCGCTTAATCCAGTCACTGCAGAGAGCGCTCAGCCTCAGCTGAGTGCTTTTTCAAACAGTTGCAATGAAAAGCCTTAAATCCAGCCACCAGGTGTCACCCTTGGGTAATGACTGGATTCTCTTGCCGGGGGCTCTCAGTGCTACCTCAGTGATGTATCTGGACCTGGTAATTGAAATAGATTTTCTATGTGGCAGAATGAAACATTGTCATCGAGGTCGAGGGCCAGATTATTTATATACAGTACACTGTTTTAACTCCTGTGGATTAATTTTGGGCATTAACCTCACTCAATATTAGGTATTTTGGCGATGATCTCAGTCTCAGATTCACACTAATACCCATCTCTGTGCCTGCATTCTTCCAAAAAGAGCCTTCTTTTGAAACATTTTCTGATTCTCTGCATTTGTTGGTATTTGAGACTCTACTGTTTCTCCACTCTTAGCACTGAACAGCCACTTGGCACGTTCACATCTGTTATTAACACTATTTTTGCAACTTTCTCCTTTATCACGATGTCCAGTTTTCTTGTATTAAACTTTTTATCTGTGGGAACGGAAATGCCTCAGATGATCACAACTTTTGCACTTTTCACATTTCTGTCTGGCTCCAGTGATCCCAAGGATTTTTCGGCTTCTAGTGGATAAGACATGCTACTAGCGGTGCAGTTAACTGCCTAAAAGTTTAAAGTGCATGGAGATTGTGTGTTTGCACATTTACCTATGTATTAATCGGCATAAAATCGACTGCACACACTTTGAATTGTTTGTGTGTGTGTATTCTAGAACTTCTTCTAGAACTGGTCATCTAAAGTGAGGCCAAAAGAAGGCAGAAACTGTGGAATTCAATGTTCTTGATGTGATGTTTATTAAAGATAAATTAAACAAAAATATCACTGAGGAACATTTGGGTTTTTGTTGTTTGCTGCCTAAAGTGAGGCACCAGTTGCATGAGCTTACAATTTCGCCCGAAAGTGCTAATTGGGCTCTAAGCGATAATCTAAAAATTTAGTACGCAACTTGCTTAGCACATACAGTAAATACAAGGGAGCATTCACAGGGCACATTAGGCATGTATAACATTTACATACATAACTGACAGTATACTGTAAGTTATGTGCTAAGGTCACGTTTAGGCATGCACATTCACACCTGCTACTCACATGGCATAAGTGAGCATGTCTGAATGTAGGCATCTTCAGTCTGCCTGGACACCCCCAATATTTCTATGATATACTTTATTAAATTTAGAGCTGAAACCTCCATGCTGCAGGGCAATATAGGAAGGCAGGAAGGATGTGTTTCTGTAAACTAGTAACTATTGGCTAGAACAGTGTATCGCAAACTCTGTGCCGCACAAAATTTCAGATGCCACGAGACGCTGGGGAGGAGAAGAGGCCAGATAACTCCAATATTTACTCAACTCAAAACCCTATATGGAAAAAGATACACACTCCGCAACACTATTTTCATGCATATAACTCATCCATACAGCACAAACATAAAGCAGCAGGAGGAAAACAGAAGAAAAAAAGAAGTGGAGAAAAAGCCTCAGTTCTGCTTCATCTGGCAAAAAACTCCACTTCTTCAAAATAAACACTCCAGCATGCAAGCAAAAACTGTAGGAGAAAAGCACTATAATAGCCTGCAGAGTGATATCAACCAACACACCAAGGCAAACAGCCCCAAATCGTAATATTGTGGGCAAGCAGCTAAGTGGTTTTTTCTTTTTCATTTGCCTCTTTTTCATGAACCTGGACCGTATTGCTGCAGTTCTCCCTTGCCCACAATGTCACGATTGTGTAAATAATGGAAATCCAATATCACGATTGTGTAAATAATGGAAATCCAAACAATACAGAGCTTTCAAGGGGTGGGGCGGAGCATGGTATGGATTAGGCTTGGGTGGGGAAAATCAACATGTATATTCCCGGTTCCACAAAGGGGGATACATGGCTATGAAGAAAAATATCCCTTTCAGGTTTTATGTCATCCTACAACTACAAACAGATTTTGGTTTTCAAGTGCTTGTTTTGACTAGGTGAATTAAGGAAGTCATCCTGTTATTTTTTTTCCTGCTTTCAAAATGAAATCAAATATAAATTACAGTTTCAGTATTTAATTGGTAGAACTTACACATGTAGGATTGTAAAATGGATATTGAGGAAGAGGAACTTGCACTATGGTTTAAAAAAATGATTTATTTTAACAGACATAAATCCTGATGCAGCTGTGTTTCAACACCTGCCTGTATCAGGAGTATAAAATGTATCAGTTTTCACTTGTAAACTTATATAGTCACTAGTGTTTAAGCCCATTACATTAACAGATGCTAGAATAGATGTCTGTCTGTCTTTCTATCTGTCTCTCTCCCTCCCTGTATCCCTAGCAGACTAGGTCCTTTAAGGCTCTTATGTGGATGATTTACTTTTATGTGGATGGAATTATTTTATGTGGATGATTTTAGTGTAACTTTGATACTTTCGTCACTCCACAGAGTTTTTTTGGTTTTCTCTCCCTGCCCCCATCTCTTTCTTCCTTTCTTTCTGTCTCTCTCCTTGTCCCCTGTCTCTTTCTTCCTTTTTTTCTGTCTCTCTCCCTCCCGCTGTCTATCTTTCTGTCTCTCCCTGCCCCAGTCTATCTTTATTTCTTTCTGTCTCTCTCCCTTCCGCTTGTCTATCTTTCTTTCTTTCTTTATTTTTCTCTCTCCCTCCCGCTGTCTTTATTTCTTTCTGTCTCTCTCCCTCCCGCTGTCTATCTTACTTTATTTCTATCTTTTTTTCTTTCTGTCTCACTGAAGCCGCCTTCCAGCTCTGCCAGCTAAGGGATCCCTGCACATAGCTGTCCAGCTACACAATGGGCAAACGCATCCCGTCTCCCCTCCGGACCCCGTTCGCGCACCCTTGGTGCTGGATTGCCGCCTGATGCTGCTCTGCAGGAAGCTCGTGAACTGCTGTGCCATGGCGAGCTGAACCGAGCCCCAGTGCGCACTTTCGCATGCCTCCGCACTTTCACTTTCTCCGGGGGGGGAGGGCTCTTTCAGCCCTTGCTCACCGAGGTGGTGGTGACCCACCCCATCCATGTACTCCCTCTCTCTTACCTGCCCTCCAAATGCCTGCTTCTCTCACCCACCCAAAGCCTCTCTCTCCAGTGGCTATCCCATGTCTCTCTTCTCCTCACCAACCAAGGCCCCAACTCCCAATCAAGCACCTCTTTCCTCCCCCACCCAAATATCATTCTCCTCCTTGTCCTCCACCCTTGTCTCGTGATTGATTCCCTTGCTCCTGCCCCAGGTGACCGTCTAACCTGCCAGTTCCTTCTTTGGACAGTTGGGAGTGATCTCCCCCTCCTCCCTTGCTCCAGGGGAGTTTACTTTGGGGGGGTCACAGCTGCGGGCATCGGGAGTTTTTGTTGTTGCAAGCGCCCCTTTCCCCCTATATGCCAGCGATTGTTGTTTTTTTTCTTTTGGTTTTTTCGACATACAAAGAGAGGGCCTGAGGGGGGAGTGGCCACCCTGGTGATCACCAGTGGCTCCGGGCTCGCAGCGTCGCCGAGGGAGAGCAAGGGGTAAACTGCCGCAGGCTCCTTCTAATCTACTGCGCATGCGGAGGCACGGAGCTTTAAGTGGAAATGCGCAGCTAGGGTTTTTTTTGTTATAGATTCAGATATATATTGAAGCTGCTTGAATTAACTATGATATTATTGCCTTAATAAAAACAAAGAAGTTGATTTGCGCAAAATCCCATTTTAGTACAGCAGTTTTGCTGCATAGAATAACAGCACCAGCTTGTTCTAATTTCTGAAGTGAAGTGGACACTGTGCTGGTGCAAGGAGCACTTTTACGTGGAAGCTGCTAGGACCATATCATTCTTTTTATCCGTGTTTCATTTCTAGAATGTCTGCTCTTGGCAAATATACTGTATGTGAAGTCCTGTGGCATTTTAGGAAAAGCTCTGCGCTGTCCGAGCATTTTCTGAAATCCTGCTGGAAATGAGCATATCCCAACCTGGATGTTTGTATTCTGCCCTCTACCCTCTGTTTGTAAAATGGGCCTTAATAAGTTGCTTATGTTGTGCTTGGCACAGCCGCTTAGTATGGCACAGTGATACACTTCCTCAGAGAGGATCGGGCAATCTATTTGGGTGGCAATAGAGCAAGCTTGAGACTCGGAGCTCTCCGGGTATTTAAATGTATTTTTAAAATTCTTTATTCATTTTTTTAAATCAAATACATAGTGCAAACAGATGAACAATCAAGTAATATAACATACTGCACTCTATTCCAACAAATAATATAGAGCTGTTTAACCCCCCCTCGCCCTAACCCTCCCTTCCTCCACCCCTCCCACCCCCCGCCCCTCCTGCATGTGTATAACAATCTTTCATGAATTAAAAAGAAATAATGTTAATAATTCACAATCATAACTTACAATATTTTGTTAACAGGCTCCAAATTTCCTTGAATTTGCTATGGTGTATTAAATGTATTGAATTTTCCTGTTTTCCCAGTTGTCACTCAAAAGAAGAGGGAGCAAAGATGTGCAGAAATCTGATAAAAAGGCCCAGCAGACACCCACTGAGGTAAGTTTAAAAAAAAACAAACCTGTATGACTTGGCATATCTAACCTTCAAGCTTATTTGGAACTTTCCTCAGCTTAACCTGCTGCCATTTAGGACACGGGACTCTGAAGCTGAGAGCTATAGAGGCCTTTATTCCTTAATGCCATTTTTCTGGGTTAACATTTCACACGTAGTGGTTATCAACTCAATCCTCAGGGGGCTGGTTAGTCTGATTTATGGGATATCTGCAATGAATATACATGAGACAGATTTGCATGTACTACCTCCATGATATGCAGTCTGTCTCATGTATATAGTCAACCCCCATGAATTTGCGGTTTGCGTATCACGAACTCAGTAATTCACGGTTTTTCTGCCATTAAAGTCATGGTTACACCAATCAGGAGCTGCTTTGACATGCTATCTGGCGTGTCAAAGCAGCTCCTGATTGGTGTAGCCTGACTTTAGTAACAGGAAGAGGCAGTAGGAGCATACCGTGAGTGATTTTCTGCACTCGCCAGCGCCCCAGCTGCCCTCTGCAGATTTCGGGAGAGTACTGTATTCATTATCCTGAAAATCAGGTGCTTCCTGAGGACTGGGTTGAGAACCACTGCAATAAGTCATTTAACACAGTGTCAGCCCTTGACAGGGGGCCAAGACTGGAGTTTCTTTCAAAGCCCCAACCATTTTTATTCCAAAGCTCAAAGGTTGCTGTTGTGCCATAGCAGGACTTGCCTCCCCCAAAGGCTATGGGCAGTGACGTAGTAAGGAGGGGGTGGGGGCCGGTTTTCCCTGGGCACTGTCTTGGTGAGGGCACAGGCACCTGTCCTCCTCTGTGCCCCCCTCCCCCACTGCCACGCGTGCATGCCGCTTCCCTTCTCTTCCCAAGTTCCTCTGTGCCTCTGAAACATTCGTAGCGCGACCATCAACCCCCTAGCTGCTGTCGTACCCATGTCGGCTCTTCCTCTGATGTCACTTCCTGGACTCGCATCAGAAGTGACATCAGAGGAAGAGCCGATGCTGGCATGACAGCAGCTTGGGGGTTACTGCTCGCGCCATAAATAGTACAGAGGTACGGGGAAGGGAAGCAGTGTGCGCACAGCAGGAGGGGGCGGGGAAGGAGCGTATGGAGGTGGGGGGTGCCACCGCCCTGTCTGCCTCTTATCCTTACTATGCCACTGGCTGTGTGAATAGCTCCTGTGCAGCACTCCTAGCTTCTGCTGGTTCATCGAGCAGAATTCACATCCAAGATTCAAACTTAGGCTTCATATGTGGTGTCTTGCACTGATCTCACTTGGACAACAAATAAGTCCCTGATTTGTTTACTTTAAACCTGTCTCTTCCACTGGTGACTGCAATTTATGATTTGTGTAACCCTTTGTTCATGTGCCTAGGTCACAGCTTCTCAACCCAGTCCTTGGGACATACCTAGCCAGTCAGGTTTTCAGGATACCCACAATGAATATGCATGAAATAAATATGCATACCATGGAGGCAGTGCATACACGTCTCTTTCATGTCTATGCATTGTGGATATTCTGGAAACCTGATTGGCTAAGTATGCCCTGAGGATTGGTTTGACAAGCTGTGACCTAGGTGACTGCTAGTAAAAGCCTGGTGTGGTGGGATAGAGGAGCATGCTCTTATTTGTAGATGAGGGATAAAGTTAGGACTAAGATTTGACCCATGAGGCTGAGCAAGTAATATCAGACTTCACATCAATACTCCAGTTATTAATCCAGTCCACACAAAGAGCCAGATTCCACAAACAGTGCCTAACTGTGCAAAGTCCTGCACCGGTTCGCAAAGATGTCAATCAACCGCTAGGCATCCTTTATAGAGTCACACCTCGCTGTGTCTAGTGGTATTGAACCGTAGGGTCTTGTATCTGAACCAGCAAGTTGCTTGAAAACTATCAATCATGTTTTCAACTCCACCCCTTCCCAAGGAGCTGCTCCTACCCCCTCAGTTTGTTTTCTGTAAGCAAATTGCTCAGAGGTGTTTCTGATCTGCTCTGCAGGTTTTTTAAAAAAAATTTTGGGTATTTTTTCTCAGTAATTGTTTGGAAGCTCGGTGTCCAGAGGTTTCTACTTGTGGGTACCTCTGCCTGGGAGAAGATGCAGACTCACACCATGAAAGTTTGCTGCTAGCAGAATCATCCCTTTGGGGACACCTGGTTAGCCAGCCTGCTGGTATTTTTTATAGCTCAGGGCCATCCCCTGTGTAGCTGCTCGCATCCCTGATTTAGTCAGGAGCTCGAGTACAGGCTGTTTGGGTTCATTCTCGGCTCAGCCAAGACTAATAGTGGGCCGGCTGTGTGGTTCTCCCCCACTTCGCAACGAGGTGCTCTGGGGGTTGAAGCTCAGTCTGACCTTGGTCCAACTGGCAGCCTGAAGACTAGGTTTGTTCAGTGAATCTGTGGAGCAGATCTCTTCTTCATTTTTTCAAATTAAATTCCTGTGCTGAAGCAAGCAGGCACTACATGGCACATTGAGGAAGGCTATTATAACCTATGGGGAAAATGGTGGGGGGGTGTCTCCAAAAGTTGATTTTGAAAGTTTCTGAAACCAGCGCCTAGGGCCCCCTCCTCTAAAACCCCTTTCCCTATGTTTTTTGTCCATCAGGGAGGTTTTCATAGTCCACTTTGGGCACAATTTTCCTAGCGGTGGCCATCTTGGATCTTAAACAATCTTTTTTTCTAAAGCCTCCATCTGCCAAAAAAACCCACTCTATTTTGCTTAAAATTAACAGGGATGGACACCTCAGGCCTTTTTATCCCATATTATACCAACTGCAAGGAAGATAGGATGGTGCAAGGAAGAGATGGGGAGAGGGTACAGGGCAGGGCGGTAGGACAGGGTACAGAGCCTGGCGGGAAGGGGGGACAGGATGCAGAGCCTGGCAGGGAGTGTGGGGTTGGGCGCAGAGCCTGGCAGGGAGTGAGGGAGGCTGGATGCACAATTTGGTTCAGAATGTTTTTTTTCTTGTTTTCCTACTCTAAATCTAGGGTGCGTCTTATGGTCCAGTGCGTCTTATGAAACAAAAAATATGGTAACTTTTTCTGGTTAATTGAGAATATTTTAGAACCTTGTCTAACACACAATCAATTCCCTCCCCTCCTGGCCTAAAGCACCAGCATGGCAGAAGTCCTGAGCGGCAAAGCCCTCCTCCCTCCCTCTTTCAAGCCCTGAAGTGGAAAAAGCAGGCAGCGGTCCTGAGCCACGAACTCCCTCGCTCCCTTCCTTTCTCCCTCTCTCTCTTCCTTACCCGAAGCGCAGCAGTCAGTAGAAGGCAACCTCAAAATAGGCTGCTCGCGGCCAGCCCTGGCAAAGCCTTTCCTCTGATACATCGGAATTGATACAGCAAAGGAAAAGCCCTGCTAAGGCTGGTCGCAAGCAGCCTGTGCCTCCTGCTGACTGCTGTGCTTTGGGTAGGGAAGAAAGAAAGAGAGGGAGTTCGCTGCTCAGGACCACCGCCTGCTTCTGCCACTTCGGAGCTTGAGGGAGGAGGGCTTTGCAGCTCAGGACCGCTGCCATGCTGGGGCTTCGGTGTGTGTGTGGGGGGGGGATTGTAGCTGCTTTGGGGCTTGAGGGAGCAAGGGAGGATTTGCAGCTCAGGACACTGCTGCTGGTGCTTCAAGGAACATTTATTTTCCACCAACAATTTTTATGACAGCTATGTGAGAATTTGTAGATGAGGGATAGAGTTAGGACTAAGATTTGACCCATGAGGCTGAGCAAGTAGTATCAGACTTCACATCAATACTCCAGTTATTGAGATTCGGTTAACTAAGACTCTACTGTACTCTGTTGGGAGTAATGGTGTCGTACTTGAGCACGTTCACTAAAAATGTAATTTTATTTATTTAGATTGGACTTATTCATTTGATATACCATCTTGTACCAAGGTTTTAAAGTGGTATATAATAAAGTAATTAATTTGTACACAAATGATCAACCTACACCAATTTATATTACATTACATTAGAGATTTCTATTCCGCCATTACCTTGTGGTTCAAGGCGGATTACAAAAGAGATAAAAAATGGAGGGTTACAATAGAAGAACATTTGTTCTTTTCTAGAGAGGTAAAGAGTAGGTTATGTAGTTTCTGTGTGGCAGGAAGAGGGAGGGGGGAAGGATGATAAGTTTGAAGTTAGGGCTGTTTCAGGAATTTCTTGAAGAGTATAGTTTTTATTTCTTTTCTGAACATCTTGTAGTCTGGTGTCGTTATCAATAGATTGGAGATTTGGTTATCTGGTTTAGCTGCTTGAGTGGCCAGGAGGCCATCGTATTGTTTATTCCGTTTTACTTCTTTGATCGAGGGATGTGTGTTTTTCTATGTCTGATTGAGGTGGTTTGGATGAGGCGGTTGTTCAGGTAAGTTGGGCTGTCTCTGTTTAAGGCTTTAAATAACATATAGTAGAATTTAAATAGTATTCTTTCTTGGATTGGAAGCCAATGTGAGTTGATGTTTGCTTCTATAATATGGTCGTGCTTTCTCAATGAGTAGATTCTGGATTGTTTGTAGTTGTTTAGTCATTGTAGCAGGGCAGGGGAGGTAGAGGATGTTGCAGTAATCTAGTAGATTTAGGATTAGGGATTGTGCTATAAGCTGGAATTGTGTTTTTTCGAAGAATTTCCTGACTTGTCTTAGGTTTCTCATCACTGCGAAGGATTTCTGTATTGTTTTATTTATTTGCGGTTGTATGGTGCAGCATCGGTCTATAGTCATTCCTAGTAGTTTTATGGTAGTTTGAATGGGATAGTTGATTGTGTTATTGTTATTGTGTTATTTACACAGTAATATTGTGTTACACAGTAATATTGTGTTATTTACACAGTAATATTAAGCAGCAAGCTATAACACAGAACAAATCATTGAAAAGCATTTTGAAAAATCCAGGTTGTAGGAAGCTCTTGAAACCTATAATATCCGGTCATATTACTAGGGTAGTTTGAAAAGTGTGGTAAAAAAAAACAAGAAGTTAAACAAATATTTTTTAAAATTTGACAAAACCTATTCTTCCAACAGGATGGAAAAACTGATTTTTTTAAAAAATATTTGTTTAACTTGGTTTTTTTTACCAAACTTTTCAAACCACCCTCTTACTAGGTGGTGAGTTCCACAAAGATGGTCTTACATAGTTAAACTGTTATTTTTTGTGACGGTTAATATAATCATCTGTCCTGAAGAAAGCTGTAATAAACTGTTGTGAAGAATGTAAAGTTCATTGATTTGTTTGGCTAAAATATCAGAAAGGTACTTTGGCATAGCCAGGAAAAAGGCTTTAAAAAACAGACATAGAATTTTAAAGGTAAGTCTGGCTGATGTAGGCAACCAGGGTAAGTCCTTTAAATTGGCAATACATGAACCGAACAGTAAAAAGTAAATAAGCATGTATCGTGTGTCTTTTAATTAGAGTTTGCACAAATGTTAATATTTTTGAAAGGGTAATTAAAGGGCTCCTTTTACTAAACCGTGGTAGAAGTTTCTTTCGTGGGCCAGTGAGGTAAATACTCTGATGCTGATAGGAATTCTATGAGCGTCGGAGCATTTACCTCACTGGCCTGCAGTAGAAATCTGTACCGCAGTTTAGTTAAAGCCAGCAAAATTTAGTGAGTAATCCTGATATTTGTTTGTTTAGTGATTCTATACATCAAATAATTGGGCAACACGTTTAGCAGCCTTTCCCTTTAAAGGGCTTTTCCAATTGGTTAGTTTGCTTATTTGAATAACACGTTTTCATTATATTCTTTTGATTCTTTTCAAACTAGGAGGACAGCGAAGATCTGAAATGCCAACTCCAGTTTGTGAAGGAAGAAGCTGCCTTGATGAGGAAAAAAATGGCTAAGATAGATAAGGAGAAAGACAGACTGGAGCATGAACTGCAGAAGTACAGGTCCTTCTATGGCGACCTTGACAGTCCTTTACCCAAAGGTGAGGCAGGAGGGCCTCCTACAACGAGAGAAGCAGAGCTTAAACTGCGACTGAGATTGGTTGAAGAGGAAGCCAACATACTTGGCCGGAAAATTGTGGAACTGGAGGTAGAAAACAGAGGTCTGAAAGCAGAACTGGATGACCTTCGAGGTGATGACTACTCAGGGACAGCAAATCCCCTCATGAGGGAGCAAAGTGAGTCTCTCTCAGAGCTAAGGCAGCATTTGCAGTTGGTAGAAGATGAGGCTGAACTACTGAGAAGAAATTTGTCTGATCTAGAGGAGCAAAACAAGCGTATCAGCACCGAACTGAACAAATACAAGTACAAATCTGGATCCCACGAGAGCTCCCGGCACAGTGACGGGGCCAAGACAGAAGTGCTACAGGAGGAGCTGAAAGCTGCCCGAATGCAAATCAATGAACTCAGCGGCAAGGTCATGCAGCTTCAGTATGAGAACAGGGTGCTCATGTCCAACATGCAGCGCTATGACCTGGCCTCTCACCTGGGAATTCGGGGGAGCCCGCGAGACAGTGATGCAGAAAGTGATGCAGGCAAAAAAGAGAGTGATGATGACTCCCGGCCTCCACACAGGAAAAGAGAAGGTCCAATTGGTGGGGAAAGTGATTCAGAGGAAGTGCGCAACATTCGGTGTTTGACACCAACCAGATCGTTTTATCCTCCGGCAGCCGGCTGGCAAAAGAACTTTGCAGACCGGCAGCAAATGAAAGATATTCGCTCCGAAGCTGAGCGCCTCGGCAAAACAATAGATCGCCTCATCGCTGACACAAGTACCATCATAACAGAGGCTAGAATTTACGTGGCCAATGGAGACATGTTTGGACTGATGGATGAAGAGGACGAAGGCAGCAGGATAAGAGAGCATGAGCTGCTTTATCGAATAAATGCACAGATGAAAGCATTCAGGAAAGAGCTCCAGACGTTCATTGACAGATTAGAGATTCCCAAGTCATCTGATGACAGAAGTATGGAAGAGCCATTGTCCATCAGCCAGGTAGGATTACTGTAATAACCATGTTGCTTGGGTCAGGTACCTATCTCAAGCCTTCTCTCATGTTCGTGTACAATCATTTTGTTAAGGGCATGCCCTTCAGGATGCTGTTTTGCCTCATCTTATTCTCTATTTTGCTAAAAGATGTTTTGCCTTTAGGGATGTTTGTTTATATAATAGTGTTCATTGGTTAGTCGAATATAATTGCTATGCATGAATCATTAGATAGTTGAGCTGTTAGCCATGAGGATTGTGTACACTGTGGAAGAAGGCAAGTAGGTGCCTTAGCCGAATGCCTCAAGAATCATAGAAAGCCTCTAGCTAGTTAGATTTTCAGGATATCCACAGTGAATATGCATGACCGAGATTTCCATGCACAGCTTCTGGGCAAATCAACCTCATGCACACTCATTGTGGATAACCTAAAAATCTGGAGGTACCTGGGATAGATTTGAGATCAACTGCAATTTTTTTAATAATATATGCATCCTGCTGTGAGTCTAGTCTTATGTTAATGCACCAGGGGTGGGGGGAGGGGAGGGTGCAAATGCCATTCGTTAAGAGCATCCTAACTCTCAGACAACATTGGATTTTGATTTTAATTTATGTCTTATTGTTGATGACTGATGGCTTCTGATTAGAATGCTGACATCACCACCACCTAACCAGCAGCAGGGCATTCTTCTTCTGAAAATAAGGTTTTAGAAAGGTGTTTCTTGTGTCCGCCGTCGTGAGAACTCATGATCCATTTAAGAGCATAAATCAAAACGAAAAAAAGGCCCTGATATCTGTATCACAACCATCCATGCCAAAATAATTTTACCCTAGGCTAAAATCACTTATAGTGCTTAAGTTGCATTGGCAATCTGATAGCATAGAGCAGTGTTTCTCAACTCAGTCCTGGAGTACCCCCTTTGCCAGTCAGGTTTTCATTATAATCTTGCTATGATTCTTAATGTCTATGTTGCTGACTTTATTAATCTTATATAAGCCGCAATGATTTCCAGTTGACATTTGCAGAGTCTAAAAAACAATATATAAAGATATGGCATCCCCAATGAATATGCATGAAAGAAATTTGCATATAATGGAAGCAGTGTATGCAAATCAAGTTTATGCATATTCAATGTGGATATCCTGAAAATCCTGACTGGCAAAGGGGTACCCCAGGACCGAGTTGAGAAACACTGGCTTAGAATATAAGTAAGCGCAGAAGTGTCGTGTGTGTGTTTAGGAAGCGGAAAGGGAGTAAAGAGAAATGAGAGCCAAGATGCTGATTTCAAGACTTACAATCTATTGCTAATGTTTGAGAAGCTGTTCTATAAGACAGTGTTCCCCAACCCTGTCCTGGAGGACCACCAGGCCAATCGGGTTTTCAGGATAGCCCTAATGAATATACATGGAGCAGATTTGCATGCTTGTCACTTCCATTATATGCAAATCTCTCTCATGCATATTCATTAGGGCTAGCCTGAAAACCCGATTGGTCTGTGGTCCTCCAGGATAGGGTTGGGGGACCACTGCCATAGAAGGTATTTAATATGTCCCCAGCAACCAGTCAGGAAGATTCCAACATAGCCGTGATATAATGAGATACAAGGTGGGGTTTGGTTTTGGGTTTTGGTAGAATTACTTACAACTGGGTATATCAGCCTATAGCATAGAGTGGTCATGAGCTGACACATGCCTCGTCTGCCATAAACCAGTCTCACAAATCCAGTTCTAACTTGGAGGTGCGGTTGTCAGTCAGTCACTAGGCTCAGCGTATAGAATCATGCCTAGGTGTGCTTAGGCATCCTAGAGGTAGGCACTGATATAGGCTAGGTTTAACCTGGCCTAATATACCAGTGCCTAACTCTGGTGCTTAGCAACATCTATGTCAACCATGCCTACTCTCTACCCGTAACCCCGTCTACTTTTCAACTAGACTTCGGGGGCACCTCAACTTAGGCATTGCCAGGCATTTCGCTGATATCCACATGCAACATACGAGGAATCTTCAAAAAGCTTCCACGCTTTTATTTATTTATTTTTTTTTTACGCTATTAAATATCTCAAAAGCAAATGATATCGCTTTTCTACAGGTGAGCCAGCTTGCCTGACTAACTAGTTGCATGACATTCTATGACACGCCCTCTTACCACTTCTCCTGCCCCCAGCTATTTCCCACGAAAATATGAAAGTGCGGAAACTGTAAATTGGCAATTTAAAAAATTATTTTTAATGGTGTGGTCAATTGCCACTACATTTAAACCATTAAAAAATAATTAAGTTGCTCACAAATTTTAGTTAGGCGTCGCTAGGTGGCCGTGATTAGGGCGCCATTTATAGAATCAGGCCCTTAGCACGTACAAAAAAGGTGGCAATAAGGGCTCATGTGGTAATATTTTTAATGGTCACTTGCGAATTGTGCAATTAACACATGGCCATTAATTCCGGAAATAGGAAATTCAGCCTATTTCTGGCTGCAGCGCAGGTAGTCTTGGCGCACAGGAAAGACCAGCGCTAAGGGCGAGCTAAAGCCACTTTTGCCACCTCCTTAGTAAAAGGACCCCAGGAGATTACGTCTACGCTAATAATAATTGCCTTCTTCAGCAAGACATAGCCATGAGCTCTTCGTTCTCTTTTTTTTTTTTTTTTTTCCAGTTCAAAGATATTTATTGATTTTAATAAAATACAAAAATACAATAAATGTTAACAAGGCAAGATACAGGCAAGTTGTACAAAGCAAAGAATCATAAAATATTGTCTGTGCAACACAACAAGCTAACCCCTGCCTATCTAAAAAGAGTGTCAGCGCAACCTGTTTTTTATTTTTGCCATTGACCAATTTGATCATTTACCATGCAAGTCGCTGATATTTACTAACTAAATCCTACTAAGTAAAAATAAATAAAGCTAGTGACAGTTAGGGAGCCTGGCCTGTGATCGGTGGCGTAGTGAGGGAGGTTGGCCCCCAGGGCATTGGCTCCCTGCATCGCCGCACCATGCGCTCCCCCACTCTTCCCTCTCTGCATTAGTGCCACCCGCCCTTCCCCCTGACGCTTGAGCGCCTCCTTTACCTGTGTACCTCTTGAAATATTGGCCAGCGCGAGCAGTATCTTCCACTTGCTGCTTACTCCAGCCTCGGTTCCTTTCTGATGTCATGTCCTGGTCCCATGACCAGGAAGTGACATCGGAAAGGAGCCCTGGCTAGCGTGAGCAGCAAGTGGAAAATGCTGCTCACACCGGAAAACATTTAAAGAGGTACGCGGAGAGGAGGAGAGATGCCAGCGCCCCTGCAAAGACAACACCCAGGACGGACCACTGTCCCCCCCCCCCAACTGCCCTATTACTACGCCACTGCCTGTGATTGAGTCTCTGTTCACTTTCTCTGATGTGGTTGTAAAGAAAACGATGTGTTGTAGTAGAGTTTATTAGAGAAATGACATCTGAATAACTGATGTTGGCTTTGCCAATGATTTTCTTCTTTTTCTCTGTATTTTACTTTCCCAGATGTTCCAGCCTATCATTCTGCTTATTCTCATCCTTGTGCTCTTTTCATCCCTTTCTTACACGACTATTTTTAAACTTGTCTTCCTTTTTACGCTGTTTTTTGTATTGTAACCCTCTCATCATTTTCTGTTCAGTGTTGCATTATTTTCCGTTTGTTTATTTTGTCCACTCACTAAGATAAGAAGTAGAAGAAACGTAGTTTGTCTTAGCCACTGCTGTAGAAAACACTGAAGACTACTATTTGTATAAAGAAAAATTCCTCGCTGTGTGCCATTTTGCAGGTAAGTTGTCAAATATGGAACAATAGTAGGGCTGTTATACCACTGGGTAATTCTCCAGGATTTTCTGGTTGTCCCTTTTTGATGTTTGTTGGTTCCCCTCCCCCTCATCAAAAGAGACAAGAACGTACAAAATGTGAACTGTTTCTTAAATCCAAGCATGCTCAGGGCTGGTGTTAGAGGCCTGATAGCTGTGTAATAGCACTTCAGGGCTGCAGAAGGAACAAATTCTCCTGAAACCATGGGGGACACTGTTTCCAGAACTCATTAAAGTTAGCTCTGGATTTACTGGCTATCAAAATTCCCGAGCTATGTACAGGGCTAAGCACTGGAAAACATCCGACCCACTGCATTTTTTCTCCTGATACAAAGATAGTAATACAGAAACATGATGGCAGATAAAGGCCAAATGGCCCATCCAGTCTGTCCATCCGCAATAACCGTTATCTCTTCCTCTCTCTTAAGAAATCCCATGTGCCTATCCCGGGCTTTCTTGAATTCAGACAGTGTCGCTGTCTCCACCAACCTCTTCCAGGAGACTGTTCCACGCATCTACCTCCCTTTCTGTAAAAAAAAGTATTTCCTTAGATTATTCCTGAGCCTATCACCTCTTAACTTCATCCTATGACCTCTTATTGCAGAGCTTCCTTTCAAATAAAAGAGACTCGATTCATAAGTATTTAAACGTCTCTATCATATCTCCCCTTTCCCACCTTTTCTCCAAAGTATACAGATTGAGATCTTTAAGTCTGTCCCCATATGCCTATATACTTGTTGCAGCTCGGAGGAATGTTTGATATGATCCCATGATTTCTGTGGCTGTATACAATTTGTTGAACCTGTAAATTTTGCAGCAATTGTAATCTGACCTCCTTTCTAAATTCTCGCAATCAACCATTCAAAAAACGGCAGGGCTGATATTAAGCCTGATTTAACCAGCCAGAATTGGCTCCTGGCCAGTTAAATTGCCTTTTCAGTGCTAACCAGTTATTTTCAGCATCATCTAACTAGTTAGCACCATTGAAAATAAGTTAGAACTGCTGCTGCTGCTTGACGATTAGTTCATCCAGTTAGCACCATCACAATTAATCTCTGATGATCTTAGCTTAGGTGACAAATTTTCAGTTGATACATCATGAACGCACAGAGTACACTTCCCCCTCCGGATTCACAGTTTCCATATCTACAAATTCGATTATTTGCAGTTTTAAAACAAAAATTTTTTTTTTTGTTTTTCGGGCTATTTTAAGCCCTGTAAGCCCCCCCTTAAGCCTTACCTGGTGGCCTAGCGGGTTTTCGGGGCAGGAGTGATCTTCCCACACTCCTGCCCCGTGCAGATCGCTCACGGGAAATGGCTGCCTTGAGCTCCTGTAGTCTCTTGAGCCATTTCCTATGAGCGATCAGCACGGGGCAGGAGCGTGGGAAGATCGCTCCTGCCTGAAAACCCGTAAGGCTTAAGGGGGGGGGGCTTTCGAGGCTTAAAATAGCCAGGGAAAGCGGTGGTTAGGGGCAGGACCGTCCCGAATATTATTCACGGTTTTTTAATATTTGCAGGCCGGCTCTGCCCCTAACCACCGTGAATACGGAGGGGGAAGTGTAGTTCACCTGAGGATTTCTGTCTCTCTCCAGTTCATTAATAACTCTCCCTACCTCACCCCCCCCAAATAATAATAATAATAAAGAAAGCCATACTGATGTGACTGTTTCGGGGAAGGAGCAAGGGGTAAAGAGGTTATATTGGAGGTTGGGAGCTTTTCCTATTTTTCAGATTAAAGTTCCTTGTTGGGCAGGGGTAGGCAATTCCAGTCCTCGAGAGCCAGAGCCAGGTCAAGTTTTCAGGATCTCCACTATGAATATGTATGAGATGGTTTTGCATGCACTGCCTCCTTGAGATGCAAATCTTTCTCATGCATATTTATTGTGGATATCCTGAAAACCTGAACTGGCTCCGGCTCTCGAGGACTGGAATTGCCTACCCCTGCCCAACAAGGAACTTTAATCTGAAAAATAGGAAAACAGTTTTTAGTCCCCCTCCCTCTCCCCCTAATTGTAGTTGTGTTACTGTTTAGTACAGTGTCTCGCAAACTTTGTGAAGCTGCAGCACACTAAACATGTTTAGTACTGTGGTGGGCTATCCCAGAACTGGAGCAGTTTTCCTCTGTGCCCACTCCAGGACTCTCCAGGCCCAAAATGGTGCTGATGACCCCTAGAGGTAATATTGCAGTATTACTGCTATGGTGCATTTTATCATAGAAGGAGATTTTAACTTCATTGTTGCTATTTACACCTGTATTTGTTCTCATACACTTGCAGTCCAGCCTCAAAAAATCAGACTATATAAACCCGTATTACAAAAAACGACACTGGCTACCTTTGGAAGGGTCATTGCTTGCCTTTGCTTCAAAACCATGACAGGTTCATCCCCAACCTATCTGTCTCACCAATTCAAATTCCCAGGCACAACTAATACACGCATTACCTACTTGTTCGCTTTTCCTAAAGGGCTGCACCTACAAGAGGTACCTCGATAGAACACTATCATTCCAAGCAGGCAAATGGAACAAACGTTTAACCAACTTCATCTCAAACGCACTTTCGTACCAAACGTTTAGGAAGTCAATCAAAACTTATCTCTTTGACAAATTTCTCTGACCCCCCACTTCAACCTTGATGTACTTCCAAAACACTTCCAAATAAACTTGACTAAACTTAACATGCCAATGTAATTTCGAAAGTTCTCTGTAATGTCCCTGTCTATATACAGTCTCTTCCCCTGTAAAACGTTTAGAACTGTTTGTGGTATGGCGGTATATAAAAATAAAGTTATTATTATTATTAAATGACTGAAATACCAGCATTTATTTGCTTACTTGCTGCCTAAATCCAGGCCGTCCATTATAGAATTATGTTTATATTTATTTAATTTGATAAAATTGCCCTTATTACAAAGCAAATCAGAGTGATGAATAAATCAAAATCAAGTTAAGAACTCCATAAAATATAAGATGGGATTTATCAATCATACAAGTCAATCAAAAACAGGAGAGAGAAAGAGAAGGAAAGCAAGAAAATAATCATTCTGCTATGCTAGTCAGGGCAATTATAGACTCTATAGGGGCCAGATTCTCCAACCAGTGTCGTTGTTGGTAGCCACCTTAAAAGCGGCTGCCAGTTGCATGTCAATCACGTGATGGCGACGGTTAGAGAATCACGCCTCCGGCCCACCGTGGGACCATGAAGTGACATCATGGGGAGAGCCGAGGCTAACATGGGCAGAAAGTTGGAGAGACTGCTCATATGAGGAAGGTAAAGAGGTATAGGGGAAGGGAAGGGGTGCGTGCGTGTGTTGGGGATGCGGGGGGGAGAGAAGAGGGTGGGCACTGCCTCGAGCGCCTCCCATCCTCACTATGCCGCTGCTCCTAGGTGCCTAAGTTCTGACCTTTGGTTTTTTAGTTTAAGCTTTATTAAATTTTAACATCTTACGGAATAAAGCAATACACAAATATATTATAAACATATGTATACCAACACTAAAAATTGTTAGCAGAAGCATGTCATTATCTATCTATCTATCCCTCCCTCCCTAACCCAAACCCCCACCCTACCACCCTCCCATTTGTCTGGCAGGTCATTCATGCAATCACACACACTGCTAAACAAAACCCTCCAAGGGGCTCCAAACATCCTTAAATGTGGCCCTATTCCCAGACCTTTCTGCTGAGTTAGCTTCATATCTATAAAAGAGACATACTGTCTCCCACCAAAAATAAAAATTCAAAAGTGTGAAGTCTTTCCAGTTCTTAACTATTGGTTATATTGCCACTCCAGACAGAACATAAGAATAGCCTTACTAGGTCAGACTAATGGCCCATCAAGCCCAGTAGCCCATTCTCACGGTGGCAAATCCAGGTCACTGGTACTTGACCAAAACCCAAGGTGTAGCAATATTCCATGCTACTGATACAGGGCAAGCAGTGACTTCCCTTGTGTCTTTCTTAATAACAGACTATGGACTTTTCCCCCAGGAACTTGTCCAAACCTTTCTTAAAACCAGCTACACCATCCACTCTTACCACATCATATGTTATGTCCTAAAACAGTGTCTCACAACATGGCCTTGGGATTCCTAAATAGTGGTGCCCAGTTATAGAAATGCCCCCTGTGTGTCTCTGTGCAGAACCTTGTGTATCTGGTATGTGCTACACAAATCATGATAATAACACACACACATACACACTATCTCCTAGACACCTAGCATCTCCTAGCTGCATCTACATCCCTCCACATCTCTTCCTTCTGAACCTCTCAGATGTACTTATTTAAAATACAAGTGCCAGAAATGTCCTACTCGCTCATCTCTCCCAGCTCAGCATATGTGTTTCCATAATATGAACTTTGAATCTAGACCCTCTTTTGTTTTTAAGGCATGACATAATTTATTCCACTTGTTATTTAAGGCAGCACCTCTTTTAAATGTGATAAAATGTTCACAGTTTTGTGAAATATTTTCAGTTGCCATAGCAATTTAAATACAGCATACAGAAATTAAATATTGCATTTTATTTTCTAAAGAGGCTTTTAAAAATCCCCTTGCAAACTGGAATGCAAGATGTTAAAACTCTCTGCTAGTCAAAAGAGGGGTGGGGGGGGGGTAAATAAAAGGTCATCCTCAACGGAAGACATCTAAAATTGGATTTTGACAGTGTTGCACTCCATTAAACCTAAAAATGTCCTGGACCTGAAGTTGTTTACACAAAATACTAGAGGTTCTAAAGTTACGGAGCACAGGGTTGGACAGAGAGCCTCCAGGGAGCTGACATCACACATGCCCCTGCTGGCCTGATGATGTTAAACCAATGCTCTTATTTTCCACAGGAGAAAGTTTGGATGTTCCCCCCAGTGCTGCTCAGCGCAAATGAAGCCTTACCTCCTTGTGTTCCTGCTAGGTGTTCTATCCAAGGACGGGCAGCAGACCCACAGTGGAGGCAGGGGGGGAGTCTGTTCTTCCAGCTACATCAGGATCCATCTTTCTGCTTTTAGTTAGGAGCAAGCCTACAGACTATCTGAAATTTGCAGTGCTGTCCCATTCCCCCCCTCCCCCCAATAAAAAAAGGTAAGGTTTATTTTGTTTTATTTTTATATGCATCTTTCTATAAACTGACATGTAGTTGGGACTTTGAGAATTCACTATAATCAGGTCAGCTACATTTGCATCTAAGCAAATGAACATTCCAGCCATACCATCTCCAGCCTCCCAGAAACACTGCAAACGGTTCAGTTGTTAGCCTCAGTGTTTTCAGATACTGCTCCGACTGATTAACAAGGCTGAAGCTGACAGAGCTGCCTTCCGTGCGTACTGGATCTGCCACTGGAAGGAACAGTTGAGGATCTGCTGAGCTTTAGTGAAAAGGACTCTGCTTAATGTTTAAACTTCTGAGTGTCTTTGAACACACGGAAGGATGCATGCATCTGTTAGCCAGTCCGAGGTAAGTGTGCAGTGAAATTCAGTTGAATGTGGATAAAAACTTTGCACCTTCCTGTCAGCATCACAAGCAAATTATAGTTGGAACCCGGGGTGCCCCTCAGCAATTAATTTCAGGGTGGCCCCTCTCCTTTCTTCCTGAAATCGAGAAGCCTCGTTAGATTTGCAAAGTCAGAGAATGTGAGCGTCAGCCTTGTCAGAGCAGTACATGCTTGAGCACCCAAGCATCCTTCACTGTGGCTAAGGAGGGGTGATTTGTGTTTTAGTTTATCATCCCCGAGCAGTTTGAAAAGCTGACTTCCATTCTGGGGAGCAGGGTGGCAGCAGGGACAGTTCAACTAACGACGGGAAGAGAACAAATGCTGGTGATCATTTACCAAGAGTCACTTTCTGGAAGGATAGTCCGACTTTGCTAGGAGCATTTAGAAAGCATGGATACAGGCAGTGCGACGGAGACAGTCACAATCCTGCCACACCAATGGCAAATTCACGGGGGGGGGGGATTCTGCACTTCCATTTAGGTGCCTCAAGGATGCACGGTGGAAACCTATTCTATAATGGTATCTGGGTGCTTGGATTGCTTTTTTGAATACTCTCGAAACCTGCAGTTACTGTAGCCCTAGACCTGGTATAACTGCAGCCGAGTAAATGCAGCAAGGATGCACATGGCGTACAATATTCTGAAGGTTACACACAGTTCCCCCCCCAACCACCCATGTAAGTGGTAGCCCCTGCCCACATCCTACACATGTATATGCCCTCTTACATCTATGAATTAAGTTACTTGCACCATTGTGGAATAGTTCTTAAGCACCCTGTCGGCACTTTCATAGATAAGTGGACGCTAATATGCATATTACACACACAGGGGGCTGGGTGCAGAGCCTGATAGGGGATGGAGGGAAAGGGGCTGGGTGCAGATCCTGGCAGGGCAGGGCACTTGAATATTAAGCCGCCTGACTTATATTAGAGTCAACCATTGTTCCTCCTTTTTTGGGGGAAAATGGGGGTCTCGACTTATATTCGAGTATGTATGGTATTTGGATTTATTAACCACCTTTTCTTCCTATAATTCAATTCTAATATCAGGTAGAAGGAAATGCCAAAGGGATGGAATGAGATTTTTAAAAAGCGAGTGGAGGGTGGATTTCACCCTCAAACAAAAACAGGGGGATGGAGAGGCGATGTGCAGAAACAGATCGAAGCAGGCGGGAGGGCCAACAGGGAGGTTGCAGAATTGCTCTTCATGTGTCTTTGTACAGCTCGTACATCTTCTGTGTGCTCCACAAGTCACAGCTGGCTTTGGGTGAAAGATTCACACTCAAAAGAGAATAGCAAATAGAAAGAGGCAGGAAGGGAGAGAAGGGTGGAGATTTCAGTTCACTCTGTGGCCGCTAAAATCATCTGGAAAGTGGTTTGAGAACAGTCCAGCTTTCAGAAGGGCAGTGAGCATAGACACAGGAATCAGGCTTGTGGTTTTATTCCTGGATCTCAGAGGGGAGATAGAAACAGAGACAGGAGCTGGAGCCTTCTGAGGAATGTAAGGCAGCAGAGACACCAGCTTTCAAAGCCTGTCAGGCACTTTCCCTTCCAGATAACAGAAGCCAAGTAAGAGCTACAGGGCTCCCAGCTTAAGGAAGCAGCTTGGAAGTGATGAACAGAGGATAAAAGCAAGGGCGAAAGAGAAGTGGCTCTCCAGGAAAGTTTTAGAAAAGCAAGTAAATGTTGATATTTGGCCATGGTTCCAGAAATATTTTTGACAAAGTCTCCACCTTGAAATGCCATTTGGCCTTACAAAGCTTTTAAGGGTGGATGCTAGATGTGAGACAAGCTTGGGAAGGACCACCTTAAATGTGCTTTGTGTGGTCTACTTTGGGAAATGCTGCTTATGGCACCTGTCTGCCTGGGCTGGGATATGCTTCTTTATACTTAGTCCTATTAATATCAAGTACAGCACCTGATACTCTTAACAATATGGGCATGTGTAATACAGACCCTCCATACTCGAGGCACCCTTTTATTGAGGTCACAAATTACTCATCCCACCCAGGGCCGGATTTAGATGAAAAGAGGCTCTAGACTATTCCACTTATGATGCCCTTTCACCTCCCATTTTTAAGTTTGTAAATTACATGAGAGATAATAAAATACATCATTACTGTGATATATATCAATATGTTAAATGAAACATGTTGTTATTGGTACTAACCTTTATAAAAAATGTGACACGGATAATAAAAAAAAAAAAAGTCGAACACTTATTTGGACATTTATTCTCAGCATCATATATAATACTTGTAAGAATAATTAATCAAACATAACACACAACATTGCCCCTTCCTATGTCCATAGTGCCCCCCAATGCGTCCTTCCTCACCTCACCCCCCCTCCGATGCCCGCCTGCCTCCCATCCCCCTTCCATTGAACACCCCCCATGCCATCCTGCCTGCCATTAACCCCCCATCCGATGCCAGTCTGGGCCACCCTGTCCTGATGGATCCACGTTTTGCCTCTCTCCCCGCGGGGCTGGGCTTTGCCCAGCTGTTTCCAGACTAACGTCTTTCCCTCCCCAATCCTCCTCCCAGGGCGAGAAAAAGAAAGGGAGAAGCCAAGTCGGCGCCCCGTTGCGGCCGGAGCCGGTTCTGATCCCGAAGCATAGAATTTCTCCTTATTTTCGGTTCAGTGTTTTAGTGTTCACTGTTTTTAGAATAGTGTAATTTTAATTTTGCTAACAATTTGAATATAGGCCCCTCTTGATCTTGAGGCCCTAGGCTGAAGCCTAGTTAGCCTATAGGAAAATCCAGCCCTGATCCCACCCGACCTCTTGCTGCTATTGGCTGCTTCACTGCTAAGGAGTCTCTTGGATGAAGGGCAAACCAAAGAAGCTGTTCACAGACTGAGGACTGCTGATTGTTCTGTATAGGCATTTTTTAAAGTACAGTAAAACCTTGGTTTGCAAGCATAATTCGTTGCAGAAGCATGCTTGTAATCCAAAGCACTCGTATATCAAAGCGAATTTCCCTATAGGAAATCATGGAAACTCAGACGATTCGTTCCACAACCCAAAAACTTTAATACATAATACTATGTGTACCGTATTTTCACGCATATAACGCGCGCGTTATACGCGTTTTTACCTACCGCGCATACCCCTCGCGCGTTATACGCGTGAGCGCGGTATACAAAAGTTTTTCTACATAGTTCCCACCCCGCCCGATGCCCGATTCACCCCCCCAGCAGGACCGCTCGCACCCCCACCCCGAACGCCCGCTCGCACACGCTCCCACCCGCACCCGCATCCACGATCGGAGCAAGAGGGAGCCCAAGCCCTCTTGCCCGGCCGACTCCCCAAGTCCCCGACAATATCGGGCCAGGAGGGAGCCCAAACCCTCCTGGCCACGGCGACCCCCTACCCCCACCCCGCACTACATTACGGGCAGGAGGGATCCCAGGCCCTCCTGCCCTCGACGCAAACCCCCCTCCCTCCAACGACCGCCCCCCCCCAAGAACCTCCGACCGCCCCCTCAGCCGACCCGCGACCCCCCTGGCCGACCCCCACGACACCCCCACCCCCCTTCCCCGTACCTTTGGTAGTTGGCCGGACAGACGGGAGCCAAACCCGCCTGTCCGGCAGGCAGCCAACGATGGAATGAGGCCGGATTGGCCCATCCGTCCCAAAGCTCCGCCTACTGGTGGGGCCTAAGGCGCGTGGGCCAATCAGAATAGGCCCTGGAGCCTTAGGTCCCACCTGGGGGCGCGGCCTGAGGCACATGGTTGGGTTGGGCCCACGCGCCTTAGGCCCCACCAGTAGGCGGAGCTTTGGGACGGATGGGCCAATCCGGCCTCATTCCGTCGTTGGCTGCCTGCCGGACAGGCGGGTTTGGCTCCCGTCTGTCCGGCCAACTACCAAAGGTACGGGGAAGGGGGGTGGGGGGGTCGTGGGGGTCGGCCAGGGGGGTCACGGGTCGGCTGGGGGGGCGGTCGGAGGTTCTTGGGGGGGGGCGGTCGTTGGAGGGAGGGGGGTTTGCGTCGAGGGCAGGAGGGCCTGGGATCCCTCCTGCCCGTAATGTAGTGCGGGGTGGGGGTAGGGGGTCGCCGTGGCCAGGAGGGTTTGGGCTCCCTTCTGGCCCGATATTGTCGGGGAGTCGGCGGTCCTTCGGGGTGGGGGTGCGAGCGGTCCTGCGAGGGGGGGTGGTGAATCGAACGTCGGGGGGGGCATCAGGTTTTCAGGGTGGGGACAGGACTTCAAGGGGGAGAGGAGAGTCGGGGCGGGCGAAAGGAGAGTCGGGGTGGCCAGAGGAGAGTTGGGGCGGGTGAAAGGAGAGTTGGGCAGCATGCGCGGTATACGTGTGTGCGCGGTATATAAAACTTTCTGTACATAAATTTGTGTTTTTCGTGCGCTATACCCGTGTGCGCGTTTTACACGGGTGCGCGTTATCTATGTGAAAATACGGTACTTATATTGCAAGACTTCGCTCATTTAGAACAGTCACTATACTCCTGCAGCATCAGAGAGAGAAGAGCCATCGGTTCAGTTGTGATGGTGTGACACAGGTATACTTAACATGAGCATTTATTTTTTTTTCTCAAAACGGGACAGGACCCTCCCCCCCACTCTCCCCCCCCCCCCCCGGACCCTCCCCTGGACCCCATTAAATATAGTGCAAAATATAGACAGCAGATATAAATTCTCAAAATTGACACATTTTGATCACTAAATTGAAAATAAAATAATTTTTCCTTCCTTTGTTGTCTGGTGATTTCATGAATCTCTGGTTGTACTTCCTTCTGACTGTGCATCCTTTCTTTCTCTCTCCATAACTACACAAGCCTCCCTCCCCCCCTGGCAGTTCTGATGTCGGAGAGGAAGTTCTGGGCCAGCCAGGCAGCATAGAACTTCCTCTCTGATGTCAGAATTGATGTTGGGGGGTAGGGGGGAGGGTTGTGCAGTCGCAGCTGCACGCACCTAATCTGTGCTAATCCAGCTGCGTCAGAGAAATCCCAGGCTCCGCGATCGCCTGTCCTGTTGTCCCCACGCACAGCTTCGGGACACTCTCTCTGAAAACGGGACATTTCAGCATCCTAAAGCTGTGCGTGGGGACAACGGGACAGGTGATCTAAAAACGGGACGGTCCCGTTGAAAACAGGATGTATGGTCACATTATGTATACTGTATGTACTCGTAATGCAAGACTTTGCTTGTTTAGAACAGTCACTACACTCTTGCAATGCCAGAGAGAGAAGAACCATTGGCTCAGTTGTGATGTGTGTAAACTATATATACTTGTATTGCAAGACATTGCTTGTATATCAAGTTAAAATTTAATCAAATGTTTTGCTTGTCTTGCAAAACACTTGCAATCCAAGGTTTTACTGTATATTTTTTAACATTCAATATATTTAAACAATAGAAAAAGATACCACAGCCATTTCATTGCTTCTCTGACCTGTCTGCAGTGCAGTGGTATAGCCACAGGTGGGCACAGGCCCATCTATTTTTTCCTCAGTTCCGCCCAGTCTAATGGCCCATGAGGCCCCCCCGAGACACCTCAGTGGTAGTACCTCACTCCTTTCCGCCCCAAACTGGCATCTGCCCATCTTTCTCTTCATCAGGGTCAGGGGATAATGCCGGAGCCAGCCGGTTTTTCGTAAGGTTAAGTTCACAGCTTTTGCAGGCCGGCTCCGGCATTATCCCCTGACCCTGATGAAGGAATGAAGCGCGGGGCTGGTGGAGAAGCAGCTAAGTTAAAACGCTGTTATATTAAGCTATTATAAAAGTATAAGAAAATGACACAAAGTAAAAACATTTAAGAAAATATAAAGTAAGTTGTGGGGGTCACACTATAGTTTCAAGGATCGATGAGGAGTGCTGCCACACTTGGATGGTATTCTGAGGATCCTTTTCTAGTGTGGCTATCAGCAGTATTATTTCAGCACTGGTGTGTGGTATGTTAGTATTCTGATCATCTTCTGTGAATGCCACTTTATAGTTTGGACTTGTCTGATGTGTAGGGCAGGTTTTCATTCAGTTTCATAATGTCCTTTTGTAATACTGTACAGCATCTCTTAAGGCAGGTGAAAATGGAAGCATTTTGCTGACCTGTTTCTGAAGCATCGAGGAATGAGCTTAGAATAGCGGACGGAAAAGGTGTGTGTGTGCAGCAGCAGTATTGACAGGACACGCAGGGGCTCTGAGCAAGTGGAGCCACATTGCAGAGGTATGTGAATAACCTGAATTACTGATGATGCAGAAGAGTACATTTTCAGGTCAATAAAATTGCCTATTTAGGGCTAACTGCTAATTTTCAGCAGGACTTAACTGGAGCCTTAACGCTCATGACATGTAAATGTACAGCCCCCTGTTCCAGACCCATTTGAAACCATGGAGCCATCGTTGGATGGCACAGTCATCAACGTACGTGTTAAATCTAAACTATCAAAAACTGCTGTTGTCAACACTGATACTCTGGACCATGCACCGGCCAGAAGGCATCACAAGACTACAGTATGTCGAGAGAGGATTACTTTGCACTCAACGTATCAAGCAAATGTCAGCTCTGTTTGCAAGATGGCAACCAAGGCCCTCTTCTGTCAAACTGCGATAGCAGTTTTTAGCGCGGGGAGCCACGCTGAAAGCCTGCGCTGCTCCTGACGCACATTGATGTCCTATGAGCATCGGGAGCAGCGCGGGCCATTCAGCGCGGCTCCCCACACTAAAAACTGCTATCGCAGTTTGATAGAAGAGGGCCCAAGTATATTATAGCTGAGAGTGTACCACATCTGTTTTCTTTATATGTTACATTAGCATATAGCAAACTTTGTGCCATGGCACACCAGTGTGCCTCCTGAGATTTCAGGTGTGCTGCGACACACAGGCAAGGAGGAGAATCATCCACACCGGCTGACTGCCTACAGGACATGCCTCTCGAGAGGCATGTCCTGTAGGCAGTCAGCCAGCGCGGATGACTCTCCTCCTCCCCCCGCACCTCCCCTCCTCCCGGATCCCTCCACCAAAGCAGGTAGCGGTCATATGGGCCTCCACACATGCGCGGACCTCGACGCAATGACGTCAAGCATGTGCGTGACATAATCACGTCGACGACCACGCACTTCTGGGTGCCTTCCGGTTGGGACACTGGGTTTAGTGTCCTGATAGCTTTAAAGTTTGCAATACACTGTTACAGCATCGCTCTTTCCTGTCTCTCCATGCTTTGGTTTCCAAGTTTATTTCTTACTTATATACCGCCTATCAGTGGAGGTTGTCTAAGTGTTTTTTACATTCAGGTACTCAAGCATTTTTTTTTTCTTTGTTCTGTGTAAAGGATGTACTGATCTTAGCTACTCAGTAATACTCCTACACTGTTTATGCCCTCTTCCTGCATTCTGGCCGATGCTGAAAATTGCACCTAAGCAGCCTCTGCAGTGTGGGGGAGGGGAGGAGGGCCCACAGAAGGAAAGAGCCCACTTCCTTCCCTGAAGGGCCCTCCATTTGAACTGTAGTCACTGGCTCTTAGTGATGGCACTATAGAGAAACTGCTAGGTCCATGCAAGGTCTAAGCTGAGCCCTCTGTCTCTCAGAGCCCGTGACTGCTTCCAGAGCTCATGCCAGCTTGGCACAGACTGATTCCATCATGCTGGCAGCGTTCATTGAGTTGCTGCAGCTGCTTCACTGTGTCTTGTCCAGCCCAAGGGTTACCACTACGTGAGGCAAGAATGGAAACTGATACAGAAAATTATGTACGGTAGCTAGATATAAATTATTCACGTTAGCAGCAGCAATAATCACCCCTGTGGAATTTTTTGCTCTTTGTAATATATATATATTTAAAAATATAGTTCTTGGCAAGAATTTCTTGTGGAATTATTCAGCCTTTGTGCTGATCTACAAACTGTGTTTAATTTATCCCACACATTCCCACAATTATACAAGAGATTAAGGTCTTATGAAAGTGTTTAAATATTTTTTGTGCATGTAAGGATGAAGAGAAAACAGGAATGCTCTTTAATTTCAAGACGGTCAATCTTCCCATCTCCTCATATTTGTCTGCCACCAGTTTCACTGAGCTTGGCACCCTGCTCTGACAACAGGGCCCCTTCTTTACAAGGAAGTGGGATTTGAGGAGCAGATAGCAGGCGGTCCAGAGCCTGGTGCCTGACTTCATCAAAAGCCTGATATGCAATAGCACTCCTGCCATGCTTCATTGCAGTATGCAATGTAATTCCTGATGGATGAGATGATTAGAATCTTCTTCCAAGGTGGTTTCCTATTCACAGTAACAGCTAAGTTAGGCTTGCGTAGTGTTGTAAGCAGCTACTACTCCTGAAGTGAAAAGTATCCTTTCCTCTGGCTCCAGTTATAATGAGATCATTGCCAAACAGGGGTCACCTATTTAATAATCTGACTAACTAGTTTGCTTAACAGTGGCTAAGGGTACTGAGACAGTGGTCTAGTTGTAGCACTGCATACTTAAATGAAGCAGACCTAAGCTTGATTGCCAAGCCTGGTTTTTGTACCAAGAATGAACCAGGGGATGGGGATGGGGAGGGGGGGGACACAGAAGGTCACTACCTCAAAGGAACTCCAATCATCTTTCATAGAATGACCAACTAGCTAAGTGGTTGTCAGTTTAGTACTGTACTATTTATTTACTTGTGAATTGAGGCTATGTAATGCAGCCCTGATTCTATAAAATCTGCCTTAAATTAGACACCAATATTGGCACTGATTCTGTAAAACATTATAAAATCATGCTTAGCATTGCCTTACTATCCTAACATTTAAACACACCATATTTATGCCAGGGTTTTCTTCAACTAACGACACCTAATTCACAAAAAGAATATAAGAATGGCCACACGGGGTCAGACCAATGATCTATCTAGCCCATTATCCTATTTTCATAGTACCTGACAAAAACCCAAATAGTAGCAACATTCCATGCTACCGATCCCAGGGCAAGCAGTGGCTTCCCCCTTGTCTGTCTCAGTAACCTTTTCCTCCAGGAACTTGTCCAAACCTTTTTTAAACCCATCTACATTAACTGCAATTACCACATCCTCTTGCAACACATTCCAGAGCTTAACTATTCTATGAGTGAAAAATATTTCCTTCTATTGGTTTTAAAAGTATTTCCTTGTAACTTAATTGAGTGTCCCCTAATCTTTCTAATTTTTGATGGAGTGAAAAATCAATTCACTTGTAACCATTCTATACCACCTAGGATTTTGTAGATTTCAATCATATCTCCCCTCAGCTGTCTCTTTTCCAAGCTGAAGAGCCCTAACCTCTTTAGTCTTTCCTCTTACAAGAGGAGCTCCATCCCCTTTATCATCTTGCTCATTCTTCTTTGAACCTTTTCTAATTCTGCTATAACCTTTTTGAGATATGGCAACTAGAATTGAACACGATGTTCATGGTGAGGTCACACAATGGAGCAATACAGAGGCATTATAATATTCTTAGTCTTATTTACCATTTCTTTTCTAGTAATTCCTAGTAGAGAATGAAACTGGGAAAAAATTTGTCCCTGTCTCCGCCCGGTCCCCTTGAGCTCAGTCCCTGTCCCTGCTCCATCCCCGCAAACCATCTGATCCCATCCACACAGCCCTCAATTAGCTTTATACTAAATTTATTATATTAAAGTATAAAAAGAAACAATATTCTGTACAATTGTTACTTTATAAATCAAAGTTCTGGTTGCTGAACTAGAGAAAGAGATGTTCAGCTGGCAAGGCTTTGTTTATAAATGTTTATCAACACAACTAATATACTACTTTATCCTAAAGCAAGAAAATAAATAGAAATTTGTTTTCTACCTTTGTTATCTGGTTTCTGCTTTCCTCATCGTCTCCTCATTCAATTCCTTCCATCCACTGTCTGCCTTCTCTTTGCCTCTTCCATATGCTCTGTTTCTGTGCCTCCCCCTTCCATCTCTCCCTCCACCACCACCCCCATTGTTCTGGAACCCATCTTCTTCCCTCTGGCATAGTCTGCCATCTCTGTTTTCTTCCCTTTCAGCATCTTCTCCCCACTCTTACTTACCCATTTCCCTTCAGCGTCTTCTCCCCTCTCTCTCTTCCCCATTTCCCTTCAGCGTCTTCTCCCCTCTCTCTCTCTTCCCCATTTCCCTTCAGCGTCTTCTTCCCACTCTCTCTTCCCCATTTCCCTTCAGCATCTGTTCCTCTCCACCCCCCTTTAGGACCTTTTGGCGGTCCAGCAGCCCCCCTTCCTCCCACTTGCCGCGGTCCGAGTATCTCTCTCCCTTCCTACCCCTTAACCTTCGTGGCGATTTTTCATTTTCTTTCTAAAAGCAGCCAGAGCCTTGAAGTCGTACGTGTCTGCCGGAAACTTCTCCTCTGATGCAACTTCCTGTTTCCAGTTGCATCAGAAGAGAACTTTCTGGCAGCCACACGCGACTTCAAGACTCCAGCTGCATGTAGAAAGAAAATTAAAAATCACCACAAAGGTAAGGGGAAGTGAGGGAGGGAGATGCCCAGATGGACGGCGGCGATCGTTGGGAAGGAGGGAAGGGATTGCTGGACCACACGATCAGTGACTGCGCGCGTTTCCTCCATTAACTGTGGAGACAAGGCCATTCACCGCACCACGAGGTGGTGAATGGTCTTGTCCCCGTACCTACAGCAACCACTTTTTTTCCCCACCGTTTCGGCGGGTTACCCACAGCTAGCCGTGGGTAACAGCAACCGTTTCTTTCTCTAATTCCTAGCATCTTGTTTGCTTTTTTGACTGTCATACATTGGGCAGAAGATTTCAGCTTATTGTCTACGATGACACCTAGATAATTTTCTTGGGCACTAACCCCTAAAGTGGACCCTAGCATCTGGTAACTATGATTTGGATCTTTCTTCCCAATGTACATCACTGCATTTGTCCACATTTAATTTCATCTGCTATTTGGATGCCCAGTCTTCCAATTTCCTAAGGTCTGCATGTAATTTTCCACAGTCTACATGCGTTTTAACAACTTTGAACAGTTTAGTGTCACCTGCAAATTTAATCACCTCATTCGTTGTTCCAATTTCCAGATCATTTATAAATATGTTAAATAGCATCGGTCCCAGTACAGATTCCTGCAGCACTCCACTATTCACCCTTCTCCATTGAGAAAAATGGCCATTTAACCCTACTTTTTCTGTCCAATAACCAATTCCTAAGCCACAACAAAACATTGCCTCCTATCCCATGACTCTTAAATTTTCTCAGGATCCTCTTATGAGGAACTTTGTTGAAAGCTTTCTGAAAATCCAGGTCCACCTAACTTGAAAACACACCCATGATCCACCCGCATCTGGAATACTGCGTCCAATATTGGTCGCCGTACCTTAAGAAGGATATGGCGTTACTCGAGAGGGTTCAGAGGAGAGCGACACGTCTAATAAAAGGGATGGAAAACCTTTCATACGCTGAGAGATTGGAGAAATTGGGTCTCTTTTTCCTGGAGAAGAGGAGACTTAGAAGGGATATGATAGAGACTTACAAGATCATGAAGGGCATAGAGAGAGTAGAGAGGGACAGATTCTTCAAACTTTTGAAAACTACAAGAACGAGAGGGCATTTGGAAAAATTGAGAGGGGACAGATTCAGAACCAATGCTAGGAAGTTCTTTACTCAACGTGTGGTGGACACCTGGAATGTGCTTCCAGAGAACATAATAGGGCAGAGTATGGTACTGGGGTTTAAGAAAGGATTGGACAATTTCCTGCTGCAAAAGGGGATAGAGGGGTATAGATAGAAGATTACTGCTCAGGTCCTGGACCTGTTGGGCTGCCGCGTGAGCGGACTGCTGGGCACGATGGACTTCAGGTCTGACCCAGCGGAGGTATTGCTTATGTTCTTATGATCCACCTCTAGCCACGCCCACTTTTAGTAGAGGCATTTTGGTCTAGGTGCTTACATTTTATAGAATCGAGTTTTGAATTAGGCACCTAATTTTCAATTAAGTCCAATTAAAGCCCTTTGAGGTGTTGAGTGCCAATATCAGCACCAATTAAGCCGATTAAGTTAGGCACCGATCTTGGCACCTACCTTTAGGTGAACTTTATAGAATCAGGGCCTAAATGTCTTAACTACTGGTGTTATGAAAATGCTGTTTTAGCTATAATTTTTCATTTTTAGGAATGTTCCTTCTTTTGAAATAACATTGAAAATGAGTAGAATAAAACATGAATTTCCATGTCTTTCTTGTGCAAACTCTTCACAAATAGAGTGTCATTAATTGCACGCACAAACCATCACACATTTGTAAATAATGCACAGACTTTCAGAAGTCTGTGCACTGTAGTTTTTGAAGACATTGCTCTTGTAATGATAAAAAGAAATAAATGAACATTCCCGGAAATGACACAACATGAAATTTTTTTCACTGCACTCCCCTATCCATTTTTACAGTGTTGTTGACGTGATTGTTTGCTTAAATTTTACACCAGATAACTATCTGGTGATATTAGTTGGATTTCATTAAACCTGTTTTTATCTTCTTTAGAGCTGAACACTAGTAAATCTTATTTGGGTAAGGAACACCCAGCCTCTGTGAAGCACCAGAAAAGGAAAAGAGAGGACCAGACACGGCCTACTAGTTGATCCTCACACTGGATCTATGGACTTACGCAGGCAGTTAGAAAGCTCTGAGGGGAGCTGGAATATGGAAAAGATGGAACTGCTTGAGCGATTTGACAGTGAAAGAAAAGAATGGGAATGCCAATGGAAGGTTATGCAGAGGAAGATCGAAGAGGTAGTTAAGCTATTTTTGTTGAGAATCTTTCTGTTTCAGGAAGTCCCTGTTATTATTGAGTGCTTATACTGGTGCATGGCCTTAATCAAGGCTGGCAGTTGTCCACCCACAGATAAAAGTTGCTGTCCATATCAGTTTTATGGCCACCACCTGCCATTGGCTTTTTGCCATACTAGGCATATGCTTTTTCACCACCTTCATTGTCTCCACTTATTTTTCTGTGAAAGGTCAGTGTCGTAACACTTGCCCAGCCAAAGACCCATGCTGAGGGCACTGTCGGCGCTCATTAATCAGTCAGTAGGCAGCGAGATGAAAGAGATTGAATTCAGGGTGATGCATGAAACCGAGGATAAGATTTATTAAAGGCAGACAGAGACTTTTTACATTGCATGTTGAGATGGAAATTGAGACATTCGGACTGGGGGCACCGTTCCCCCCAGTATTTTACAGAAGGCTTTGCCAAACACGGAGCCTTTTGTAAAATACTATGAGGAGATGCTGGCCTGCATGTGTATTGGGTGCAGTCTCCAGCAGAAGCAGCAATTTTACAAAGCAGCAAGTGAGAAAAAAGAGCGTCCTGTTCTCTTCAATTGTGAATGGGAACAACTTTTTTAAATCACTGCTTCTGACAATCTTGCACCCAATACCCTCTCACACCAGGCACGCTACCCTCTCAAACACCCCCACACCCCAAACACCCCTTGGACAACAGCACATGTTCCCTCCACCTCAACAATTTCCCCACAACAGCATATGTTCCCCTGACACTCTTCCCAACTAGAGAGTTGCATGGGGACAGAATTCCCACCCATCCCCGCCAGGATCCTCTCCGTCCCCACCCGTCCCCGTCAGGATCCTCTCCGTCCCCACCCATCCCCGTCAGGATCCTCTCCGTCCCCACCCGTCCCCGTCAGGATCCTCTCCGTCCCCACCCGTCCCCGTCAGGATCCTCTTCGCCCCCACCCATCCCCGCAAGAAATTACCTCCATCCCTGCCCGTCCCCATAAAAAGCAGCAATTACTTCTGACAGGATCATCAATTCCACAGTTGCTTTTGTGTTTGTGCTGCTGTTTTCCTTGTGGAATCTCTTTGGTGGAACCCTTTTTTTGTTTTCTGTTCAGGTAATTAACTTATAAACCCCATCTTTTACTAAGGCTGACGTGTCCATTATATTATATGGACGAACCCTGCTTCCAAAGCCTTCCATCCCCGTGGGAGTCCCGTGGGCCAGAGGGGGGTCCCCGTGGGAGTCCCGTGGGTTAGGGGGGGGATTCCCACGGGAACCCCGCAGGACCCGCAGGATTCCCGCGATCCCCGTTCCCGTGCAGACCTCTACTCCCAACCCCTTGTTCAGAGCTAGAAAAGTATCCTGACAACTCCTCCATAACAGCAAAGCCTCCCTACCCACCTGCCTTCAGTTCCATCCCCCACTCTTACTGTGGATCTCTGGTAGTCTGGTGAGACCATAAGCAATCCCCCGTTGTGTCTGCTCTTCTTGGCCTGGGTTTAAAAGAGCCCCCTTCACCCCTAGTGGTAGTCTCATGCTGCCAGATGGTACAGCTGCAGAAACCAGTAAGAGCAATCAAAGTGGAGGAAAACCAAAGTAGCAGGTGCTGACTTTAAACTTTAATTTTACAAAAAAAAACCAACAAAACAATGCAAAAGTTTACCGGTCAATATTCATCCAGCGGTGACCAAAAAAGCAAACAAGATGTTAAAAATTATTTTAAAAGGGATGATTAACAAGACTAAGAATGTTATAATGCCTCTGTATCGCTCCATGGTGCGACCTCACCTGGAGTATTGGGTTCAATTCTGGTCTCCTTATCTCAAGAAAGCTATAGTGGCACTAGAAAAGAAGAGTGACCGAGTTGATAAAGGGGATGGAACTCCTCTCGTATGAGGAAAGACTAAAAAGGTTAGGGCTCTTCAGCTTGGAAAAGAAACAGCTGAGGGGAGAATATGATTGAAATCTACAAAATCCTGAGTGGAGTAGAACGGATACAAGTGTATTGATTTTTCACTCTGTCAAAAATTACAAAGACTAGGAGACAGTCGACAGATTACAGGGAAATACTTTCAAAACCAATAAGAAAATATTTTTTCCCTCAGAGAATAGTTAAGCTCTGGAACACATTACCAGAGGTTGTGGTAAGAGCGGATAGCATAGCTGGTTTGAAGAAAGGTTTGGACAAATTCCTGGAGGAAAAGTCCATAATCTGTTATTAAGACATGGGGGGAAGCCTCTGCTTGCCTTGGATTGGTAGCATGGAATGTTGCTATACTGGGTGTTTGCCAGGTACTAGTGACCTGGATTGGCCACTATGAGAATGGGCTACTGGGCTTTGATGGACCATTGGTCTGACCCAGTAAGGCTATTCTTATGTTCATTCCAGGATGTATCGGACACAAGCAGGGTGCCGCCATTTTGAAAAGCACAGGCCCTGAGTTGAGAGGGAGTAGGCATCTCTCCTGTCTCAATCGGAAAAAAATTATGTGTGAGGGGGGCCACTGGACCACCAAATATATTTTGTTTAGCTTGAGGGAGGGAGTTATGAGGGACCCACTGGACCACCAGTGATTTTTTTTTATGAGTGAGAGGATAGGGAGGAGTTCACTGGTCACACACAGAAGAGCTGCTACAGGACGTTCTGACCCTTTTACCGACCAATGCTCAACATTAACAATGTGCATATACTTTGCATGCTATTAGTGTTGAGCTTGGGTTGTTTAAAAAAGAACAGTGGCTCTCCAGCACTGGAATTTTTTGCATCTATCCTTAACTATTCTATATTTTGGTTATGGCAGATTCATCGCATGCAACTTGTTGCAGGGTCTCCTCCATCTGGACGCTGGGAGACTTTTTCATTTTCCCAGATAATTTGATGCTGTTCTGAACTAAACAGCACCGCCTTCTTATGTTCAACTCCTTTTGCTATCATATTGAATTTTGCAGTTCATACTCCCTTTCTCATCTCTGTTCTGTCAGTTCTATCTGCTTCCTTCCTTGGATTAGATTGTGAGCCACTCAACTAAGCCCATTGATGGGCAGGATAGTAAATCCCTATTAAACTTGAAACTTGCAGAGGAGGGTATTACATCTCTTCTCCCCCCCTTTCATAATCACTAATAATCACCAGAGCCGATAGCCTAAAAATGCTGTGGCATTTGATGCAGTATCAGAGCAAAATGCAATCGAAGCAATCTTCTTGTTTGCTGCAGGATTTACAGTAGCATTTTATTTGCAGGGACAGCCATCAGAGCTGCCTCAGGTGCTGGCAAGAAGAGTGACAGCTATGGGTGCCAAGCTGCTATGAGGATTCTATGTTAACCTTTTCTGTCATCTTTGAGCCTGCAAGCATGCAGACCCCAAAAAGGAAAAGGAGGAGTGGGCAGGGGAAGGAGGGTGCTGAAAGCAATCTTTGACGTAGAAACCATTTTCTCCTGCAACAAACCCTGCTGCCATGGTTACGTTTACTATTTGGGGATCTCTGCTCCTTTAGGAAAGAAACCAAAACTCCTTGGATCACTGAGCTGTTAGAATTTACTAACGCGCCAACATCTCTGCAGCAGTGAAGGAGTGAGAAGGCTTCCATTATCTTTTCCCTACTTTTCTGTCTCCAAAGAAGAAGAAAAAAAAATCCCCTTTCATGGCTCCTGTAAAAGCACACATACCTCTCTTCCCTTCTGATTGTCTCAGTATAATTTGAGTAAAGCTTCGCATTGACAATGTAATCAATCCATTTATTATCTCATTAGGGTTGTCCAGAAAAACCTAAAGTTGGAGAAACTTTACTAACTGAAGTTTTTCCCATGAATTTGTATGTGCTTGATCACAAAATATTTTTTTGTACAATTTTGTAGGCCCATCCTAGAGTCGCTTAAAGCCAGTAAATATAAACACCACCAAAACTCATTTTTTTCCCCTTACAGTGGGCTGATAATTTTGCACTAAACAGGTGATAGTGCTATCAGTATGCTATGGACACAGATTAAACATGTAAATATAAGTAAATCTAGCATTAGACATATGTGAAAGAATTTCTGGGTTACAATATCATACAGAAATTCATAGAATAAATATTGTTTGACTGTCACATGGCTAATTGGGCTTGTCCAGACAAGTATGACATCAGCAGCTGATCTGCTGCCTGAGAAATGCTTTTGAGCGCCCCTACCTTTACTCAAACATCAGTTAGTTCTAGTTCTAGGCGTGTTCTGAGCTTGCATGGGCAAGAATGACTTGCTGCATCTAGTACCAGCACCTGTATAAACCCAATATTGATAAGTGTAAGTTCACTTTTATTCAAAGCAGTGTTTTGAGTTTTGCTCTTGTACTGTGTTATATTTTAAGTTTCTAAATACAATAGTAGGTTTCATTAGTAACTGAGCATGTCAACTAGAAGTAGAAAACTCTACAAAGCTAAAGATGATGTTCCTGGTTTACCAAGTTCATCATTTGAGAAATCCTCAAGGCCAGTTACCAGAGCAGTGAGTGAATTTTGACTCATTGGACACTCTTCATCTTTGATTACACTCTTCATCTAAGTTGCCTACCTGCAGGACGATGAAATGGGGGTCTAGGTAGCAAGTTGTAAGTCTTATGGGAGGAAAGGATTTTAGATAAAGAGAAGGTGGTTTGAAGTTGAAATGTTTGCCAGTTAGAGGTTCCCATGAGGTGACTCAGTGAGTGTTAAGGCTCAGGCTGAAAAACATAAATCAAAAAAACATTTGTAAGCTAAAGAGAGATCAACGGGATGCCGCTAACAATAGGACTTAATATAGGAAGTCTTCTGGGGCATGCGCTTACATAGTGGGTCACATGACCCATTTCTCAGGTGGGGCCAGATTCATAAGAGATGACGTCCAGCAGCACAGTGTTTTTTTTTAGGGTTTTTTTAATATTAATTTTCCAAAAAACTTAGCAGTGCAATATACATGTTAACAACCAGAGAATAAAGCACAAAATGCACATTCATCTTATAAATATACACATACAGTATCTTTATCCCACCCACCCTTCTATTAAATAATCAATAATAAATACAGTGGTACCTCAGTTTACGAGTGCACCAGTTTGCGAGTGTTTTGCAAGACGAGCAAAACATTCGTAAACTTGGTGCCTCGTAAACCAAGCGTGCCTTGCTATACGAGCGCCCCCCCCCCACGATCCGGCATCCCCCCCAGCGATCCGGCATCCCCCCCCGCTCTCGTTGCCCCCCCTCCTCCGCGATCCTACTTCCCCCCCCCCCCCCGAGCAGTCAATGACACCCTTTACCCAACTTGGCACCAGTGCCGGTGCCCGAAGATCCTCCCTCTTCTGGCGCGGCCTGGGCTGGGCGGTGCGTCGGAGATCCTCCTTCTTCTGGGCTGGGCTGGGCTGGACTGGCTTTGAGCATTTTCGCATGCTCAAAGCCTTATGGTCTCGCTCTCTCCGAGATTGAGAGTGAGACCAGAAGGCTTTGAGCATGCGCAAATGCTCAAAGCCAGTCCAGCCCAGCCCAGCCCAGAAGAAGGAGGATCTCCGACGCACCGCCCAGCCGCGCCAGAAGAGGGAGGATCTTCGGGCACCGGCACTGGTGCCAAGTCGGGTAAAGGGTGTCATTGACTGCTCGGGAGGGGGGAAAGTAGGATCGCAGTGGAGGGGGGGCAACCGCGAGCGGGGGGGATGCCGGTTCGCAGGGGGGGAAGCTGGATCGCGGGGAGGAGTTTGGAACAGCATCAGATTCCTCAAAGGGGGGGGAGAATGGAGCAGCGCCGGTAGCCTCGGGGGGGGGGATGAGGTGGAACCAATCAAAGCAGTTTCCCTTACTTCCTATGGGGAAACTTGCTTTGATATACGAGCAATTTGGTTTACGAGCATGCTTCTGGAACGAATTATGCTCGTAAACCAAGGTTCCACTGTACATATTTATACTTTCCAAATCCTTATCTTATATAATAATAAAGTATTCCCTCCCTGGATGTGAATAGAAGTAAACCAAATTAAAGAAACAATCCAATTATACTCAGCTCAGTGAGGTTAAAGCTCAATCCTTAGACCACTGCACTAGAAAAAAACCCCACAATTGACAGACTGCACCATAGACGCAGGAAGAAACCTGGGGCAATGAGGGGTTACTCAAGGTCACAAGGAACTGCAGCAGGGCTCAAACCCAGCTTACCAGGATGAAAGCCTGCTGCACTAATTATTAGGCTACTATCTCCAGTCTTGATACTAAAGTGAGAAATGAAAAATGTGCTGGTTCAATTTGAAAGCGATGCAAACCAAAGAGAAAAGTCATTGGTTCTGTTTTGCTGTAAAATGAAAAGCAGCGCTCTACCAAAGAATCTGTTTGTGTAAGCGGCTGTATGCGAGACATATATAATAAACACCACCAGAAGTCCAACAGGACATGAACCCATGGAAGCAAAGCAGACAAGGAAAGAAGTGGGAACGGACCATGAGCAATCCAAGGGCGCCAGCAGGATAAAACGAAGCTTGATTATTTCAGTACAGGATATACAGTCAAGTAGAGTTGACACAGTACTGTGTTTTGGGGAGCCAAACCGCCTGCATCAGGGGTCACTGTATTTGGGACTTCAATGAATATAGCATCGCATATGAATGATGAAATATGAATCCAAAAAACAAGCAAGAGGTCACGAAAACCATGTGTGCAAATATCACTATAAACACAGTACTGTGTCGAATCTGCTTTACTGTATGCCCTGGACTGAAATAAACAAGCTTTGTTTTATCCTGCTGGCGCCCAAGGATTGCTCATTGTCCGTTCCCTCATGTTTCCTTGTCAGACATATATAATATTAAAAATCACTTCAAAAACTTGTGGAACACACTGAAATCCTCAAAGCATAGGCTATAGCGTGAGTCCAGACATAAACTATATACCAACCAAACAGTTGAGTTAAGAGCTTATTCGGATCTCAAGTGCTCACAGTTATATGCCGGTTGAACAAATATTAGCATATAACTATCATGTGAGCTATCATCGGTCCTTTAGACTCTTGTTATGTAATTTAATTTAATTTATTTCAATCTTATTCTATGATTTATAGTTCTAATTTGTTATGCTACTGCATTTAAAGTTATTCAAATACTTAGCTCGGGTGTAGGTTCTTAACCCAGCCTGTTGAGAACTGGACAACTGGACGACGGAAGATCTCCGTTTCGCTCTCATTAAAAATGACAGAGCTTCTTCAGGAACAGTGCAGTTTATCGGCACTATCAATAAAGCGTGTCTGGACTCATGCTATAGCCTATGCTTTGAAGACATATATAATAGCCACTTCCATGTCATGACCAGCAATAAATGACCATTGTGCCCTATTGTCACTACCATGTGTTTCTTTTTCCTAAAAGAATGTGATTCGCTTTGGAATTGATTAAGCAAAGAGAGTTTATTTTTCCCAGATAATTTTAATGGTGATAGTCCCTTTCCTGTCCACATGGTTATTAATTGTTATTACTTCTAGCTTTACCAAGAAGTAAAGTTAAGGAGGGAAAGCAATGCATCTGAGACTACTGGTACAGACACATTCAAGCTTTCCCTGCACGCTCCGAGTTCCCAAATCAACACAGCCAATGGCAGGACAGAAGCAGAGGGCGACTTGTTTGCTGAGTTAGAGCAGGAGTGGCACAAGAGCATGACGAAAAGGAAGAGCTGTGCGTTGTCAATAGACCATCCAGGGACTGTCCAGGATGAAAAATTAGAAGACTGCCCTGATCAAAAAATACCAAAAAAAGAACGTGGTGCTCTCAATGAAGTAAGTCCTCTTTCTCATTGATTCACAACCTAGTCCTTCTGTCACTCTCAGCCAGTCAGATCTGCAGAATAACTTCATGCCGCCCGATCTTTTGTGCTATTTAACCGGCCAGGAATGGCTCCTGGCCAGTTAAATAACATCTGGCTGGCTAAGCGTTAATATTCAGTGGGAGATAGCCAGCTATCTCCACTGAACATTAGCACTTAGCAGCTAGAACTTAGCCAGCTATTTCGTACGAGAGCCACCGATTTTAAACTTTGACCGGCCAATCTGAGCCACCCCAATAGCTGGTCCGTCTTTGGCCACTTTAACTTAACCAGTGGTCCAGCAATGAACGTCCGGGATCAGTGCTGACTGTGGGAGTTAGCTGTCCTTTATCTCACACTCTCAATATCGGCCTCATTGAATATGTATGAGAGAGAGTCAGGCGTAGGGCCTACATTCTATGTAAATCTATCTCATGCATATTCATTCTGGCTGATATTCAAAACTATTTAACTGGCCAGGAATAGTATTTTAGCACCTATCCACAAATAATCAGCACCAAACTGGCAATGTTTTGTGATTAAAATAAGCCACATAAATAACAGTACTATTTATTTATTTCATTTTCTATCCCCAAAGAGCTCAGAGCAGATTACAGGTTAACATACATAATATATAGTTAACAGGCTACAATTTGCCATAGTACAGTACAAGTTTTTTTTAATACATGTTCTATCCTAATTCGACCTCTAATTGCTGTGCACTTAACCTGTTAGTGCCGAATATCAGCATAACTGGTTAAGTTGCCACAGCTACAATTGAAACCGGATATTCAATGCCAGTCGCTGGAAACAGCAGCCCACTGCTGGCTGAACATTGGACTCATCATGAATCTCCCGGAAACCAATTGGTTGGATGTGCCTTTAGGCCCGGGTTGAGAAAGCAATGTTACTTACCGTAACAGTTGTTATCCAGGGACAGCAGGCAGCTATTCTCACTAGTGGGTGATGTCATCCGACAGAGCCCCGATACGGACATCTTGCAAGCATGTCTTGCTTGAAGAAACTCAGAAGTTTCGAGATGCCCGCACCGCGCATGCGCCAGTGCCTTCCCGCCCGATGGTCCGGGCGTGTCTCCTCAGTTCAGGTAGCTAGCAGAGAAGCCAACCCAGGGGAGGTGGTTGGGACGTGAGAATAGCTGCCTGCTGTCCCTGGATAACAACTGTTATGGTAAGTAACATTGCTTTATCCCAGGACAAGCAGGCAGGTATTCTCACTAGTGGGTGACCTCCAAGCTAACCCCAATGGGATGGTGGGAGAGTTGGCAACTTAAGAGAACAAATTTTGTAACACTGTTTGGCCAAACTGTCCATCCCGTCTGGAGAAAGTATCCAGACAATAATGAGAGGTGAATGTGTGAACCGAGGACCAAGTGGCAGCCTTACAAATCTCAATCGGTATCGATCTGAGGAAGGCTACAGAGGCCGCCATTGCTCTGACCTTATGGGCTGTGACCTTACAGGGAAGGGGTAAACCAGCCTGGGCATAGCAGAAAGAGATACAAGCTGCCATCCAGTTGGAGATGGTGCGCTTCAATACAGGTCGTCCCAACTTGTTTGGATCAAAAGAGACGAAAAGTTGAGCAGTTCTGTGTGGTTTGGAGCAATCCAAGTAGAAAGCCAAAGCACGTTTACAGTCCAGAGTATGCAGAGCTGATTCTCCAGGATGAGAATGAGGCTTTGGAAAAAACACTGGAAGTACAATGGATTGGTTGAGATGAAATTCAGAGACCACTTTAGGCAGGAATTTCGGATGAGTGCGGAGGACCACCTTGTCATGATGGAAGACTGTGAAAGGCGGGTCCGCCACTAAGGCCTGAAGCTCACTGACCCTGCGAGCAGATGTGAGGGCCACTAGAAAAACCACTTTCCAAGTGAGAAACTTAAGTGGAGCCTGGTTGAGAGGCTCAAAAGGAGGTTTCATCAGCTGAGAAAGGACAACATTGAGATCCCAAACCACTGGAGGAGGTTTGAGAGGAGGATTGACATGAAAAAGTCCTTTCATAAATCTGGAAACCACAGGATGAGCAGAGAGAGGTTTCCTTGTAGAGGCTGATGGAAAGCCGCAATAGCACTCAGGTGGACTCGTATAGATGTCGACTTGAGACCAGACTGAGACAGGTATAGAAGATAGTCCAATACAGAGGATAGGGAGGCTCGCTGAGGCTCCTTAGAATTGGAAACACACCAGGAAGAAAATCTAGTCCATTTTTGGGAGTAGCATTGACGATTAGCAGGCTTCCTGGAAGCCTCCAAAACATTCCTCACCGCCTGGGAAAACTGGTGAGGAGTTACGTTGAGAGGAACCAAGCTGTCAGGTGGAGAGACTGCAGGTTGGGATGAAGTAGAGATCCCTGATGCTGAGTAAGCAGTGAAGGAAACACTGGAAGGAGGAATGGCTCCCTGCTGCTGAGTTGAAGTAGAAGGGAGAACCAAGGTTGTCTGGGCCACCGAGGAGCTATCAGAATCATGGTGGCATGGTCGGACTTCAGCTTGACCAGAGTCTTTTGAATGAGAGGAAATGGAGGAAACGCATACAGAAAGCGATTCCCCCAATCCAGCAGAAAAGCATCTGCCTCGAGTCGATGAGGAGCGTAGATCCTGGAGCAAAATTGAGGCAGCTTGAAATTGTGGGGAGCCGCAAAGAGGTCTATCTGAGGCGTCCCCCACTGAGCGAAGATCTGATGAAGGGTCTTGGAATGGAGTGTCCATTCGTGAGGCTGGAGAAGATGACTCAGGTTGTCTGCCAAGACATTGTCCTTCCCCTGAATGTAGACAGCCTTGAGGAAGGCATTGTGGCGAACCGCCCAATCCCAGACTTTGAGAGCTTCCTGGCAGAGGGAGGCCGAGCCCGTGCCCCCCTGCTTGTTGACATAATACATGGCAACCTGATTGTCCGTGCGAATGAGGACCACCATGTCGTGAAGCAGATGTTGAAAAGCTTGAAGAGCATTGAAGATGGCTCTGAGCTCCAGAAGATTGATTTGATGGAGTCGATCCGCACTGGTCCAGAATCCCTGAGTGCGAAGACCATCCAGATGAGCTCCCCAGGCATAGGTTGAGGAATCGGTTGTGAGAACCTTCTGGTGGGGAGGAATGTGAAACAGCAAACCTCTGGATAGATTCGAAGAGGTCATCCACCAAAGTAGAGACTGCCGAAGAGCAGGAGTGACGATGATGTGTCGAGACAACGGATCTGACACCTGAGTCCATTGAGATGCCAGGGTCCATTGAGGAATTCTGAGATTGAGCCTGGCAAATGGCGTCACATGAACTGTAGAGGCCATGTGGCCCAGGAGGACCATCATGTGTCTCGCTGAGATGGACTGGCGAGAAAACACAGATAGGCAGAGATGAAGAAGAGCATCCATGCGCTGAGGAGGAAGGAACGCTCTGAAGCGAATGGTATCCAGGACCGCCCCGATGAAGGGGAGAGACTGGGTAGGTTGTAGATGAGATTTGGGAAAGTTGATCTCGAATCCCAAACTCTGCAAGAACAGAATGGTGGACAGGGTCGCCAAGATGACCCCTGAGGCCGAGGGAGCCTTGATCAGCCAGTCGTCGAGGTAGGGAAGCACCTGAAGACCCTGGATCCGGAGTGCAGCGGCCACCACCACCAGACAATTCATGAAGACTCTGGGGGACGAAGACAGGCCAAATGGAAGCACTCGATACTGTAGATGGAGATGTCCCACCCGAAATCTGAGGAACTTGCGAGAGGCCGGATGAATGGGAATATGAGTGTAGGCCTCCTTGAGATCCAGAGAGCATAACCAGTCGTTCTGCTCGAGGAGGGGGTAGAGAGACGCGAGTGTCAGCATGCGAAATCTCTCTTTGACTAGGAAAATGTTGAGGACCCTGAGGTCCAAAATGGGTCGCAGGTCACCCGTCTTCTTTGGAACAAGGAAGTACCGGGAGTAAAACCCCTGGTTCAGTTGGTCCGTCGGGACCGGCTCTACGGCACGAAGCCGGAGCAAAGCCTGAGCTTCCTGAAGAAGAAGAGCGGTCTGAGTCAAGTTGGAAGGATACTCTCTTGGAGGGTGGTCCGGAGGGACCCGATGGAAATGAAGAGAGTATCCTTCCCTGATTATAGTAAGGACCCAGAGGTCGGTTGTTATGGCCTCCCAACGATGATAAAAATGATGGAGGCGCCCTCCGATGGGAAAAAACAGGGGAAGGCAGAACGAGGTTGGTTATGCCCTCGACGAGACAGTCAAAAAGGCTGAGTGGCCTTAGGGACAGCAGGCGACTGAGACTTAGGCTGTCCCTTCAGAGGAGGCTGACGCTTCGCCGGTTGCCTCGCAGGTGGAGCTTGCCTCGGCTGATAACGCCGCTGATAGATCAATGGCGGACGAGAAGGTCGAGACTGCTGAGGCTTAGGCTTCGGCCTAAGAATGGATTGGAAGGACTTTTCATGATCAGACAACTTCTTCGTGACAGTCTCGATGGATTCGTCAAAAAGATCCGCCCCAGCACACGGGACGTTCACCAGGCGGTCCTGAAGATTGGGGTCCATGTCAATGGTCCGCAACCAGGCCAAACGACGCATCGCTACCGAGCAGGCCGCCGCTCGGGCAGAGAGCTCGAACGCATCATAGGCAGATTGCATCAACTGAAGTCAAAGTTGGGACAGCAAAGCAACCACTTCCTCAAACTCAAACCGAGCCTGGGACTCAATGTATGGTGTGAATTTCCGAAGCACAGGCAGAAAAAATTCCAAGTAGGCTGCAAAGTGGAAATTGTAATTCAGGACTCGGGACGTCATCATAGAATTCTGCTAGATGCGTCGACCAAACTTATCCATGGTTCTGCCTTCGCGGCCCGGAGGCACCGAAGCATAGACCTGGCCAGGATGAGACCGCTTGAGCAAGGATTCGACCAGGAGGGACTGGTGAGAAAGCTGAGGACCCTCGAAGCCCTTATGATGCACCGTGCGGTACCGAGCATCCAATTTTCCAGGGACCGCAGGGATAGAGTAAGGAGACTCGAAGCACCGCATGAAGGTCTGGTCGAGGAGCTTGTGCAGAGGAAGGCGCAAGGACTCGGCCGGAGGACAAGGCAAATGCATGGTATCGAGGTACTCCTTGGAGTATCGAGACCCAGCATCGAGGGTAATGTCCATGTCATCCGCCATCTGTCTGAGGAATGAGGAAAAAGACAGTTGGTCCGCCGTCGCCGGTTTACGAGAAGGACTGGAAGAAGACGAGGCTTCGGGCTCCATAGAGGCCCGTGAGCAACAGGGCGAGTAGAAAACCTCGGGATCCTCGAACTCCGGGCCCGGAGGAGGAGACCCAGCCGAAGCAGCATACCCCATCCGAGGCAATTTCTTCTGAGGTGAGACGGTCGAGTGTCGAGAGGAATGCCTCGAAGAGTGTCTGGATCGATGCCCCTCTCGATGCCTGGAAGGGGATCGAGCCCGTCTGTGAGAAACCTGGTCAGACGCCTCCAAGGAGTAGATCGGACTCGATGCCGTCGATCGCAGAGGCGGAAGAGTCGATGCCTCCCCCGACGACGCCCAAGCTTGATAGGGGGTTCGGAAGAACTCGTCCTGCTTCCTGCTATGCCCAGGACTGGGAGGCCTCGAAGGTGGACGCCACACTGAGTCATGGGGCGGGGTAACAGGTTCCAATGGAGGCAAATCGCTAAACGAGGCTTTCCTCGAGGGGATAGGCTCCAAGGGGGGCATATCACTAAGGGAGGCCTTCCTCGAGGGAATCGGTTCCAAAGGAGGCATAGCACTAACCGAGGACCTCCTCGAGGACCTGGACACCGCTCGCCGCTCCTCCTCACCGAGCAACGAGGTCGTGCGGCGCGGCGGAGGAGGAGGGGGCGGCCCGCCCCTCAGAACCGGAACCGGGAGGTCACCCTGGATCGAGGCAATCAGCCGGGGTCCCATGGTGTGCATGAGTTTCACAAACTGAGCCTCCAGAAGGGACTTCAACGAAGCCGATATGGAGGGATCCGCACCAAAAGGGGGCCCTTCCGCACGGTCTCCGCGCTCTTTCGGTGTCGCATGCTTCTGCTTGCCAGCCTTCGGCACTTTAAGGACCACCGGTGGAACTGTAGGGGTCGATACCTGCTCCGAGGAGACGGAGGAAGGCACCGGCGCCGAAGTCGAGGCCGAAACCGGCGCGAACGATGCCGGTTTCAGGAGGCCCGAAGCAGCCGGGGAGGCAGCGGGCTTCGCTGATGGAGTCGAAGCACCAGTCGATGTCGATGTCGAAGCTGAAGGATCCAACGAAGCTTCCATCTTGAACATGGACTCCCACAGCAGACAGCGGCGCTTAAACGCTCTCGCCGTCAAAGTGGAGCAAGGCCGGCACGATTTCGGGAAGTGATCCTGTCCCAGACACTGTAAGCAGCATCGATGAGGGTCCGTGAGCGAAATCGCGCGTTGGCACTTGCTACACTTTTTAAAACCGGTAATCGGCCGGGACATAGGCCGGAAAAGTTCCGCCGCAAGGTCGAAGGCGCGGGGCCCCAGCCACGCGGCCGACCCGGTGTCGGAATAAAAATTTTTTATTTTTTTTTAAAGAAATCAAAGAAAGAAACAAATGCACAGGAGAGCCAAAAGAACTCAACCCGCGGCAAAACAGAAGGCAAAAATGAGATTCAATGGGCGCAAAATTGAAGATAGACTTCTCAGCTCCGCGGAAGAAAATGAACTGAGGAGACACACCCGGACCATCGGGCGGGAAGGCACTGGCGCATGCGCGGTGCGGGCATCTCGAAACTTCTGAGTTTCTTCAAGCAAGACATGCTTGCAAGATGTCCGTATCGGGGCTCTGTCGGATGATATCACCCACTAGTGAGAATACCTGCCTGCTTGTCCTGGGATAAACTGTGCTATATGGTAATATAGATTTCAGAAGCATTCCTTTTTAGATGTTAATGCAATAGGGACTCTCTTTTTTGTCCTCCTAAAGGCTCTTGAAGAAATTGCCAAAATTACTGAGGAATTAAGCAGCTACCAAGAAGAAATAAGAAAGAAATCAAATCACAGTAGGTATGTATAATATAAACATGTAAAAAGTAGGGCTGCAGATTAAGGCACTCTTTTACTAAGCCACAATAGAGTTTTCTACCACAGCCCAGAGCACTAAATCCTCTGATGCTGCTTCGATGCTCAGAGGAATTCTATGAGTATTGTAGCAACGTCAGAGCATTTAGCGCTCTGGGCCATGGTAGAAACTAGAGAATGACACAGGGACAAATTTGTCCCCTTCCCCAAGGGAACTCAATTTCCCCGTCCCAACCCTGCGAGTTTTGTCGCTGTCCCTGTCTCTGCCCCATTCCTGTAAGTTCTGCCTTAACCACAGAAGCCTCAAACACTTATGATTTTAAAATGTTTAAGGCTTGTGCAGATGAGGACAGAGTTTGCAGGAATGGGGCAGGGGCAGGAAAATGAGTTCCCGTGAGGACGGGGAAAAATTCCCTGTGTCATTCTCGAGTAGAAACCTCTACCGCAGCTTAGTAAAAGGGAGGGGATTAGCGCATTAAATAGTATGATTAATATGCTAAATCTTTAATGCTGATTAATAAAATTAATCACAACTAATGCAATTACCTTGTCTACGGGGTGTGCTCCCGTTTCTTCTCCATGCTGCCGCCTGCAGTCTTTGAGTCGCTGGCAGTGTTAGTCAACTGAACATGCTGCCTTCAGCAACCCCAGAAGCTTTCACTCTGCAACACAGGCAGTTGAAGCAGATGGAAAGCTTCCATGGCTGCTGAAGGCAGCGTGTTCAGATGACTGACACTGCCAGCATCCTGAAGATTGCAAGCAGCAGCCTGGGGAGAAAATAGAGAGAAGTACTCATTCCATAGGGGGGGAATGTCACCCATGATTAGGGGGAGGAAGGGTAAAGGAGAAAGCCACCAAATTGGGAGGGTGGAAGGAAGAAAGAACAAAGACCAGGGAAGGGAAGGGAGAGGAGAGAGAGATGCCAGACCTCAAGGGAGGGAAGGAAGGGAAGCAGAGGAGAGGAGAGAGATGCCAGACCACAGGGGAGAGGAGAGAGAGATGGAAGGTAAGGGAAAGGAAGGAGACAGATATGCCAGACCATGGGATGAGGAAAGAAGGAAGGAAAGCAGAGAGATGCCAGAGCATGAGGGTGGAGGAAGAAAGGAGGGAAAGATGGATGAGATGGAGACATAGATGCCAGACCATGAGGTGGGGCAGTGGCATACCAAGGGCAGACACTGAGTAGAAAGGATAGAGAGAGAAGGGTCAGATGCTTGATGGAAGAGAAAGGCAGAGAAAGAGGACAGACACTGGATGGAAGGAAAGGGCAAAGAAATAGGGCAGATGCTGAATGGGGGGAGAGAGTTGGTACATTGAGGGGAACAAGGAGAAAGAAAAATGCTGGACTTGGGGCAAGGAGGGTGGAGAGAGTTACTACCTTGAGAGGGGCAAGGAGAAAGAGAGGTGATGCATGGGGAGGGCAAGAAGAGGGGAAAGAAGTGCTAGAATCAGGGTAAGGAGGGAGTAAGGTACTGCATCGAGGAGAGGGTGAGCAAGGAGGAAGAGAGGGCATGGCGGGCATGGAGATGGAAAGAAGTGCTGGACTCGGAGGGTCATAGAGGGCGAGGTGTTCAAGAAGGGATAGAAGTGCTGCTTTGGAGGACAAGGAGAGAAAGAAATGCTGAAGGGGAAAAATGAATGCACAGAGGTAGGAAGAGAGATGCTGGATATGAGGGGTTAGCAGGGAAAAGAGAAGACACAGCGGCCTAGAGGCAAGAGAAAGGCACCTAACTCCAAAGTAGGCGTGTCTAGGGGTGGAGAAGGACTTAGGTGCTGCTAAACATGATTCTCTAAAGAACTTAGGCACTTATGATGTAGACTTTTAAATCCCTGGCCTACATTACAAGCACCTAAGTTTTAAGTAAGGCATGATTCTGTAATAGGCGCCTAAGTGTAATTGACAAGAGATATGCACCTATAACATAGGCACATAACATAACATTATACTTATAGACCACGTTACCAAAAAATTCTACGCGGTTTACAAAAGATTATAAACATTAAACATAATCGTATATTTGAATGAGTCAGCTAGTCAGGTATTTGGAGAAACAGCTGTGAGCAACAATGATCGAAATTCTTTTTCATGAGAAGCCGCCTGAGATGCTAAAGAATGATTTAGGAATTTCTTGCTTTTACAACCTTTTACAGAAGGGAAATTAAACGGAGCATGAGTTTTTCTATCTTTTTAGACGCCATTTATGTAGGGTTACCAGAATTTTGGCCCTGACTTCTTCCACTCCTGGTACCACCTTGTTCTGGCTCCAGCGCCACCTTTTTCCATTAGCCAACCCCAGCCCTAAACAAACCTCATCTCTTCGGGGCCGTGTTTGGAGGGCATCTGTGTATGCACGGAGGTGACGCAATAACATCACATGTATTGCATACATGTACAAAAGCTCCTGAAGTGGTGTAAATGCACACACAGTGGCATAGCAAGGAGGGGCAGACCACTATAGATACCAACATGGTGGGAGTGCCAGCGCCGGCAGTTCTCCTTTCCTTCCCCTCCCCCCCAGTGATGGGATGGGTCTCTGAAGGACAACCCCCCCCACCCCACTGCTACCTCTTCAAATCTTCACCAGCAGCAAGCAGGCTGTTCTATGTGCTGCTCTCATCAGCCTTTACCCTCACTCTGATATCACTTCCTGTTCATGGGCCAAGGAAGTGACATCAGAAGGAAAGCTCAGCTGGCGTGAGCAGTGGGTATTCCAGCCTACTCATTGTTGGTGAAGATGTGAACACGTACAATGGGGGGGGGGGGGACTGGATGTGAGAACTGGCACTAGTTTTGTTAGAAAACAAAAAAAATCACTGGCTATTTTTATTTATTAGCGAGAGTGTTCCCAGATGGCACACACATGTGAGTATGCCTGGCAGGAAGCAGAGTTCTTTTCATCACTTAAAAATGTTCTTTGAAAAAGAGAGAGAGCTACGTAATTCATGATAAATCTCAATATCATGGCAGAAAAAGATGATAGATGACCCATCTACCCAGTTCATTACACACAGCATCATGTCTCCTCCTCTGGTCTAGTTCTGCTTCCTTGGGAGCACAAAGAAGTGCAAAATGAATCCCTTGAAGGATATATAAAAAGCTTTTCTCCCCTCTGTCCTGGATCACAGCCACAGTTTGTGCTGGAGGTGGTGTGTGCAAATGTGTCTTGGAATTAGCTGGTAGGGTGTTGCTGGCTATGAATGTGTTGGCTTAGACTCTGAGACACTGTAAATGTGTTAGTTTAGTCTTTTTTCTCCTGAAATCATTAGCATTCCTCCAGTGATCTGAGATGTGTTCAGAAACAGCAATCCAACCTTGGTTCTCCTGAACTGTAAAATGCGGCAGTTTCTACAGTAGTGACATGTTAGGCTAGAAAGTACTGAGGGCTAGATTCACTAAGCTTTGCGAGCGACCAGTTTGCGAGCCTTCTCTGACCCCGACCCAATTCACTAACCTTCTGCCCAATCCAATCCGATCTGCACATGCAAATGAGAGGAAATGACATGCAAAGTAGGAAGGCAGCGATTCACTAAACTGAAGAAGGAGCACCGATTGGGCTGGCCGATACAAAAAGAAGCGATTGCTGAGGACCAGTCGCTCACATCCTTGCCGGCTGTCCTGCTCTCTGCAGCCCTGAAATCCTAGTCTCAAAAAATAAAACCAACAAAATAAAACATTTTGAACACATCCCCTGCTCTCTGCCGCCCTTCCCTGCAGTGTGAGACAGTGGTTTTAACCTGCGGACTGGAACAGAACAGAACACGCCATAGTGTAGCCCGCTATAAACCCGCGGGTTAAAACCATGGGCTCGTGAGTAACCAGCAACCCTCGCTTCCTGCCCTTCCCTGCAGCGTATCCGATCATAGGATCCCAAACTCCACTATTGAACTGATCAGACACAAGCTAGATTTTTTCCAATCCACATATCGTGGTGCCAGCAAGTGCAGCCACCCCTCCTCCTTTCGTTTTGACCTCAAGTTTGCGCGAAGAGCAGGCGCATGCGCGGACCACATCTACAGGCAGAGGTTGGTCTGTGCATGCGTCTGGATCGCTCTGCAGTGATCCATGGGGTCGCTGTGGGGCATGCTTCCAATCACCTAATTTGCTTGAGGACTCTTTAGTGAATCAGTTGCCCGACAAGACTCGGCCACAGATCACCCACGGATTGGATCGTAAAGGTGAGTTTAGTGAAACTAGGCCTGAGTGAAGCGGAATCATTTGCTTACTCTTTCCAAAAATACCAGGACTAGGGGACACGCAACAAAGCTACTAAGTGACAAATTTAAAATAATAATAATTTATTTTTTTGTATACTGCTTTACCAGAAAGGTTCAAAGCAGCTCACAACAGAAGAAAATGCATACAGTTAGTGTAGTTAAAATAACATAATGAACAATTAAAATTGGAATAAATCAATTGAAAAACAAGGAAGAATTAAACAGTAACACAGCTAAGATATGAACATGTCAAAAAAGACGTGTCTTTAACAATTTTCTAAAATCGGAATAGGAAGTCGCCTCTAACATTGGTTTTCCAAGTCACGTATTCAGTTTAGCGGCCTGGAATGAAAAAAATTCTGTCAAAGAACTTCTTATATTGACAGGATTTTATAGAGGGGTAATTGAATAGATTTATTCTACGTGTACTCTTGTTGGAATAGTTCAAAGAAAAGTGAGAAGCAAGATAGTCTGGGAGCATCCCAAAAACTGTTTTGTAACAAATACAGGAAAACTTAAACAGAACTCTGGACTCTACCGGCAACCAATGAAGTTTTTGATAAAAGGGAGTAATATGCTCCCATTTTTATAATCCCAAAATGAGGCGAACAGCAGTGTTCTGGATCAGTCTAAGCTTTTTGAGTATTTTTTTAGCTCATCCCCAAATTTTGTATATAGCGCCATATGTGTGTATAGTTGATTTGCGTGCACAACTTAGGGCTCCTTTTACGAAGCCGCGTTAGAGGCTTTATCGCACGCACCTTTTTAACGCACGCTAACTCTCGCACTAGCTGAAAAAACGCCTGCTCAAGAGGAGGCTGTAGCAGCTAGCGCGGCCGGCCGATTAGCGCACGCTGTTACGCGCATTAAACCGCTAACGCGGCTTTGGAAAAAGGAGCCCTTAATTGTTTAACAAAACCAATTGGCACCGTTAGTTGGCAATTAACTCCTCATAATTAACTCTACTAGAAGTTACACGCACAACTTTGCAGATGCATTCTATAAGTGGTGCGTGTCAGTTCTAAACTAACTAAACTAAACTAAACCTTAAGATTATATACCGCATCATCTCCACGGATGTGGAGCTCGGCACGGTTTACAAGAACTTAAAATATAGGAAGAGAAGGAAAAAAAAAAAAAAGGTTTACATGAATTTATATATAGAAGAGAAGAGTAAGGGGGGATAGAATTACATTTTAGTGAAAAGCTAGGTTTTCAGTTGCTTGCGGAATAATTGGAAGGAGCCCAGGTTCCGCAGCGGGGTAGTAAGGTTGTTCCAAAGACCTGTGATTCTGAAGAGAAGGGATTTTCCCAGTTTGCCTGCATAGCGAATACCGTGTAGAGAGGGGAAGGATAGTTTATACCTTTGGGCGGGTCAGGTAGAGTCAGGACTCGAGTTATAAGATAGTGGGATTAAGGGAGGAAGGATGCTGTGAATGATCTTAAAAGCCAGGCAGGAGCATTTGAAATGGATTCTGGAAATCACTGGGAGCCAGTGAAGTTTGGCTAGTGTGCAGATCTCCAAAAGGGAGTGTGGCCAGGGGAGGAGCATGTGCATTCCTAAACGTTACATGCACAATGTAGGCACAGGTATTTAGGCCTGATTCTCCTTGGTTTAAATGGGTGCGGTCTGAATGTTACGGCATGTATTTATTTATTTGGTTGGCTTTCCCATCTGTTAAAGGCTGTAAATTTAAAAGTTATCATCAACATCTTCTACCCTATTCAACATCCAGGGATAAGGATTTGAATCTTTAATCATGACCTCTAACACTTATCAACAATTTAGGCAAAATCTAAAACTATATCTGTTTACTAGGGGCTCCTTTTACGAAGCCGCATTAGTGGTTTAACGCGCGTAATAGCGCACGCTAATTTTCCGGCCGCGCTAGCCGCTACCGCCTCTTCTTGAGCAGGCGGTTTTTCAGCTAGCGCGAGAGTTAGCGTGCGTTAAAAAGGTGCGTGCGATAAAGCCGCTAACGCGTCTTCGTAAAAGGAGCCCTAGATCTTTCAGGTAACTGAGGTATTCCAGCTACTGTATTCACTTTTCTTCTTTTGTAAACCGCATAGAACTTAACGGTATTGCGGTTTAAAAGTGAGTATGTTATGTTTTAAATCCAGTCCTCCCCAAAGAGCTCAGAATGGGTTACAGTTTACAATCATGTATTAAGGAAGAAAAATCACTAAGTAAATTTAAAGGACTATTAAAATACTGGTTGTACAAGGATATTTTTGAGACCTAATCATCGGAGTCTCTTTTGATCCCATGCATTGCTTAAAACTCACATGTCCTCTGTCTTAGGCTCCGAGAAATTCTTAATTTTCTATTCCATTTTTATCAATACTTTTAAAATTTCTTACCCTCCTTTTGTATTTTCCTTTCATGTGTCCTTTACTATACATATTGTAGTTCTCCCTACTTCCCTTATGTATTGGTACGTCATGTTCGTGTGTGTTGGTTTTAGTTAATAATTAAGACCCTGTTTTAATTGTACACTTCCCCCTCCCCATTCGCGGTTCCTGCACTCGCGGTTTCATATAATCGCAATTTTTTCTGGGGAGGGGGAAAATTTAAAAAACAGTCTTAATGTAAAAAAAAATCCATCTTTTTTCCTCCCTGCCGCCTTCCCGGCCTTACCTGGTAGTCTAGAGGGCTTTTGGGGCAGGAGCGATCTTCCTACGCTCCTGCCCCGTGCAGATTGCCATGAGGAAATGGCTGCTGGGAGTTCCCGTAGTCTCTCGAGACTACGTCGGGAACTCCCTACAGCCATTTCCTGATGGCGATCTGCACGGGGCAGGAGCGTAGGAAGATCGCTCCTGCCCCAAAAGCCCTCTAGACCACCAGGTAAGGCCGGAAGGCAGCAGGGAGGTGGGGGTGGGTCAGAGCCGGATAATCGCGGTTTTTCGGCATTCGCAGGCCGGCTCTGCCCGTATCCCCCGCGAATGACGAGGGAGAAGTGTAAATCGCTTTGAATTAATTATATTACGATACATAAAAATTTTAATAAAACTTGATCATAGATTTACAATATACGTTACATTTGTAGCGTTAAAACATCATCTAACAAGTGTTTTCTGTAGACACTGCATAGAGATGAAACTGATTTCCATGAAGGAAAACAGTATTCGATATGTAAGATTTAGAGCATCAATGCTCTCCATTGCTGGGGTGAAGCTTTGGAATGCCCTCCCTGTAATCCTGAGGATTTGTACTCATCGTCTGCTATTCAAAAAGATGTCGAAATTGCAATTATTTGGCCATTTTACGGGTGTGGTAAAAATTATCTTAATGCACCGGAAAAACCCACACAAGGGTGCTCTAAGGCCACTTTGTACCATGGCTTAGTTTATTCTTTACACGAATAACGTTATCGAGCCACTGGAATCGACTGCCCCCACTTATCCCTCAGCTTTAGAAAAGCAATAAAAACATACCTCTTCACCTAACCCCCTGCCCTTGACCCATGGACTACAAATAAATGTATATTTATTTATTTAATTTTCTATACCATTCTCTCAGGTGAGCTCAGGTACTCAAGCATTTTCCCCTGTCTGTCCCAGTGGGCTCACAATCTATCTAATGTACCTGGGGCATTGGGGGGATTAAGTGACTTGTCCAGGGTCTCAAGGAGCAGCGTGGGTTTGAACCTACAACCTTAGGGTGCTGAAGCTATAGCTTTAACCTCTGTGCCATACTCTCCCCTAATTGATACCAGAACCTGTATGTTTCACGTAAGGAAAACTTGTATTGTAAAACCTTGCACTGTAACTATGGCAAATTGTAACCAGTAAACTGTATATTATGGGGCTCATAATTAAAAAAAAAAAAAAAGTCCAAAAAGTGGCCTAAATTAGTACTTGGACGATCAAAAACCAGATCGTCCAAGTACCGATAATCAATGCTGGTTTTAGACATATCTAAAACCAGCTTAAGCCTTTCCCCTGCCTCTAACGGATTAGCGGTATATAAGAAATTAAATTAAATTAAATGCCTAGAGCAAATAGTGGTGTTTTTAGAAGAGGGGAAAGGGCAGGAGGTGGGCCGACCTAGACTTAGTCGTACAGCAAGTATAACCAAAAACTTGAGCAGGTTGCTCAGTTGGAACTTATACGTTTTGACTTAAACCAAGTCATAACAGGTATAAGTTCGGAATAGGAACCGCTGAGCTGATTGCGGCTGCCACGATCAACTCATTAGCTCCTGCAACCTGCCCACCCCCCACCGCAATGATCGCGGCAGGAGAGATGGCTCATCTCCCCATCGACGTGCAGCTGGCTGGTTTAAAATACTAAAAATGAAAGGTTAAAATAAATTTTTGTAGGGGGGAAAATGTGAACATTAAAATAGACAAATTACATATACAAACGTGTTTATTTTATCTGTGTAAAGCTTACTGCACATTCTGTAATTTAAACCAGTTCCTCATTTAATTTGATTTGAGTTTAGCCACCCGTCTGTTTATCCCACCTGTACTATCCATCTTGTCCTATCTATAAGTCTCAACTGCACTTGTCCCCTTGGCTACCTTTTAAGATTTTTGGGGGGAGGAGATAGTATTAACCAGTTTAGCATTCTTTTCATATGAATGTTTAAAAAAAAAAAATTATTTATTCATTTTTAAACGTACAATAAGTGCATCAATATAATATAACAAATAGATCATAAATATATCACTTAATAGTCATCAAGAGTACACATAAAATGCTATTAACCCCTCCCTCCCCAACCCTTCCTATTATATAATCAAATACAATGTACAATATATATTAATAAAATTATCCCCCTCCCCCCTCGTAATTGAACCTGTAAATCATATGTTCTAATAATGTTCTAATACATTACCTATTAAGGTGTTTTCTTTTGTATTGTGCTGATATCTGTACTGTTGAATGTGTATATTTCTGACACTGCACCATGCTGTTGCTATTTGTAGGAGTCAATTTGCCATCTCCAAGTTTACCTTTATGAATTGTATTTTTTAAAATTACTATTGCCGTTAAAACGTATAATTTTGTTATGTTACACAAGATGCAAATTTGGAACCATTTTTTTACGTCAGTAGCGATACTTTTCCTAAAACTTATCTCTTTATTTTGTGGGCAGAACAAAGTCGTATCCAGTTGTGGAAGCATCAAAAGAACCCGCGTTTTCATCGCATAGGCCAAATGTGAATCACACGTCTATTAAGGAGTCAAGCATTCCCATGGAAACTTCTCAAGTGGAAGAGCAAAATAATAGGAAAAACCCAAGGGTCACTGTCAGAACTAGCAACGCTGAGAACAATACAAGCGAAGTAGACAGAACTCCCTTAGAGAAAAGTGAAGTTCCACCAGTTCCTCCGAGGAGTACATCTCGGCTTATGACAAGCTCATTTTCTTTATCACCACAGGCTTATAATGCACAAATTCAGAATCTGAGCATTAGCTGTGAAAGCCAAAAATGTCATACTGAGAAACCGTACAACAGCCTCCACGAAAACCAAAAGATGCCCGGAGATGAAGCTACAGCAACAATTAATGCATCTTCCACAATCAAAAAGGATTCCAACTCTGGTTTTTGCCACAGCAAATTGACTTATGAGGTGGGTAGGTCTGAAGGAGGTCACAGAGATGGATCTTCTACATTGTTGGTGAATACAAGTATTGGAGACACAAATGAGACATCTGATAGAGTAACCCAGAGCCATAGTGCCGAACATCACAGTGCTCTGAATTGTGCTAGTGGCTTCGGTGGTACCACGCTGTGGACTGATAGGTTTGGAGATTCTAGGTATGTCCTGGACCAAGCCCCCCAAAATGGGAACTTGGCAGCAAAGATTGATGAATTTAATCGCGCAGTGTTTCAAACAAATAAAATCAACACAGCTTCAGAAGGTTGTCCACTTCCATTAACCACATCCGGAAATCCGAACTGCAATCATATTTCACTGTGTGGCAGCTCAGCAAATGTAGAGGACCCTAGTAATGTACGTAGTGTTTCAAACCTTAGTGTCTCCGCATATGGGGATCCTGAATCATGTAGTCCTAACAGGAGCGCAAAACTTTCCCAGGAGCAAAAGCAAATGAATGGATTTCATAGTATGAGTAGCTATCATAATAGGCTTCACGAACATGACTGGAAGCCAAGTAATTTATCCGGTCGCCCGCGATCAGCTGATTCAAGGTCAAACTATGGTGTTGTTGAAAAGCTCTTGAGGAGTTATGGGAGAGCAGCAGTGACTTCTTTGTATGGCCCTAAGTACTGCAATGATGAACCTATACGGATGGGCTCCAGTTGTACAGATGGCAGCTCTGACCCCTTAAGCCAGTGTTTAGAAATGCTTCAGATAGAGCAGAGAAATGCAGTCATGCCTGTCGATTGGAAAGTCAAGTGGCAAACAGAAAAGCAGATGTTACCAGAGGTAAATTGTGAAATAGAAAAGCTTTAATTTAATGGAAATGTGAAACAGAATTGATGGACAATGGAGCAACCTAAAGCACAGTCGTCAAAGCACATTCAGAAATTTAAAAATGTGCATGGTATCGTGTATGAAAAAAAATTCCCGGCATGCCATGCCGGGATTATTTTCAAGATTCTTTGTTTTACCATACTTCGTTGGGTTTTGTTTTGGTTTTCTTTATTTTGTTAGCTGTTTGATATCCAGTGCCCTTCATAAAGAATCCAGTTTCCTAGTTATGTTGTTGATTTTTAGAATGATGTTCAACAAAAAGCTGGGCTCCTAAATTTGTGCTCTGTTTTCAGCCAAGTTTAGGAGCCTAAGGGGCCCTTTTACTGAGCTGCCCTAGTAAATGAGCTTTTTGCACCCTAACGTGGAACTTTCCCGTGCACTAAGTCCATTTCTACTGTGGCCCTAAATTAGGCATTTTCGTATTTGTCAATATTCTAGCCATGTGCTAACGTAGCCATTTTAAAAAATTTACCTGGGAGCACTTACCGCCTCCTATTTAGGCGGCACTAAGGGCTCCTGCTGTATTATTGCGCTAACCAGTTAGCACACCAGTAAGGTCAGCACACTGGCTGAATAGCACTTCTACTCCCATTCTCTGCAAATAGAAAACAATGAATACTTCACACTTAGAATGCACAAATGGCAAAACTAACACAGAATGCGTTCTCTTGGGCTTCCACGGCTGACATCATGCTTGTTGCAGTTTTCCAGGTCTTGTCGCATCTGGTCAGATAGAACCAACATTTCCACCTGACCAGACGTGGCAAGACCCGGAAAACTGCAGCAAGCATAGAACAGAATGCTTTAGTGTGTCCTGTGTTAGGCTATTTTTTTTCTGCATTAATCCCCTAATTCTATACAAAGCACTCAATTGTGTGCCCAAATTGCATGTGCAATCATTTGTATATGATATACTGCTCATCGGCGCAGCCATCTGAGCAGTTAATCTAATTAGGTACTGTGAGTATTTTTCCCTGCCTGTTCCTGTGGGCTCACAATCTACTTGGGGCAGTGGAAGGTTAAGTGATTTGCCTAGAGTCACAAGGAACGGCACTGGGATCAAACCCACAACCTCAGGCTGCTGAGTCAGCAGCTCTAACCACTAGGGCCTAGGCCACTCCAATTTAATTGAATAATAAGCTAATTAATGCTGATAATTCACATTTTAACAAACAATTATTGGTGCTAATTACAAGTTGTGCCTGTAAATTTAGGCGCAGATCCGCGCCTAAATTTTACGCACAAGTCAAAAGGGTGCAGAAGTGGGCGGATCATGGAAGAACCAGGGGCATTAAGGTATATGCATAATTATAAATTAAGGGCATCCAAGCCTGAATTTAGGTGCAGGCATTTGCACCACATTTTTATTGGTGCAAATCACTGTTCCTAAATTTAGGCGTGGTTCCCAGGTATAAGCTAAGGGCTCCTTTTACAAAGGTGCGTTAGGGCCTTAATGTGCGGAATAGCGCGCGCTAAATTTCCGGACGCGCTAGACCTTAATGCCAGCATTGAGCTGGCCTTATTCTAGAATACAGAAAAAGGGGGCTGATAACTCAACCAAAATACATCTGTTGAGTGACTCAAAATGGCTATGACAAAAATATGTAAAAAGAAGTCACTATATTCTATAGCAGAGAACTAGAAGCGAATGTCCATCAACTGCTGTTAGAACTAATGCTCAGAGACATGAAGGCAGATAAAACCGCCTCACCACCCAATCATCGCATTGCTCAATACAGTGTCAGAACAATGACAGTGGTAGATGTTGAACTTGCAATTGCCTAACCAATAATAATAAAACGCTAGAGCGCACATGCGCTCTCAAAAATTCGTGAGTCCTGGCGCCGTGAGGTGTGCTTCTGTGGCAACATTCTAATTGACACCTCACGGCGCTTGCAGGGGCTGGAGGCGCATGCGCGCGACTGTGCTCTCTACAAACCTCCCGGCTCCAGCGGAGTGGCAGCAAACGAGTGGTGGACAGCAGCCCCGCTACGGCCGTTGACCCTCCACAAACCTCCCGGCTCCAGCGGCGTAGGCAGCACTATAAACACGCTGCTTCGCGCCCTTCTCTGCCGATGACATCATCGGAGACAGATGCGACAGAGGAAATCGGCAGTAGAAGGCCGTGAAGCAGCGTGTTTAAAGTGCTGCCTACGCAGCTGGAGCCCCGAGGTTTGTCGGCGGTGGGAGGGTCAGGAGCAGGCCAGATCGAGCTGGACAACGGCAGTAAAAGAAGGGGGAGGGGCCAAATGGAGCAGGGAAGAGAAGGGAAAGGGGGGGGAAATGCTGCTACTGCTTCTGCACAGGAAAGGGGGGGATAGGAGGGAAATGCTGTTGCTGCTGCATAGGGAAGTGGGATGGAAATGCTGCACAGGGAAATGGGGAAAAATGACACAGACAGACAGCGGGAGGGAGGGAGACAGAAAGAAAGAAAGACACAGGGGCAAGGAGAGGGACAGACAGAGAAAGGGGGCCAGAGAGAGAGTCAGCGGGAGAGGGAAAGGGGGCTGCTTTGGGGGGAGGGGTGTGCTTGGGGCAAACAGCTTTGCTCTGGGGGGGAAGACAGAAGGGGCCATGGAGAGACAGGGAGAGGGAATGGGGGCTGCTTTGGGGGGAGGGGTGTGCTGTGGGAGACAGAAGGGACCATGGAGAGATAGGGAAAGGGGGCTGCTTTGGGGGGAGGTGTGCTGGGGACAGACAGCTTTGCTCTGGGGGGGAAGACAGAAGAGGGCCATGGAGAGACATTTGGGGGGGAGGTGGGTGCTGGGGGCAGACAGCTTTGCTCGGGGGGGAGACAGAAGGATACAAACAGCGGCCAAGGAGAGAGAGATAAAGAAAGACAGACAGACACATCTATTCTAGCACTCGTTAATGTAACGGGCTTAAAGACTAGTTGGCTATAAGCTCTATATCTTAAATAGATAACTTAAGATGGTCAAACTTAACTTCAGATTAACTGGTTCCGACGTGCCACGTTTCGATACTGCTTCAAGGAACTGACATAGCACTGCTAAACCACCTCAAACAGGGTAATGAAGTCTCATTAAATTTCACTGCTAGCGTTGTAGGAAGCCTGTTTGAGGTGGTTTAGCAATGCTATGTCAGTTCCCTGAAACAGTATCAAACGTGGCACGTCGGAACCAGTTAATCTGAAGTTAAGTTTGACCATTTTAAGTTATCTATGGAAGATATAGAGCTTATAGCCAATTAGGCAATTGCAAGTTCAACATCTACCACTGTCATTGTTCTGACACTGTATTGAGCAATGCGATGATTGGATGGTGAGGCGGTTTTATCTGCCTTCATGTCTCTGAGCATTAGTTCTAACAGCAGTTGATGGACATTCGCTTTTAGTTCTCTGCTATAGAATACAGAGTGACTTCTTTTTACATATTTTTGGCCTTATTCTAGAAGCATACTGCGCAGTTTAGCCACGCAGTAATTTTGTGCATGCGCTAAAAACTCTAGCGCATCTTAGTAAAAGGAGCCCTAAGTGTGGGCAGCAGGTTAGATCCCATGTGCCAGGCCCACTATTCTTCAAGAATAAATCAAGAAAATTACAAAACTAAGGAAATATCAGTCTTTAATTTCGACCACTTAGCTAGGAAGTCCAAAATCTAAAGGAAACAAAATGAAGACTAACATAAGAATTGCTGCTGCTGGCTCAGACCAGTGGTCCGTCGAGCCCAGCAATCTGCTCACGCGGCAGCCCTTAGGTCAAAGACCAGTGCCCTAACTGAGTCTAGCCTTACCTGCATACGTTCTGGTTCAGCAGGAACTTGTCTAACTTTGTCTTGAATCCCTGAAGGGTGTTTTCTCCTATGACAGACGCTGGAAGAGCGTTCCAGTTTTCTACCACTCTCTGGGTGAAGAAGAACTTCCTTACGTTCGTATGGAATCTATCCCCTTTCAATTTTAGAGAGTGCCCTCTTGTTCTCCCTACCTTGGAGAGGATGAACAACCTGTCCTTATCTACTAAGTCTATTCCCTTCAGTACCTAAAGAAATTAAGGATTTCAGACAGATATCAAGTCACTGCCTAATTCGCCTAGCTGATCTCAGTGGAATGTAGAACAAATACTTAGATCCTTGCTCCTTCCTAAGGCACTAGAAATTCATCCATTGTTTGGATTAAAAATATATATATATCTTATTTTTTTAAAAAGTGAGGTTAAGAGGTGTCCGGGATGGTGGCCCCCCCTGCTCCTCCCTCTCTACCCCCCCCACTCCTTCCACACTCCCAACACCACGTGCCCTCCCATCCCATCTTTAAATCTTCACCAGTGTAAGCAGCTTATCCGACCTGCTGCTTGCGCCAGCGATGGCTTTCCCTCTGACGTCACTTCCTGGCCGGGTCCCACAAACCAGAAGTGATTTCAGAGGGAGCCAGTCCAGCACAAGCAGCAGGCCAGATTAGTTTCTTGCGCTGGTGAAGATTTAAAGAAGTATGGGAGGGGCGGGGATGGAAAGGTGCAAGTGTGTGGGGGTGGAGAGATGCCGGCACCACGTCAAGACGGCGCCTGGGGCATTCCACCCTCTCCCTTACTACGCCACTGGGTAAGGAGTTCCTTCAAAGGCATCTGTTCATGGTGCCATCTTTGATCCCAATCATCAACCCTCTTAATGACGGTGCCTGAACCTCTCGGGGTCCAAAAGCCAGCTTCAGCTAAATTATTCAGATCCTTTTTCCTTTGCAGACTGTGATGCTAGCTATCCCAATAAATTAATTGTGCATAATTTTTTTAAGGTTACAGATAATCAGTGCATGCATTAGTACAGGGGTTCTCTACCCGGTGCTCAGGACATACCCAACTAGTTTGGTTTTATGTCTTGGGTGGAGAACCCCCATTATGCAAATATATTTTATTGAGCAAACAAAAACACCAATAGGGCAAGGAGACGAAGTACAAGCAAGCTCAACATTTTTAGTTTACAAAACCCAATCCCCACAAATCTCAACCCCCCCAAACAGCCCCACCCCATCCCAAACAAACCCTCACAAAACACCCCCCCCCCCCGGGTCCTCCATCCAGAGATAACAATGCCAATGAAAACACAAATGAAACAGGCATACCAAGTACATCAAGAGGGGACAAAAACAGTTAAGCAAACGGCTGCGAGCCAGAGGAGTCATGGTTGTCCAAAACGGTTCCCAAGTGCGTTGAAAGATGCGGCCTGGGAGAGACGAAAGATCCTTCACATCCCTCCTTTCCCACATCAGGAGAGTAATCATCCGACATCGCCATAGGGAGTAGTCCGGAGCATCAGCCTCAAGCCATTTCAACAAAATACATTTCAGTGCAACGAGGACAATCCTCTTGAGGAAAGCTGCAACCCCCTTTGTACAAGGAAAATAGTGGGGAACATCTCCAAATAAGAGCAAAGGGGAACGACGAATGGTAATTTTCCAAATGCTCTCCACAAAAACAAAAATAGCAGTCCAAACATCTTGAACATTAGGGCAAGTCCAAAACATATGTCCCAAGCCCGCTTCTGGAGCCTGACAACGAAGACAGGCAGCAGTCTCACACAATCATGATAAATAAGCCCTCATAGGAGAAATGTACAAACGAAAAACCAACTTATAGTGTTGCTCCCAAAGGGTGGTATATTTTCGAAAAGCAGGCAGCCTACAGACAACCTGCAAAAGCACATCATCTGGCAACTCTACTGCAAGGTCATGAGCCCAAGCGTCCCGTAATTTAGAATGGTCAAACAAGGGGGATTCGTCCTTCAAATGGCGATGATGGAATTTAAGGGGGACCGGAAGTTGGGAACCAATGGTGAAAGCTGTAGACAGGAGTTCTTGGCAGGAGGCTTGCAAAGAACCAGAGGGTAGTGAAGAAATGTAATGTTGAATTTGCATATAAGCAAAATAATCGGTGGGTGGGAGATCAAACTCGTCTCGCAACTGTGCAAAAGACTTAATTTTGCCATCATCGTCAACCAAGTGAAAGACATAGTGAATACCCCTTATTTCCCACCGAGCAAAACTCAGTCCACCTATCCCAGGAAGGAAGGAGCTATTAAAGCGGATAGGCAGAAAGGGAGTTACAGAAGCAGAAAGAGCATGGTATTTACATACCCAGCGCCAAACCTTCCGCAAGGGACGGTGGAGCATCTTCACAGAGAGAGACTTAGGCACAAGAGAAGGAAGAGAATGAAGATATGCACTAAAATGAGTAGATTGAAAACAGGAGAGTTCCAAAGAAGTGTTGGTGAATGCTGAAGTACCCCTAAAAAGATCATTAATGTGGCGCATGCCACATCCAACAGTCAAATATCTAAGGTTCAATAAACCCAATCCACCCCTGTACCACGGAGTTGCTGCCCATTTATTATGCAGGCGAGGCCGCTTCCCAGTCCAAAGAAATCTCTGAACCAAGCATCCCAATCGTCGCTCATCTCGGGAAGTCAAATAAAGAGGAAGGACCTGAAAGACATATAGCCAACAGGGGACAATGAGCATGTTATAAAGATACACCCGACCTAAAAGCGAATAAGGAAGAGTTCCCTATAACTGTAATTTATTCTGAAGGGCCTGGAACAGCGGTTCCACATTCAAGCGATAAAGACTAGATAAGTCCTGAGGAATAAAGACCCCCAAATATTTCAAAGTAGAATCAGCCCAACGAAGAGGAAAAACATCCTTCCATGTGGCACATAACTCAGGAGGAAAAGGCAAGGCCAAGGACTTATCCAGATTAAGAGACAGGCCTGAATAAAAGCCAAATTCTGAAATGAGGTCCAATGCGGTAGGTAGAGAATCTTCAGGCCTAGTAAGAATCAAAAACATGTCATCCGCAAATGCCAAGAGTTTTAACTCAATCCCAACAACCCGAAGGCCCCGCACCGCCGCAAACCCCCGAAGAGTACAAAGCAAAGATTCTAAAGAAAGGAGAAACAACAAGGGGGAAAGGGGGCAACCCTGCCGGGTACCACGAAGGATGGGAAAAGAGTTCGTGCGGGTCCCATTGACAAGAAGCGAAGCCCTCGGGTTAGAGTAGAGAGATCGTATTGCATCAAGATAAAAGCCGCCCAACCCAACATGTTCTAGAGCAGTGTTCTTCAACCACTGGTGCCGGTCCACAGAAATTTCTTGCCGGTCCACAGGGTCGGCATATGCATCAGGCTCAAAACTGTGTTCTTCAACTGCCAGTCCGCAGTGCGATCGATGCATTGTTAATAAGATTATATTGTGTGTATATATGAAAAATGAATGAAAAAATAGTGTTACAATTAGGACTATGGGGGCAGGGTCTGGGGTGGAGATTGGGTAGAGATGGGCATGGTCTGGCCCACGACTTAGCCCAGTGTTCTTTAACCGCCGGTCTGCAGACCGATGCCAGTCCACAAAATAATTCTTTTATTTCTGCCGGTCCATAGGTGTAAAAAGGTTGAAGAACACTGTTCTAGAGCAGTGTTTTTCAACCGCTGTTCCGCAGCACACTAGTGTGCCGCGAGATGTTGCCTGGTGTGCCGCAGGGCCGCCATCAGGGCAGTACTACCAGTCCTGCATTCAGGGGCCCGGAGCTGACAGGGGGCCCGAGGCAGGGGCACCAGTAGCTCGCCAAGGCAAAGTGAGTCGATCACCCAGGACTCACTTTGTCTTGGCGATCTAATCTATCGAGCCGATAAGTCTTCTTCTCCCCGACGAATTCTTCGCTGCCTGGCTGGGCGGAACTTCCTCTCCGATTGCAGAATTGACGTCAGGGAGAGCATGCGTCGGCGTCGGCTTTGGGGCCTGTTATCCATTGGTGGGTCCTGTTCTCCGATGGCAGCGGCAGTGGCAGTGGCTTGGGGAACGGCAGGGAGAAATAAAGAAAGGGGGCAGGCAGGGAAACAGAAGGAAAGAAGAGAAACAGAAAAAAAGAAAGAAAGGTCAGGGAGAGAGGAAGAAAAAGTTGGGGGAGGGAATGAGGTGTGGAGGAGAGAAAGCATACAGGCTGATAGAAGGGAAGAAAGATTGGATGCACAGTCAGAAGAAGAAAGTGCAACCAGAAATCACCAGACAAGGTAGGAAAAATGATTTTATTTTAAATTTAGCAAAGTGGAGGCAGTATTACCACAGTTTTCAAAGGAATTTGCCCAAATAACTTAATAGTTAACTGGGTTAATTCCCAGAGATGAAAACTTCCCTTCACTTAGTATGCACAGTTCTGAATTTATATCTGCTGTCTATATTTTACAATATGGTCACCTTTTACTAAACCGCAATAGTGGTTTTTAGCGCAGGGAGCCTATGAGCGTCAAGAGCAGCGCTGGGCATTCAGCGCAGCTTCCTGCGCTAAAAACTGCTATTGTGGTTTAATAAAAAGGATGAGGGTATATTTGTCTATTTTTGTATGCTATAAAAACCAAATACAGAGAGAGACTGAGAGCTGTTGACGAAGAGCTACGTGTGTGTCTTTCTTCGATTCCAGCCAGAATATCAGCTTTGTGTTCAGCCAAACAGGCCCAGGTTTCACACTGAATAAAGTATTTTATAATTTTTCACTATTCTGTTTACTTAATATTTCATAATAAAGTAATTATAAAATACTTTCTTTGTGTTTATTTGATTCCTATTCAAGAGAATTACTTTATATATAGTCAATATAGGCACAGAGTTAAATTTTTTAACATTTTCTAATGGTGGTGTGCCTCGTGATTTTTTTCATGAAACAAGTGTGCCTTTGCCCAAAAAAGGTTGAAAAACACTGTTCTAGAGTACGAAACAAGAAAGACCAATGGGCACTATCAAATGCCTTGGAAGCGTCTAAACTGACAAACAAAGCTGGAATCTGGTGAGAATGACAATGGGCAAGTGCAAAGAGAACCTTACGGACATTACAAACTGATTGGCGTCCCCGGACAAATCCGACTTGATCCTCATGAATAATCTTAGGGAGATGTGGAGCCAGACGATCAGCCAACATACGGGCAAAAAGCTTTAGATCCACATTGATCAAGGAGATAGGACGATAGGATCCTGGTGAGTCAGCCTCCTTACCAGGCTTCAACAATAAAGAGATAAGGGCCTTGTTAGCATAACGCGGAAAAGAGCCCTGAGCAATAGCAGCATTAAAGTAAGCCAATAAAGGACCACAAAGATGGGAAGAAAGAAGTCGGTAAAAGTCTCCCGAAAAGCCATCCGGACCCGGGGCCCTATCAGAGTGGAGAGCTTTGATTGCAGATTCTAATTCAGCCGCCCAAAACGGGCTATTAAGAGAAGACACTACTTCCTCCAACAGGTGAGGAAGTCCAGAAGACTGAAGATAATCTGTCATCAGGTCCGGAGAGACTTCATCGGGAGCATCATATAACCGGCTAAAAAAATCAAGAAGAACTGCAGAGATATCAGATGTATTGGTCACCACCCCACCACTCGGGGTCCAAAGAGACAAGATCGGTTTCCTACTAGTCTCAGCTTTAACCAAGCGGGCCATAAGGTGCCCAGGTTTATTGCCAAAATGATGAAAACGGTGTTTATAGAAAGCCAACCGTCTTTGGGAACGAGAATGAAGTAACAAATTTAAAGCCTCTTGGGTAGACAAATAGCATTCTCGAGCCTCCCTCGATGGATTCGAATGAAATGACCACTTAGCCACTCTTAAGGCCCGTTCTAAAGTAATGATTCCTCTGTGAATACGCTTGTTACGAGCACTCAGAAAAGAAATAATATGTCCCCAAATCACTGTCTTAGCTGCCTCCCAAAACAAAATAAGATCATCCATGTGGGGAGCATTATTGGTGGAGTAATCCGCCCATTAGGCCTGCAAAAAGGTTTGGAACTCCCTGTCTTGAGCAAGATAGAACGGAAACCGCCAGAATGGGGTCCGAAGATACGTGGCGTCCAGATGAATATCTACCCAAATCGGGATATGGTCCGAAATGTTCAAGGGACCGATCTCGGCCGACAGGACTGAAGGGAACAATGTCGTAGACAGAAAAATATGGTCTATCCGAGACCAGGTACCATGGGCCCGAGAAAGATGCTTATAGTCACGAACTTCAGGATGAAGAAGTCGTCAAGGGTCTACCACAGAAAGAGTTTCACAAAAATCAGACAGAAGTCGACCCTTAGCCCCTAAAGATGCAATAGAGGTTCCGGACTTATCTAAGTCAGGGTGCAGTACCAAATTAAAGTCTCCCAAGATAAGAAGTGGATTTCCCGAAAAACGAGAGCAAAGCTGAAGCAACTGTTGAAGAAAGGCCGATTCCCCCAAGTTAGGGCCATAGACCACAAGTAAAAGGTAGGATCGAGCACCCAAGGTAAGACGCAAAAGCAAAGATCTACCATCAAGAGCTTTGTCAGGAGAACCCCTATATTAATGGGGCTGTTTTGTGCTGCTAGTAAGTTGCATACAGAGCGTTCTTTCAAACTGATCATGCTTTTCACTTTGAATCTATTTAGACACCATGAGCGATTTTTGACAATACAGTGAAAGTTCTTTCTGACTTTGCATGCAACGTTCCCTGTAAGCGGTTTTAAGCTGTGTGGGAGTTCCCTGTCATTGTTCCTGCCAGTGGGAGGAAGTTCCTGTCCCTCACAATTCAAAGTGCATTATCATTGTAGCTGCAGCTCAGAATTGCTTAGCAGAAAAATTCTATTTTATTTTAATTGCATTCCTGTATGTAATATGTAAGCCATTTTGACTGTAACCACAGAAATGGGGTCTATCAAATGCTATCTCCTTTTCCTTTCCCTAAAATGCTGAAGTGTCAACTACTGAAACAACAAATTCTCCCAAACCCCTAGAAAGAAACTGAGATGAGAGGAAGAGACCGCTAGTAGAGGGGATTCACTCAAAGGAGGATAAATTCAATTAAATATTACTAAAATATATAAGAGAGCCCTCAGTCACACAGCCTTCCTCCAGTCTCCCGGAGATAACGGTTGTCACTGGTTTGCATCCAGAAAGGTGTCAACTGTGAAACATCCCCGGGCTCTCTTGTGAGTTTTGGTGATAAATAACACAAAAGTGCAGAAAGTGTGTACAAAATCAAAAACACCCTTTCTACTAGTGGTCTCTGCCCCTGATCCAGGGGGGCCAAAGAAAGAAAATTCAAGTGTCCAAATTCAGTAATAAAGCCAATGGAAGATACTTAGCTTCTCAAGGAAAAACAGCCAGCGGGTAACCAAGTGTCCTACGGGACTCCGTTTCGGGGGTAGACCCCCTTCTTCAGGAACGGCTGGCTCAAAGCAGAAGCCCCAAAATCAGCGGGCTGTAGCGAATTGGCAGTGAAGGAAAATTTTCCTCTCCCATTTTTCGGGTTCATTCAGGACTGAAGTGTCAACTACAACATAGTGAAGTTAAAAAAAAAAAAAAAAAAAGGGGGTTTCATTAGGCCAGGGATAGGTATTAAGGATTAATTTTCTATGAAATGCACCACTTGTGTTAGCAGTGACATATTTTTGTCTATTTTCTTGACAGTCTAGTACAGGGAAGGTGAACGCCAGTTCTTAAGTTCTGCAAAAAGAGGTCTGGTTTTCAGGATTTCCACAGTGAATATTACCAAAATCCATCCTCTTCTCTCTGAACGCAGTACCAAAACCCTCATCACCTCACACTTAGACTACTGCAAACGTACTTCTTTCGGGCCTCCCACGCACCCATCTCTCACCTCTTCAATCCATTCAAAATTCTGCTGCACGACTCATATTCTGTGAGAGCCGCTATTCTCACATTACCCCTCTCCTCAAGTCACTTCATTGGCTCCCCATCCATTTCTGAATACAGTTTAAACTCCTCTTGATGACTTACAAGTGCATTCACTCTGAAGCCCCCCGCTATCTCTCCTCACCTCTCTCTATGCTCCTCACCCCCCCCCCCCCTGTGATCTCCACTCATTGAGCAGGCCCCTCTTATCTGTACCCTTCTCTTCCACTGCCAACTCCAGACTCCGTCCCTTCTTGTGGCACCGTATGCCTGGAATAGGCTGCCTGAATCAATACGTCGTGCTCCATCCCTTGCAGTGTTCAAATCCAAGCTAAAGGCCCACTTTTTTGAAACTGCTTTCAACTCTTAACTCCCACTCACTGCTGTCAGATAGTTTTATCCACTATCATTACCTATATCCACTATCATTATCTCTACCATAATCTCCTCAACCCTGTAAAGTCCTGTCTAAATTAGATTGTAAGCTCTTCTGAGCAGGGACTGTCTATTGTATGTTAACATGTACAGCGGTGCGTACGCCTTTTCAGCGCTATAGAAATAATAAATAGTAGTGGTAGTGGTAGGGATGGCAATAACTAGTGAGATAGTTAAATTTGCCAATAAAGTTGTTAAATTGCAAGAGGATTATGAAAAGTTACAAGAGGGCCTTGGGAGACTGGGCATCAAAATGGCAGATGGCATTTAATGTGAGAAAGTGCAAAATGATGCATGTGAGAAAGAGGAACCCGAACAATAGCTATGTGATTCAGGGTTCCACATTAGGAGTCACCGCACAGGAAAAAGATCTAGGTGTTATCGTTGAAGATACGTTGAAACCCTCAGCTCAGTGTGCAGCAGCGACTAAGAAAGCAAATAGAATGTTAGGAATTATCAAAGAAAAGAATGGAAAACTAAGATGAGGATGTTATAATGCCCTGGTATCACTTCATGGTGCAGCCATACCTCGAATACTATATGTAATTGTGATCGTTGCTCTGAATAAAAAGATATAGCAAAATTAGAAAAGGTACAGACAAGGGTGAGGAAAATGATAAAAGAGATGGAACAACTTCCCTCTGAGGAAAAGCTAAAGTGACTAGACTTCTTCAGCCTGGAGAAGAGAGGGCTCAGATGAGATATGATAGAAGTCAATAACATACTGAGTGGAGTGGAACGGGTAGATGTGAATCATTTGTTTATGCTTTCCAAAAATACTAGGACTAGGGGGCATGCGATGAAGCTACTAAGTAGTAGATTTAAAACAAACTGGAGAAAATATTTCTTCACACAACATGCAATTAAACTCTGGAATTTGTTCCCAGAGAATCTGGTTAGCTTAGCAGGGTTTTAAAAAGGTTTGGATAATCTAAAACAAAAAAGTCCATAACCATTATTAAGATGAACTTGGGAAGATCCACTGCTTATTCCTAGGATAAGCAGCAGAAATCTGTCTTTCTGCTTGGGATCTTGCCAGGTACTGGTGACCTGGGTTGGCCACTGTTAGAAACAGGCTGCTGGGCTTGATGGATCTTCAGTCTGTCCCAGTATGACAGCTCTTATTTTATAATTGGCAATAATTAGGAATTATGCATCTATTCTATACTCTATGTGTGCCTAAATTTTATTGCATGCAACTCAAAAGGGTGCGTGGACATGGGTGGGACAGGAGTGTTCCCAGAAATTAGATGCAATGCTATATAATACCAATTGGGTGCGAGCATTTAATTTTAATTTAATTTAATTCTTATATACCGCTAATAACAGGCCTAAGTGCTGATGCCCACAAAAAACATACCAGGCTAGTACTCTGTAAAGGGTACACTTTACGGAATATTCTCTTAGTGTAGGCCATAATGGTGCCTTTCTTTGGGCACTGGAGAGAAAGAAGCTCGAGAGACCTCTTCGACGAAAGCAGCTGAACAAACACAGGAGTCATGAGGGAGAGATGTCACCAGCTGAAACGTGGGTCAAACAGGAGACACTTTATTGATAGTTGCAATAGTTGATTCAACTATCAATAAAGTTTCACCTGTTTGACCCATGCTTCATCTGGTGACATCTCTCCCTCATGACTCCTGTGTTTGTTTTGCCTTACTTTGGGCACCATTTACTGAATCTGGAGGGAGGAATGGCCTAGTAGTTAGAGCTACAGCCTCTGCACCTCAGGTTGTGGGTTCGAGCCCAATGCTGCTCCTTGAGATCCTGAGCGAGTCACTTAATCCTCCATTGCTTCAGGTAGCCAATCAGGCTTCCTATGGAAGTCCCTGATTGGCTCAGACGCCTCAGACCCCTCCCAAGGGAGGAGCCCAAGAAAGGCCTAAGGCCCAGTGTTGTCGGCGAGAGAGGAGGAGCAGGAGGTAATTTCAGTACCTCCTGCTCTCAACTTTTATGTTAAGGGGTACAGAGCACGAGGGCCTAGAGGAGGGAGTGGATATCCCTCCTGCCATTTGTTTTAGGTTTGGGTGGGTCTTTGCATTTGTTGGGAGGGCATGCGATTGTCGGGGGTCATTGGGGGAGTGCGTAATACACGCAAAATATCTGTGCCATTGAAAAAAAAAACCAGGCAGACCTGATATATGCATTTTGCTAACACAGTTACCGACAGGTCTACAGTAGAGAATGACACAGGGAAAATTTCTGTCCCCGTCACTGCCCCGTCCCCGTACCACCATCCCCTTCACCGCCCCATCCCCGCCGTCCCCTTCACCACCCCATCCCCATCTCCGCTGTCCCCAACCCTGCCGTCCCTTTCACCACCCTGTCCCCACAGCATCCATACAAGCCTCAGTACTGCAATATTTAGCTTATTCCTTCCTTATATTCATTCTCTAGTCTACAGCAATCAGGTTTTAGGATCGGTAAATCGCTTGGCTATTCTGCATTGGGTTTTACTAATTTGCATGGGTTGGATCAGGTCAGATCGAAAAATGGACGATCGAGGGGAAAAACAAGCAGTGGGCCATTTAGTGAATGGGGTCAGTTAGCAGCGATCGTCACTAAACCTGTTGCTGACTTTAGTGAAATCTGGCCCATATCTTTTATGTGTTATATTCTATCATGAAAACTATAGCCCAGAATACATTTCTCTCCAGATGGATAACATATTAATGGAATGTCTTACCATGAATAATTACAAAAAAGGTGATATATGTTTGTGTTGTAGATATCTGTGCCGCTTCATTACGCCAATGGAAGAGGGTTCTCTCGGCCTGCTCGACCAGCAAATCGCCGCCTGCCCTCAAGATGGGCCTCCAGGTCACCGTCAGCACCCCCAGCCACTCGAAGGACTGCACATGGCTATTCTCGCTCCCTCCATTCCCAGCGCTCCATAGTCTGAAGCGGGGCAGGGATGTGTGGGAGGAAGTTGCCACTTCTGTTTCTGCTATCAAGGCTTGACACCTATCTTAACTGATTTAGCAGCAGATCCTGTGCTGCTGGGAACCAGTCCACGGGATCCCTCTTACTCCGCTTGCCCAAAGAGGTGACCACAAGGAATTCAAAAATCCAAAAACACCATCATAGTCTTCAGTGTTTTTTGTTTTTTTTCTTCTTCAAATGGCAAGATACTGAATTTGCATTTCTATACTTCTTATGTGCTGTCCTCCAACTCACTCGTTAACTCATTTCTTTGGATTGTTGTTACTTATTTACTGATCTATTCTAAGTAGAGACAATGTACAGTCTTGCGTATCGGAACGTCCCTGCGAAGGGCACAGCGTACAGCAGTGTGCATGTTGAGGTGTTTGTAGGTGCATGTGTTGAACTAGGAAGTACTTGTATGTACCTTACTTAGCAAAGACAAACTGTGTGCAACAGCAGTGCTCACGTTTAAATTGCCAGTTATATAGCCTCTGTCCTCTGTGTAATGAAAACAAAAAAAGAGGTTTGAAATTATACAGTACCGTCAACATATTTTGTACATCTTTTAAAAAGATACACAGGCTCTGCTCTCCGATGAGTAGACAGGACATAGTCCTTTCCTGAGACTCCATATGAAATTAAGGCATTGTGCAGTAGATTTGTAGATTAATAATTCATAGCCAGTATATCAGTATCATATATTAAGTTTCTTGATCCTTTGCATTTCTCCCCCTGCATAGCTAAGCCTCTCCTCTTAAGTTCTTGAATAGACAGTCCTCAAGCTGGTTACACTTTAGTGTGATATTGCATTTAAGTCATTTGAGGCTGGACTCGTGAAGGCTTTTCTCCTGTTCGGTCTGTATAAGGAAGGAGCCGAGTGAAGCAGGCACTTTAGTGTACGGTAGGGTACTGTAACTTTATCTGGAGTTATTCTGTTGTCACCACCTACTTCCCCCCTCCACACACACACACACACACTTTGGGGAGAAGGGCAGGAGACATTGTGTCCGACCTTGCTTTCTGCTTCTCTGTTAGGTCCGTATTTATTGCGAATAGGAGGCAGCCAGACAGGACGAAGCCATGCCATTTTTAAACCGAAGTAGCAGATCGGGGACTATAATCCCTGCTGCTCATTAGCTGGACTTGTGAGGGTCACTTATACACTGCAGTTCCCCTCCAGCGTATTAGCCAAGTAGTATAATTAGCTGTCAGACATACAGTTTGCTTGCCTTTTGGCATCGCCTTGCATACACAGATATCGTCGCATCAAGAGCTGAAGGAGATAGGATAACTCTGGTGCCGGAAATCCTAGACCAGCGGCAGCATCAGTGTGATTCATGTGCCTCATCTCTGCCCTAGATTATAGAGCAGACACTTTTATTAACTCTCCCTGGAGGAGTGCAGGGCTCGCTGCTGCCTTCTAGGTGGAACTTGTTGCCTTTTATGACATAATGTCTGATTTTATACAACACAAGGAGGATCTCAAAATGTCTCCTGAATAGTACTTAAGCAAAACACACATGTACTACGGTTGATATTTAGCATAGGCTGAAATGTAGATTTGGTTCAGACAACTTAGAATAATTGTATAATATGAGTGATGACTGAATATCCATCATAAATTCCTGGGTTCACTCTGGGACAAAGTCACCATAACACTATCTATATATATATATATGTATACATACACATGGACAGAAATTTCATTTTCTCTCCATACACATGGATAGCGACGCCATTCACACCCCCTCTTTCTCTCTCTCTCTACCCATTTTGTAGAATACTAACACTTGCATGGCTTCCAGGTCATTGATTAGATACACCTTCCCTCCCCCCAGCCCCAAATAACAGCGCTCACTTCCTCTCAGCCCCCCAAACAGCAGGGAAACCCTACCAAAAATACCCCCAGCCCCCAAAGGCTTCCTTCTCGGCATACTTTAAGCAATTGTAGGGTCCCAAGTGAATATCCAGTGCTTGTTCCTAGGATAAGCAGCATAATATCTGTTTTACTACTTTGGGATCTTGCCAGGTACTTGTGACCTGGGTTGGCCACTGTTGGAAACAGGATAGTGGGCTTGATGGACTTTTTGGTTTGTCCCAGTATGGCAACTCTTATGTTCTTATGAGTGATGCCCACTCGCCATGTATCAGTGTAAACCTATATATATATATATATATACATATATATATATATATATATATAATAGCTCTTCTTCATGATTAATTGTTCTATTAAAAATTTTTTGATCACAATTAATAGCTTTATTATTCATGGTCCTAGACAGTACGATAACACAGTTAACTGGATAGTGGCAATATCCAGCCTGAAAGTTAAGACAGTACTAAGAACCTGGTTGAATATGAATGATTAATATGGTGATTAATCAACAGCACTTTTATAGAAAGATAAATAGATCTTCTCTGCTAAAATCACAATAGTTGATCTTCAAAAACTCTTTGAAACTTCCAGCCAGCCACACAGGTACCTCTAAAACAAAACAAATATATTTGTTTCAAGAAGGCATAAATTTGTAAGGCAGCAATCTAGTCCAGTGGTCTCAAACTCCAACCCTTTGCAGGGCCACATTTTGGATTTGTAGGTATTTGAAGGGCCTCAGAAAAATAGTTAATGTCTTATTAAAGAAATTGCAATTTTGCATGAGGTAAAACTCTTTATAGTTTATAAATCTTTCCTTTTGGCTAAGTCTTAATAAATAATATTGTCATTTATAGCTAAAGAGACGTATGATCAAAAAACTGTTTTATTTTATTTTTGTGATTATGATAAACATACCGAGGGTCTAAAAATAGTACCTGGCGGGCCGCAGCATGTGGCCCCCGGGCCACAAGTTTGAGACTACTGGTCTAGTCTGTAATCATCATGTTATCTGTTGAGGTCCATCTTCCAAGAGTGCTCTCCTCACACATCCACCAAGCTTCTCATCTCGTATGTCAAACCTGTTACAAACCTCCACCTCCTTCCCTACTGTACTTTGTCCCACATCTTCTAGCCCTATTCCTTTTCCCCATCCTCCTTTTTTGAGTGCCCCAGCCGCGTCTTATCATTTTCGTGTCCTTCGTTCCTTCTCTCTGTCTTTCCCCTGTTTTGAAGCACATGTGGTTTTTTTCATCATCCATTCTCTTTTTCCATGTCAGTCCATCGCATATTTGCCTCGCCAACCTCCCTCCATCTCCATCACTAGGAGAGGTGTAGACATGGTTTGCATCTCACTGTATTCTTGACAACGTCCTAATACTCTTTATCAGCACTCTCATACCCAGTTTTCCCTGTCTCTTTCCCACTCTGCATCCCGTTTGTACTTTCCCATTCTTTACCTCTACTTTTCTCCCTCTCCACTTCAATGTCTGTACTTCTTTTTTCTATTCTCATTTGCCACTCAAACGTTAATTTCCTACCCCCACACTTAACCACTTTCTATACATACGTACTCCACTGTCTCTCCGTCTCCAAACAGTAACATAACATAACAATAATCTTTTATACCGCTTCAACCTCGCAGCTCAGCGCAGTTTACAAGAAAGAGAGTCGCCGTGCACCAAGATGCCTCAGGATTGGCCCCGCATTTTTAGAAAGGCCCCTCCTCAGGCTCTCCCTTGCAAATGAGGTCAGCGATGTGCTGTCCTGCAAGGAGATCTTCTAGGGCAGGGGTAGGCAATTCGGTCATCGAGAGCCGGAGCCAGGTCAGGGTTTCAGGATATCCACAATGAAAATGTATGAGATGGATTTGCATGCACTGCCTCCCTGAGATGCAAATCTATCTCATGCATTTTTATTGTGGATATCCTGAAAACCTGACCTAGCTCCGGCTCTCAAGGACTGGAATTGCCTACCCCTGTTCTAGGGGTATGAGATGGGTAAAACACCTAGAGGTCAATATTCAGCCAGTGGTGAGCATTTTTTTTTTTAGCTGCAGCCAACATTATTCCCAGATATTCAATGCTGGGTCATGTCTGGGCACCAGCATTAATCTGAGTTTACGGTTTATTTATGTTTGATATACCACGTTTTCAATCAATGTGATGTACAATAATATCATTAAATAAGGAAAGGAACTCCATAAAATATGATGGCAATGGGCAAGCGGTCATGCAACTTAAAATAAAAACGTATGGGGGTGTATGTGTTCCCATGAGTCTCTCCCAGAGCAATAGGCAAGAGATGAGACCAAAGATGGCAGAGGAAGCATCAGGTAGCTGTTGAATCAAATTCTTTACAAAGAATATAAGTCTTTATCAGAGTCTTAAATTTAGCAAATGTAGGTTCTAGTGAATGGTCGGGGGGAGGTCATTCCATAGCTTTGGTGTGACAAAATAGAAAGCAGAACTTCTGGTAAGAGTCATGATGAGCCTGTTTTGGACCAGGAAGCACCAAGCGATTTCCATCAAGTGACCAATCGGAAGTGCGAGATTCAGCACTTAACTGCATGAGTGACACTGCATTAAGATAATACTGATTTTTATGCTGACTGATATAACCAGTAAACTTAGCCCCTCCCCCCTTTATCAAGCCGCATTAGGCTTTTTTTTATCACTGGTTGCTACGGTAAAAGCTCTGACGCTTATAGAATTCCTTTGAGCGTCGGAGCTTTTACCACAGCGGCTGGCGATAAAAAATCTTAACGCAGCTTGATAAAAAGGGAGTCATAGACAGTTAAGTATGGAATATCAGAATTTAACCACATAAGTGCCAACTCTGCACATGGATAGGGTTACCAGACGTCCGGATTTCCCCAGATATGTCCTCCTTTTGAGGACATGTCCGGGGGTCCGGACGGCTTGTCAAAACCTGGCACTTTTCCGGGTTTTGAAAAGCTTCCCGACAAAATCACGTGGGGAAGGAGCATCCACGCATGTGCGGACGCAACGGGGTCAGTGCATCGCGTCCACACATGCGAGGATGCCAGCTGGAGGGCGGAACAGGGTATGACAGAGGCAGAACTGGGTGGTCCTGGGTGCATCGCCCTAGCCCCGGATTTTCCCAAAGGAAAATCTGATAACCCTACCCATGGACCGCCCACAAAATAGCCAGCTGAATATCAGCAGATAGTCCCAAAGAAGCAGCCTGTTAAATTGCTTTGAATCACCCCTTAGATTCTGGACGCCTCATGGTGAAGCCATGATTGATAATTGCTTTATGCTTGAACACCTTCTGCTACCAGCAATCTCCCCTTCTTCTCCCCACATCCCCCCCCCATAACGTTAGCAGCCTGGATTTACTTACGAATCTGGATTTTTGCTTCTCATAAAGATGAAGGAAATATGCAGTTACTTCCTGGACTCAGCTCTTAACCACCTGCCACCAGAATCAGGAATTTTTTTTATCCTAGTCTGAAGTCTGAAGTGTCCTCTGATAGTCGAATATGTGTCGTGATGGCACTTGAGTGCTGACACTCTGCTAGGAATCATTGCTTATTCATTTGTGTCCTGTTTAACCATTGCCTAGAACCAATACAGGACAGTAAAATCCAGCGTAGCAGAGTAAATTTCGGCAAATAAAAGACCTGAACAGTCCATCTAGTCTGCCCAGTAACTACATGCATTACAATTTCATGATTGAACTCTTTTTTTTCTTTGGGTTTTCTCTGAGCCAGAAATCATAGGAGTCCACCTGGTACTGTCCTTAGGTTCCAACTACTGGAGTTTCCATTGAAGCTTACTCCAGCCTATCCAAACCATCTCTTTGGCGGGATTTAGACCGTGAAAATTTGCTACCTACAGTCTGAACCATGAGCCAACTTTATAAGCAGAATATTTATTTATTTATTTATTTATTTAAGAACATAAGAATTGCCGCTGCTAGGTCAGACCAGTGGTCCATCGTGCCCAGCAGTCCGCTCACGTGGCGGCCCTAAGGTCAAAGACCAGTGCCCTAACTGATACTAGCCTTACCTGCGTAGGTTCTGGCTCAGCAGGAACTTGTCTAACTTTGTCTTGAATCCCTGGAGGGTGTTTTCCCCTGTAACAGACTATGGAAGGGCGTTCCAGTTTTCTACCACTCTCTGGGTGAAGAAAAACTTCCTTACGTTTGTACTTAATCTATCCCCTGTTAACTTTAGAGAGTGCCCTCTGATTCTCTCTACCTTGGAGAGAGTGAACAACCTGTCTTTATCTACTACGTCTATTCCCTTCATTATCTTGAATATTTCGATCATGTTCCCTCTCAGTCTCCTCTTTTCAATGGAGAAGAGGCCCAGTTTCTCTAATCTCTCACTGTATGGCAATTCCTCCAGCCCCTTAACCATTTTAGTCGCTCTTCTCTGGACCCTTTCGAGTAGCACTATGTCCTTCATGTACGGCGACCAGTGCTGGATGCAATATTCCAGGTAAGGGTGTACCATGGATCTGGTACAGCAGCATGATAACCTCCAATTTGTTCGTGATACCCTTCTTAATCATTCCTAGCATTCTGTTCACCCTTTTTGCAACCGCCGCACATTGCGCGGATGACTTTATCGACTTGTTGACCAGAACTCCCAAGTCTTTCCTAGGGGGGTCTCTCCTGTATTCGTGTATAAGGTTTTTGTTACCGACATGCATCACCTTACACTTATCCACATTAAACCTCATTTGCCATGTCGCAGCCCATTTCTCAAGTGTGTTTATGTCACGTTGCAGGTCCTCGCAATCCTCCTACATCTTCACTACTCTGAATAACTTCGTATCATCTGCAAATTTAATTACTTCACTCGTTGTACCAATTTCCAGGTCATTTATAAATATGTTGAAGAGCACGGGTCCAAGCACCGAACCCTGCAGCACTCCACTCATGACGCTTTTCCAGTCCAAGTATTGTCCATTTACCCCCCCCCCCCCCCCCCCACTCTGTTTCCTATCCCCAAGCCAGTTTTTAATCACCGTCGATTCCATGGCTTGCAATGTCGATTTGGTCAACCTTGTCTATCTGCCTATTTACTCCCTCAAAGAAGTGCAGCAAGTTCGTCAAGCAAGATCTTCCTTTGCTGAAGCTGTGCTGGCTGGTCCTTATCAGATCGTGTTCATCAAGGTGATCAATGATGCGATCCTTTATCAGCACCTCTACCATCTTTCCCGGTACCGAGGTCAGACTCACCGGTCTGTAGTTTCCCAGATCTCCCCTCAAACCTTTCTTGAAGATCGGTGTAACATTCGCCACCTTCCAGTCTTCCGGAATCCTTTTCGATTTGATCGACAGATTGGCTATTAGTTGAAGTAGTTCAGCTATAGCCTCTTTCAGTTCCTTGATTACCCTTGGATGGATGCCATCTGGTCCCGGGGATTTATTGTTTTTAAGCCTATCAATCTGCCTGCATACCTCTTCTAGACTGAACATAAGTATTGCCTCTGCCTGGTCAGACCAGGAGTCCATCGTGCCCAGCAGTCCGCTCCCGCGGCGGCCCCCCCAGGTCCATGACCTGCAAGTTCTCCACCAACTAAATTGTTTATACCCTAATCCTGAAGTAACCTGTATAATAACCCTCTATCTATACCCTGTAATCCCTTTCTCCTTCAGGAAGTCATCCAGTCCCTTTTTGAAACCCAATATTGTACTCTGTCCTAACACCTCTCCTGGAAGTGCATTCCAGGTGTCCACCACCCTCTGAGTGAAGAAGAACTTCCTAGCATTCATTTTGAATCTGTCTCCTTTCAGTTTTTCTGAGTGCCCTCTTGTTTTTGATGTCCCTGCTAGTCTGAAGAATCTGTCCCTCTCCACCTTCTCTATGCCTTTCATGATTTTATAAGTCTGTCAAGACTGACTGCCAACCCTGTCAGATTCCCATCTTTGATTCCTGTGTATAGCCTGTCGGCTTCCGGTATAATAATTATTATTATTATTTATTTTTATATACCGCCTAACCAGCGGTTTACACAATAGGTACTCGGCGTACAATATAATAATATCATACATAATAAAATGTACATATCCTCTTCAGTAAATACAAACACAAAAAATGTGTTCAGTTTGTTGGTGATGGTTTTGTCCTCCTTTAGGACTACCTTTATTCCATGGTCATTCAACAGCCCTGCCACTTCCTTCGTGGGTTGTTTCCCCTTAATATTTTATCAAAAGAACGGCTTGAAGTTTTTCGCCTCCTTGGCTATTTTTTCCTCGTAGTCTCTTTTGGCCCCTCTTACCGCCTTATGGCTCCTGCTTTGATGTTGTTTGTGCTTTTTCCAGTTTTCGTCCATTTTTGACCTTTTCCATTCCTTAAACGAAGTCTTCTATCCCGCTCTCCCCAAAGAGCTCAGAATGGGTTGCAGGTTAAACATACATAATATACAGTTTACAGGTTACAATTGGCCATAGTTACAATGCAAGGTTTTTCAATACAAGTTTTTATCCTAACGCAACACATACTAGGGATCTAATACCAATATACATAATATGCAGCTTACAGGTTAGATTTACTATAGTTAGAGTCCAAGATTTTTCAATACAAGTTTTTATCCTAATGCGACACATACCGATGATCTATTACTAACATACTTTTATTTGTAATTAATTGGTCATGGGCAGGGGAGTTAGCCAGATCCAGCATTCCCAAGACCCCTGTTTGCTGCATTTGAAGCACACCACATCAGGCTCTTTATTAATTTAGAGTTAAATTTATTGGCGTGCGGTACTGTATTAGCATATGCTAATGCCATTAACGAATGTTATCAGTAAATGATTCCATCTCATAAAATGGGACATTGATGCATGTGAGCTTTCACAAACAAGGCAGCACATTTTAATATATCTTGCCCTTAATATTTTCAACTTTGAAATATTTTGTGCAGCTCGGTAACTCATCTGCTCATTTCTAGGCTTGCACTCATGGTAGCTGCTACTGATCGGGGCTTGGGTGCTTGTAGGCTCCACACAATAGCTTCTAGGTAGGGAGTTGAGGGGGGGGTCTTCCTTTCTTCACCTCTGACTTTCAAAGAAAACATTGTGGTTGGGTGAAAATGAACTGGGAGCTCAATTCATAACTTTGAAACTAAAAAAATGTTTTAAGGCTGCAGATTATAGATGACATAAACCATGTTACTTTTCAATTTGTGACCCGTTGATTGAAAAAATACCAAAACTGGGGTATGACTTATTTATATCTCAAGACAGAAGGATTTCAACTGCATAAGCCTGCAAAATATCAGCCTCGGGTATGGACTAATTACGTCTTCAAAAAATGAAAAACAATTAGGGGCTCATAATCGAAAGAGAAAAACGTCCAAAAACCGGCCTAAGTCGGCACTTGGACGAACATTTCTCAAAAACGTCCAAGCGCCGATAATAAAACCAGGTTTTGGATGTATTTCTAAACGACCTAGGCCTTCATAGTGCCGCTCAACATCCAAAGCTAAACGGGGCGTTTCGGGAGGCGTGTTGAGGACGGGAGTTGGGCGGGACGTGGGTTGGCTTAGACTTAGTTGTACAGCATGTATAACCGAAAGTTTAACAACAGAGCCTAGATGGAACTTGGACGTTGTGACTTAGACCATGTAAAACATGGTCTAAGTCATAAGTCACAAAAACCCATCTAAACTCACCAGATAAGCACTGAACACACATAACACAGACCCCCACACACTACCCCCCCCCCCATAGAAATTTTATTCACAACTTTAAATTTCAGCCTCCAGACCATCATCACCTGGCCGCCTGGCATAAGAAAGCCTAGTCGACCAACCCAGAGGCAGCTTAAGTCATCTTGGGGGTGGGTTAGGGACTCATGGAGAGGAGGACCCATGCCCATAAGCCCCTATAATCACTGCATTGATACTGAAACATGTGCACTCCCCTATACACCCCCAAAACCCTTTTGTACTGGCAAATAAGTGGCTCTTGCAGCCATAAGGGCTATTGGGGTGGTAGATAAGTGGGTCTAGGGGATTCTGGAGGTGGTTTGGGGGGCTCACCGTCACCTATAAGGGAGCTGTAGGGAGGAGAAGCCATGGCACTCTTTGTGAAGTTCACAGCAGTGCCCTGTAAGGTACCCCACTATTTAGGTGGCATATCTGGGTGTGCAGTCCATCACTTTGCAGACCCCTCCCACGTCCAACAGGGCTTGTTCTAGGCATTTTGGATTTGGCCGGAAATGTATAAAGATAGACGATTTAGTGACTTGGACGATCAGATCAGCAGGACATATAATTAGACGATTTTCGAAAGTAAAAAAAAGTTGGACGTATCTTTCGAAAATGTGACTTAGGCTCTTTTTAACTTTGGACAACTTGCGAGATGGACCTAAATGGACTTAGACATCCCTTTCGATTATGTCCCTCTTACTGTATTAATAAAATTAACCCCAGAAATCACATACCCAACTTTAGATACCTACAGTTTTTAGACTGTAGAACATGAAAAACATCAAATTGTGGAAAAAAAAACAATTGCATAGTCCCATTCTATGACCTACAGTACAAAAAATGTCAAAAATAAAAGTTGCCCCTTCAAACTTTTGTAGCCTTTATGAGGGGTCACTGAAAAGTTCTCAGGCCAACCAACAAGTTGGGGCAGTCTCCATCAAGGGCTATAAACTTATTCCCTCTTTTACTAGCGCGGGTTTTAGTGCCAGCAGTGGCGGTAACTGCTCCGACGCTCATAGGAATTCTATGAGCATCGGAGCAGTTACCGCTGCGGCCGGCGCTAAAACCCGCGCTCTGCGCTAGTAAAAGAGGGGGGTTAGTGCAATGATTTTCCACCTTTGTCAGAAAAATACAGAACGAAAAAAGTAGAATATCACTGGACTAAGGGCCTGATTCTCTAAAAGTGCGTCCCGATTTTAGGCAGCTGTAGGCGTCCTACAGCTGTCTAATCAGCCAATCGGGATGCACGTTTAAAAAAAAAAAATGCTCCCCAGGCAGGCTGCCTATATTGAAGGCAAGGCCCGCAAGACACCTAGGCCCTGATTCTGAATAGGACGCCCGGGAGAGGCGTCCTATTCAGAATCGGCCTAAACTAAACCCCGATTCTGTAACCGGCGTCCATGTTACAGACGCGGGTTAGAGAAACGGGTTAGATTAGACACAGCCCGCTACACTTATCGCGGCAAGGGATTTCTCTGCCGCTATAAGTATAGCGGGCCGCGGCCCCCTGACCAGGAGGGTGCCCAAACCCTCTGCCCGAAGACGCACCCCCCCCCCACTACCGACCGTCCCCCCCCGACATTACCGATCTCCCCCCCGACAATATCGATAGCCTTAGATTAAGTGGGGATGGGCGGACCCGCTATGCCTAAGGCCTGATTGGTCCAGGCTTCTAGAGCCTGGGCCAATCAGGCCTTAGGCTTCGGCGGGATGGGCCGGGAAGGGGCGGGCTCGCTTCATTTCGACGAGGCGTGCCTGCCGGCTCAAGACATGCAACACCCTTCTAAGAACAGGTTTGGTGGAGTGGAGGTTTGGGGGGGGTTAGTGCCGGGGGGGGTGCGTCTTTGGGCAGGAGGGATTGGGCACCCTCCTGCCAGCTATCGATATTGTCGGGGGGGGGGCGGTCGGTAGTGTCGGGGGCGGTCGGTAGTGTCGGGGGGGGGGGGGGTGCGTCTTTGGGCAGAGGGTTTGGGCACCCTCCTGGTCAGGAGGCCGCGGCCTGCTATACTTATAGCGGCAGAGAGATCCCTTGCCGCGATAAGTATAGCGGCCGCGTCTACTTACAATGTAGGCCAGCATTTTGCTGGCCTACATTTTAAGCTTCTCCTCTACTAGGGAGACGCATAGGGCCGCCTAGGTTCAGCCTAAGACCCGCCTAAGGCCCTTAGACGAGCTTAGGCATCTTGCGGGTCTCCCTAGGCTCCCGGAGGTGCCTTCAGGCTTGCCTGGGGAGCATTTTTTTTAAAAAAACGTGCATCCCGATTGGCTGATTAGACAGCTGTAGGACGCCTAAAATCGGGATGCACTTTGGAGAATCAGGGCCTAAGTGTCTAGCCCTCGGTAGAGACTGCCCCAGCTTTGTTGGGTTGGGCTGAGAACTTTTCAGCATATATATACGTAAGTACAAATCAATGGTGGACATGTTAATTTGTAGGCTTCTGCACATGATACGGAATTTATGGATACACAAAAACTTTTGGAAAGCACCCAAACCAACCAAACGCACATCCCAAAAGCACAGCTATGAGCACAAGTCTTGTAGAGACCAAGAATAAATGGACTTATTCAGCTCAGCCACATTATCCCTGAGGCCATGATGTTCCATCTAACTATGGCAACATGCAGTGAGTCAGAGTAATTAAACAAGTCCTCTTGTTCTGAATCTGTGCCAAAACAAGCATTAGTTAACTTGGTTTGTTGTGCACTCGTGTGGAGCATACTTCAGCTAGTCACGGCACAGTCAGTACTTTCTATCTCCCTCTGTCTCTTTGGCTCTATTTCTCTTTCCTCCCTCCTACTTACCAGGTGGCTAAGCAATTCTCAGAAATGGCTTGCCTTAGTCAGATTTTTCTGCTGTTGAATGTATAGTTTCTGTACACTATCTTGGACCACAATGCTGCCAAGTTCAAATTAGGGATGGGCATTTGTTTGCAACGATTTTGGGAAATGTGACCCACATATATCCCATGTCACAGCACGTTGTTATCAAAACGAAAACAAGCAGGAAAAAAAACGACAAAAATTTTTGCTTGCTGATAATATCGTGCGCTCTTTAGAGAACATGTACACTGTTTCCAAAGAGGGCACCTAGGGGGAAATTCTATAAATGGTGCCTAGGTTAGACGCCCGAATTGGGGATGCCTAGCGGCACCTAGCTTAATTCCACATGCAAATCCAAATTAATTGACTTTAACTGGCGTTTTAATTGAAAATGTCGTTAAAGGTCAATTTAAAAAACATCAACGTTAATTAAAGTTGGGTGTGGAATTCAGCATGGCACCTACCAATGCCTAAGTCAAGGCATCTACTGGCGCTTAATGATACCTACCTAAAAAGTGGGTGTGGCTAAGGGCCAAAAATAGGCATGGTATGACTTAGATGTTAGGTGTCTGTGGTAGGCGCCGGTAAATTACCGCTCTATAAGATGCACTTTTTTCCCCTCCAAAAGTGGGTGGAGCGAATATAACAATCCCCCCTCCCCCCAGTACCTTTTTTAATCCCAGCTTTCCACGCTCCTGCCCTTCCCTTGCTGGACAGCTGCCTCCTGATTTCTTCCAGCAGTGGCAGAACGGCGTACATGGCAGGCATGAGCTTTTCGTGTGCCTGCCTGGTCTCACGCCGCTCCCTTAATGGCTGCCATAAGACTGCTTAGGCACTACCAGGCACAGTACCTAGCGGATGATTTCAACGAAGAAGTAGACCCATTGAATCCACAGGAAGTGAGAATCCAAAACAAAAAATGCTGTGGAGACTGATGTTACTGATACGGACTTTATTAAGAATGTAATCCATAATTTTGAAACGATGTTGAACATCCCACTCCTTGTAACAATGAAGAGGACCCAACATGGTTTGTGTTTTGACCTTAATGTCTTCCTCAGGGGTCCCGATAAAGTCTCTTTAAAGATGTGTGGATATAAAAACCTACGCCCAAGCGTGGGTGTAAGATGTCCTCTAACTTCGTCGCAACATCTTTGAAGAGACCTCATCAGGACCCCTGAGGAAGACACGAACCATGTTGGGTCCTTTTCATTGTTACAAGGAGTGGGATGTTCAACATTGTTTCAAAGTTGTGAATTACATTCTTAATAAAGTCCACATCAGTCTCCACAGCACTTTTTGTTTTGGGGCCTAGCGGATGATTGACAATTGCGCTCAATGGTGCCTACGAGTTACATAGAAACATAGAAACATAGAATATGACGGCAGAAAAGGGCTGTAGCCCATCAAGTCTGCCCACGCTAATGACCCACCCCCAGACTTCACCCGGCTAGAGATCCCACATACATATCCCATTTCTTTTTGAAATCGAGCACGCTGCTGGCGTTAATCACCTGCAATGGAAGTTCATTCCAATGATCGACTACCCTTTCGGTGAAGAAATACTTCCTGGTGTCGCCATGAAATTGCCCACCTTTGATTTTCAGCGGATGACCTCTTGTGGTTGAAGGTCCTTTAAGAAAGAAGATATCGTCTTCCACCTCGATGCGGCCCGTGATATATTTAAAAGTCTCAATCATGTCCCCCCTTTCTCTACGTTCCTCGAGCGAGTATAGTTGCAGTTTATTCAGTCTTTCCTCATATGGGAGGTTCTTGAGTCCCGAGACCATCCTGGTGGTAATTCGCTGAACCGACTCGATTCTCCGCACATCTTTTTGATAATGTGGTCTCCAGAATTGAACACAATATTCAAGATGAGGTCTCACCATGGATCTGTACAGGGGCATTATGACTTCGGGCCTCCGGCTGACGAAACCTCTACAGATGCATCCCACCATTTGTCTAGCCTTGGATGCAGCTTTCTCCACCTGCTTTGCAGTTTTCATGTCTTCACTAATGATTACTCCCAAATCACATTCTGCCCTAGTCCTAGCTAAGGTCTCACCATTCAGAGTGTAAGTTCTGCATGGGTTTTTGCTGCCAAGGTGCATGACCTTACATTTTTTGGCATTAAAGCCCAGCTGCCAAGTCGAGGACCAATGTTCCAATAAGAGCAAGTCCTGCTCCATACTGTCGGGTAAGGTGCTGTTATCTACTATGTTGCATAGTTTGGCGTCTTCGGCGAATAGTGTTATTTTACCTTGAAGCCCTTGAGTCAGGTCTCTTATGTATATGTTGAAAAGGATCGGTCCCAAGACCGATCCCTGTGGCACTCCACTGGTCACCTCCGATGTATTGGAGGGGGTACCGTTAACCACCACCCTCTGGATTCTACCGCTTAACCAATCATTGACCCATGTCGTCAATATCACTCCCAATCCCATCGAAGTCATCTTTCTCAACAATCTGCGGTGCGGGACGCTATCAAAAGCTTTGCTGAAGTCCAAGTACACGACGTCTAGAGACTTCCCCATATCCAGTTTCCTTGTAACCCAGTCAAAGAAGCTGATCAGATTGGATTGACAGGACCTTCCCTTTGTGAATCCATGCTGCTGGGGATCCTGTAGATTCTCCTCGTTCAGGATCGTATCTAATTCTTGTTTAATAAGTCTTTCCATGAGTTTGCTCACTATTGAGGTGAGACTGACCGGTCTGTAATTTGCAGCCTCCGTTCTGCTACCTTTTTTGTGCAATGGAATGACGTTAGCTGTTTTCCAGTCCATGGGGACTTTTCCGGTACTTAGGGAAAGATTGAACAGCACGGATAGCGGTTCCGCCAGGACATCACACAACTCCCTAAGAATCCTGGGGTGTAGATTGTCCGGTCCCATGGCTTTGTTCACCTTGAGTTTTGATAGTTTGCCATGGACGCTACTGGGTGTAAACTTGAAGTTTTGAAACGGGTCTTCCGAGGTTTGCCTTGCCTGCAGTTGTGGACCATTTCTAGAATCCGGGCCTCGGTGACTGCTCCCTCAATTTAAAAAAAAAAAAAAAGGCCAAATGAAAACAAAATTAAAACATTCCTAGAAACAACACAGGAAATGATACAAAGCAAGCATTTCCTGGCTGCCCATCCCTAGCTCAAATCTGTTGTAATAACTGCAGAGTCTTTGGAACATCTCTCCTTGGGTCTTTGGCAAGCAAACATTCTAAGTTCCATAGCCACCACCTCGCGTGAAAGACATTAAAAAGCCTGCCTTGGGTGAATCTTTTCATAACATTCCAATAAATAAAATTGCTTTTGCTCTGAGCCTGTTCTGCTTCTCAAGATGGGTCAAGGCTTTTATGCAGTTTTGGCCATTTCTTTTTGTTTGTTTTTTTAAATGATTTCATTTCTTTTTTACTCTATCAGACATTGGCAAGGATCTTATTATTATAGATATAAAATAAAGCAATGATAAGTAAAAGTTATTAGTTGTTTTATAGACAGATCGCTTATCAGACATTACAAACTTGTACATATTACTACAGAAAATTGTTAGTAGAGTATAAAACTGCTCACATCATACATATGTGGACAATGGGCTCCTTTTACCAAGCTGTGATAGCGTTTTTAGCACGCGCAGAATTGCCCCATGCGCTAAACCTGCGCTACGGGGCTAGAACTAACGCCAGCTCGCGCAGCAATTCTGTGTGCGCTAAGCACACGCTAAAACCGCTATCGCAGCGCAGTAAAAGGAGCCCAATGTTTCTGCTACATAGCATACTAGAACTAAGATGCAAAGTGAACATCTCTTCCAGAATAGCAGAAATGTATTTAGCCTACAAAAGGGTAGTAACTCCCATTAACAATAAGAGGGTAATTCAAATGTTTTATTTTATTTGAAACTATGGTCATTTGTAATTTAAAGGTCATTTTTTTAATTGCATTGCGTGGCATCAGCATTCCCTTAATCAGGTCTTTAAAAACCAGTCCTGATGACATTCATTTTGTCAGATAAGTCATATTTTTTCCAGTGTTAGTCTAAGGAAGATCCGATAGATTTCATGCAGAAAATAAAGGCGCCAATAAAGCCTGCAAGCTGGTGTGTGTGCAGTTCTGAAACAGTTCACCTTCTACCCAAATACTACCTTGCCCAAACCTTCAACAGGACAAAAATATTTCACAGAAAAAAACGGTGCCCAGCAAAGGAAAGTGCAGGTAGTAGAAATCTTATGGAGCTTTCATAGCACTAGTCTTTTTTTTGCCTAGCACAAATCTTGCATTTTGCTTCTCTAGAAACTGTGGGTCATTCATTCTGCATGAACAATTTCTCTCTGGTTTTATCTTAATATTGCTGACTCTCAAAATGTGGCTTCATATTGCCCAGCTCCAATGAAGCGATGCCATGCACACAACAGCATCTTTCCCCTTTGTGAATCTGCCAGTTAAGAAAGGGACGAATGGCTCCAGGTACCTCCACAGAGTCCTTTCATCCTCACATTCCACGTCTTGCATCTACCTACTTAGGACAACACGCTTGGCCTTCACCTCTTGCAGATGTGATATCCAAAGGCCTTCAAAACTATGCCTTAAGCAAATGCACCATAAGAATTGCCGCTGCTGGGTCAGACCAGTGGTCCATCGTGCCCAGCAGTTCGCTCACGCGGCGGCCCTCTTAAATTCCTGCTAAAATCCCTCAGTCTGAACTAGGTACACATGCTATCCTGCATCCCAGATTGTAATTGTGAGCTAAACGTAAACTCTGCTGCCTCTCTAGCATGCAAAAATGCATTTTTTTTGCTACCTTGCTATGCAAAATTAATTCTAAATGAAAATTTGTTAACGGAGATCTTTGGCTAGCAAACATTTTTATTGGCTGTGTGAGTACTGTTTAGTATCAGACATAACGATGCACTTAGGACTCCTTTTATCAGGCCGCGCTAGCGTTAAACCGCCGGCCACGCTAGCTGCTACCGCCTCCTCTTGAGCAGGCAGTAGTTTTTGGCCAGTGCGGGGGTTAACGCGTGATGAAAAGTCACGCGCGTTAACCCCGCTAGTGCGGCTTGATAAAAGGAGCCCTTTGTTTAGTCATTCATTATCTCATTGCTTTGCAGCTTACGTTCTTTGTTTCTTGTCTCATTGAAAGAAAAATCACATCTGGGACAATCCCTAATTTCTGTCCATTGAACTTTTCCTTGGAGTCGTCTCTCTTATAGAGTCTTCTAGAATTGCTGATATAATTTGTAAATCCATTGGGGTACTTATTTCTCCTTTTGATACCCCCTGTGACTTTTTTTGAAGAAAATGGCAGATAAAATATTTTTTTTGTTTAAATCTTTATTGATTTTCAAACTTTGATAGTGCAATACAATTGGTAAATCATAAATACTGCATAGAACGCACTAATAACTATACAATTATTACATTAAACAGTCATTTACTCCCATCCTCATCTTAATTATTAATACAATAATACATATGATGTGATTTCAGTATGAAAGAATGATGGCGGAATGTTTGGGGACTAGTAAGTCTTTTAATGATGTATGGAGTCCATTGACTACTTTTGTTGCATTACAGTAAGGGTGATGTTTCTTCCCTTTTCATTAGATTTTTTTACACATCCAGGGTGGGTGGGTGAGTGGGGGGAGGGAAATATACTTTGAGGAGTTAAATTATTTAATTATAAGCAGATAAAATATTTTAATAGGAGGAATATTGTCCAAATTAAACTTCAAAATCTCAACATGATTTCTCTTATATAAAACAAGCGGCAAAACACCACGGGGCTTTGGAAAGTTCAATACATGTAAATTCAATCTCCTAGAAAAGTTCTCTAATTGTTCAATTTTTTGACGTGTATCCAATTTATCTCAAGCCACAGTACTTTTAAATTGTTGAAGATCTTTTACGTGCTCAGTCATTTGATCCTTATGAGATAGTAAATCTTGTTTTGCAACTTCTACCATATTCACTATCTGATCAACTTTTGATACCAAAGAGCCAGTGACATACCAAGGGAGGCGGGGGGCAGTCCGCCCCAGTTGCAGACCATAGAGGGTGGTCCCAGGATCAGCGTCGGTGTCATGGTCCAGGAACTTCACTGCAGCAGAAGGAACTGCCTGATTCACTGATTCGAATCGATTCAACGATTCACTTTGGTAAATCGATTCACTTTTTTAAAAAATCAGACTTACTGATTTAGTGAGTCCTGATTTAGACACGTCTGGGTCTCCTAAAGCAGCTGCAGCGGTGGCAGAGGCCAGCAGGCAGACAGGTGGTGAACAGGCTGTTCTTGGCCTGCCTGTGGGGGCCTTCTCTCTGCTGCATCACTGATGACATCATTAATGATGGGCAGGCCATGAGCAGCCTGTTCACCGCCTGTCTCTGCCCGCCTGCTGGTCACCACCGCTGCTGCTGCTTTAGGAGGCCTGAAAGTTGAGGTCTCACGGAGTAGGGGAGAGAGTTTGATCTGGAATTGTTGCACAGGAAGGATAGGAGGAAGGGATGGAATGGAAAGCTACACCAAGGGTTGGAGGGAGGGATGGAAAGTTTCTGCACATGGGTGGGGGGAGGAGAATGGAAGAATTGTTGGATCTGGGGTGGAGGAGATGAAGTGAGAACAAAGAAGTAGAAAGGGGTGAGAGGGAGAAATCCTGCATATGATGGAGGGGAGGGAGACATACATGGAGGACATAGGGTGGAGGGCATGGAGAAATGGTTCATGGGGAGAAAGAAAGAAATGTTGCATGGGGAGAAAGAAAGAAATATTGTATATGATAATGGGGGGGGGGGAAGGGAGATATGCCGCATGGAATGGAATAGAGAAGTTTGACCCAGGGCACAGACAGAGAGAAACAACAAGAGAGATGGTAGGCAGTGGGGAAACAGAAATGTTGGATATGGCAGTGGAAGGGAAGGTACAGAGATGGAAGATGAATGGTGAGCACAGAGAAAGAAGAAAATGTCAAATGAGCAGGAGACCCTGGTGAGAGAGTTAACAGAAGACAAACAGAAACCAGAGCCTGGGACCAACATGATTTGAATAATAAAATGACCAGACAGCAAGGTAGAAAAAATAATTTTATTTTCTATTTTGTGATTACAATATGTCAGATTTGAAATGTGTATCCTGGCAGAGCTGGTGTTAGACAGCAAGCATGAGCTAAGACCTAAAAGAGAGAGGAAAAGTTTTGTTTATTTTATTTACAGCACAGCGCTGGCTTGGGGTTGGAGAGGTTGTAACCCTATGTCATGTTATATTGTAGCATGGTGAATGTTAAATTGTAACCCATTCTGAGCTCTCTGGGGAGGATGGGATATAAAAATAAATAAAATTACCAAAAATATTTTTTTATATGAAGGGGGGATGTTAAAAAAATGATCAGCCCCGGGTGTCATATCCTAGGTCCACCACTGCAAAGAGGTTACCTCCTTTGTAGAGAGGGAGACATTCACTTGAAGTTGTTGCAACACAGTCTAGATCAGGGGTGCCCAACGCGTCGATCGCGATCGACCAGTAGCTCAGGAAGGCAACTCGAGTCGATCGCACTCGTGTTGCCGTCCTGATCTACGGGCCGATCAGCCTTCCTCTCCAGTGTTCTCCCTAGGGCCTTTTAGCTGGGCGGTCCGCCCAGCTGTCATCTGCCGCTGCTGAACATTAAAAAAAAACCCCAAAAAAACGGCTTGGAGATTTCAGCCCCTAGCGAACTTATGCTCCGGGCTCTAACGTGTGCGTGCAGGCTTCTCTTCTCTTCCCTCCGAAACCGGAAGTTATGTCCAGGGAGGGGGGGGGGGAGAAGGGAAGCCTGCACGCACATGATGAGAGCCCTGAAGCAAGCGTTCGCTACGGGCTAATGCGGGAGACAGGTTAGTGAAGCATTTGTTCTTGTTCCCTGTCGGGTCCTGCCTACTTTCTGTTTCCGCGAAGGCAGGACCCGGCAGCATTTCCCCCAATAGGTTGATCACAATCTTGGGCTGATCAGCCTTCCTCTTCCCGACGGCAGAATTGACGTCGGGGAGAGGAATGCTGGTTGGCCGAAGCAGGGAGAGCTTGGGGCCTGTTATTGGTGGCGTTTGGGTCCTGGTCCCCGATGGTAATGGCAGTGGCAGTGGCTTGGGGGAGGGCAGGGAGAAAGAAAGAAAAAGGGCAGGCAGGGAGACAGAAGGAAAGAAGAGAAACAGAAAAAAATGAAAGGGAGGCAGAGAGAAAGAAAGGGCAAGGAAGAGGAAGGAAAAGTTGGGGGGAAGGAATGAGGTCTGGAGGAGAAGAAGCATACAGGCTAAAAGAAGGGAAGAAAGATTGTATGCACAGTCAGAAGAAGAAAGTGCAACCAGAGACTCATGAAATCACCAGACAAGGTAGGGAAAATGATTTTATTTTAAATTTAGTGATCAAAATGTGTCTGAATTTATATCTGCTGTCTATATTTTACACTAAGGTCCCCTTTTACTAAACCGCAATAGAGGTTTTTAGCGCAGGGAGCCTATGAGTGTCGAGAGCAGCGCTGGGCATTCAGCGCAGCTCCCTGCGCTTAAAAACTGCTATCGTGGTTTAGTAAAAAGGGAGGGGGTATATTTGTCTATTTTTGTATGGTTGTTACTGAGGTGATAGTGCTTAGAGTCATCTGCTTTGACCTCTTTGAAAAACCCTGGAATAGGAATGATGATTAACATTTTCTATGTATACAGTGTGCTTTGTGTTTTTTTTTTATTTTATTGTTGGTAGATCATTTTGACTTGGTCATTTAAAAAGTAGCTCGCAAGCCCAAAAGTGTGGGCACCCCTGGTCTAAATCAAATCCAGAGTAACCAGCTGCAAATGGGCCAAAGATCTTTCAGCTCCAAGTTCTTGCAGACCGCAGCCTTCCAATGGATCAGAAACCTCACTAATGTGCATCAACGCAGCATCTTCATCAGTGCTTACCCTTATACCAGATCCTGTCACTGTCATGGGACATGGTGGAGTATTGGGCATCAGGGGAGACAAAGATGCTTCTAATCCCAAAGGAGCAAGTATTCCCAAAGCGAGCTCCAATGCAGGAGAATTTACCCCAACAACTTCTAATGGAGGTCCAACTGCAAAGCAGTCGATCATTTGCTGACCCGGGGGCATCATCTGGGTTGCAGAGGGAGCAGCGTGAACCCCCTTGCTCTTCAGGTGAAGCATCAGGCACAAAGTAAAAATGCTATAGCAAAGAAACAGATATACTCAGTCAGCGTCCTGCTGCCATCATAGCCACTCTCCCCTATATATCAACAATTTAAAAACACTCAGACAATAGATGTAATGATAGAATTGTTCACATGCCCAAAACCCAGGCAAGACATTCCTATTAACCTGGGTGTAATAGGTTTCTCCTAGAAGTTTCCACTGCTTATCCTAGAACTGAGGTAGCAGAGCTCCTATCTCCATTAAAGAGCTGTGGTGTGGGCTTTGTAATGTCATAAAAGATCAAGACTAGTGCTGAGATTGTAAATGATTTCAGCGTGTAAAGGCCTGCTCTTGGCCTTCGTCTGCCACACTAGCAGACTCCTAGTTCAGCATTCCTTTGAGGGGCTCGGCTGTGGTGCACAGATCTGATAACTCATTACCTTTTTCAATTCTGCAGTATTTTGGGGAGAGGGGATGCAAATCCTGTTAATCCTTAGCATTTCTGGATCAGGCCTCAGTCAAAATGCACCAATTAGATGTCCTGGAAAGAGTAATTTGTCTTGACCTGTGATACACACTTCTCTGTACAGATTCAGATCACTTTCTCCAGCTTCTTACTATGTTCTTCTTTTAAGTTATCAATACTGCAGCACAGAGTCTATGAATATGAACACTCTTTGGAGCTCTGGCAGGATTTCAGTCATTTTTCTTTAATAAAAATTCTGGAGCATCCAGGGCAGGATTAATTCTTCAAGGGCCCCTAGCCCCACCATGCCCTGGCCCCATTTATTTACCTGTTTTCTGAAAGTTAGTCAAAAATGTATTAAAATTAGTCCAATAAAAGGATCACCATTTCTATTTCTAACCATTTCTCGAAACAGCTACAATACTACTTTATCCTAAAGGGTGCAGATGTACTTATCAGGCGCCCACTTCAAAAATATATAAAAAGGATGGAGTTGGTCCAGAGGAAGGCTATTAAAATGATGTGTGGTCTTCGTCATAAGGCATATGGAGACAGACTTAAAGATCTCAATCTGTATACTTTGGAGGAAAGGCGGGAGAAGGGAGTCTCATTTGAAAGGAAGCTCTGGAATAGAGAATGACACGGTGACAAAATCCATCAACGTTCCCGTCCCCACGGATAACCGCGGTAAACCATCTTCATGTCATTCTTTAAGGAGAGAGGGAAGAATCAGAATATGAATGGCCACAACCACTGACCCGCAAGCTTTGCTTTGAAGAATGCTGGTGTAGAAGGACCGAGGTTGAAATAGACACTAAAAAAATGACATGGGATTATTCCCGTGGTTATCCGCGGGGACGGGGACGGTGATGAATTTTATTACCGTGTCATTCTCTATTCTGGAATGAGAGGAGATAAGCTCAGGAGTAATCTAAGGAAACACTTTATTTTTACAGAAAGTGTGGTAGATGCAGCATGGAACAGTTTCTTGGAAGAGGTGGTGGAGACATAATAACATAGTAAATGATGGTAGATAAAGACCCGAGTGGTCCATCCAGTCTGCCCAACCATACATGCTCCATAAATTAATTATTTAGTTTAAATGGTCCTTTTTGTTAGATATTTCTGGGCCAGAAACCCAGAGCCCTGCCCAGTAGTGTGCTCCATCTACTAGAGTCTCCATCAAAGCTCACTCTAGCCCATCTTAACCATCCCAGCCATCGAAGCCCTCCCTGTAGCCAAATTCAAGAAAGCATGGGATAGGCACATGGGATCTCTTGGGAGAGGAAGAAATAATGGTTAATGTGGATGGGTAAACTGGGTGGGCCATTTGGCCTTTATCTGCCACCATGTTTCTGTGTTTCTATTTAGCAGAGAGAACACAGTGAAATAGTGTTTCCTAATATACATAGAACATAACTTTCTCTTTCTTTATTGAGTTTTTTTTAAGTCTACACACAAAGTCAAACTTGGTCAGAACAGGTATCACTGGCACACACAGTTCTGTAATTTCCTCTTTAATGCCATCTTTTTCCCTTCTGTTCATTTGTTCCTGCAGTATTGGCAGCTGTTGAATTGGAACTCTGAGCACTGTACTAGATGTATAAGGTACAGTGTCATCTTTCCACTGAACTATCGACTGGGTTACTTATGAGCATTAGATGGCTACAAAATATACTTAGTTTAGAAAACTGGTTTGGAGGCTGGCTGCCACTAAGGGACAGATTCTCTAAAGGGCGTCTAAGGTAAGGCACTTTTTAGGCACCTAACTTAGGCCCTCTTTTACTAAGCTGCAGTAGAGGTTTCTACTGTGGCCCAGAGAACTAAATGCTCTGATGATGCTCCGACGCTGCTCCGACACTCATAGGAATTCTATGTGTGTTAGAGCAGCTTTGGAGCATTTAGCACTCCGGGCTGCAGTAGAAACCTTTACAGCGGCTTAGTAAAGTTGGGGGTTAATTAGCATAATCCTCTTAATAGCTTCAAGAATTTTTTGATTTTATTTAATTTTAATTTATTTTTAAATATTTTTTATTATTCATAAACCACATCGATATTTTGCAAATGCAATATATCAAATGTTGAATAAACTTGGAAACTTGGAATAAATGGAAAAAAATGTAATTATACGATAGGCGCCTACCTGATTCTATAAAAGGTAGGTGCCTTTCAGATGTCTCATAGCAATAGACATGGCTGATGTTCTGGATGTTACATCAAATGCCGATCTTGCTATAAACTTTCACATTTGAAGTAGAGTATGAGTAGTCTCCTGAAACTTTGGCAGGTGGTCAGGTGGAATATATTGCTCAAAATCAGCCAACTTCTTTATGAGCTGTTTAAGATAAAAGGACACATAAAAGTTGTAATTGGGAACTCTGCTGGTTAACATAGAGTTCTGATAAAGATGGTGTTCAAACGTATCCATAGTATGGCCCTCACATCCTAGTGGTGCAGTGGCATAGACCTTACAGCTGAAGGATTTCTTAAGAGTAGATTCAACTAGCAAAGACCGATGAGACAATTGCAGTTCATCAAATCCAGTTCAAGACTATTTGGTAAAGAGAGTCAATCTTTCTAGGAGCTATAGTAGTAGAGAGAGGTATCTCCCGGTTCTTAAAGAGAATGTTCTTATGCAGATTGTGAAGAGGCAACTTAAGAAGCTCCTTAGGAGGTTCATCAAAATCTAAAGCCTTAAGGAGCTCTGCTCTGGGCTCAGTGTCTGACTCCAATTTGACAGGTAGTGCTTTTCCTATCTGCCTGATGTATTTGGTAAATGAAAGTCCCTCTGGAGAAAATCTTCATCTGGGAGGAGGAGATGGATCTGAAAGGATGCCATGAAGGTTCATTATCAGATAATGTAAGTTCATTATCAGTATTGTGTTGAGACAGGTTAGTATCAACATCTGGCACCCCAGGAGATTCTCTGTAGAACGGAGGTGAAAGCTGTTTTTTGGATTGAGCAGTTTGATGACTGTGAGAACGTCAAGACGAGCTCCTTCAACAACGTTGGTACTGATCCGATGATAATGACGATGAAGAACGATGTCGAGAATGACTAGATCTTGAGGTGAAGGAGAGCCAGTATTTTGTGATGCTCACTTGGATCTAGAAGAGTGAGCATCAGTATCATGGGATGTTGACATCTGTCAATGCTTTGATGCAGAGCATCGCTGTGTCAATGCAGATCTAGAGCTGGGACTATATGGCCTCGATGTGCTAAGCTCAGGCTGGGCCGGTACCGAGGGAGTCGATGTAAGCACCGATGCCATATGCAACTTAAATAGGTCTCCGAGCTCCCTCTGGAAGAACTCCTTCAGTTGTTCTCAGAATAGTTGCACCGGTACCCTTGGCTCAACAGACGGTACCATCTGTGCTCTAGGGTGTTGGAGGTGGGTGACCTCGATGAGGATGTATGCCCTGGAGGAGTCATAGCCTGCACAGAAAATTGATGGTGTCAACGCATGGTCTTCATTGAGGGACTCGATGCTGTAGAGGCCTGAAATGCTTGCTGGGAAGATGATGGTTTCTTAGCAGGTTTACCCGATGGAGGAACACCATCCAATGTCGATGGAGGCGTCAATACCAGTACCATTGGTACCGATGGCTCGGATTTGTCTCGGGTGTCCATGGCAGATCCAAAAAGCTTTACCTGCTGAATATGACAAGCCTTTAAAGAGCGCTTTTGTAATGTAGAGTGAGTATAAGGCCCCCAAACACTGTACTGTATACACCAGCTGTGCGGGTCAGTGATAGAAATAGGGCGCTGACACCAACAGCACTTCTTAAAGCTTGAAGGCTTTGACATGGAAGGAAAAATCTCGGAGGTGAAGTCAAAGGACTCAGTAACTGACACTGAGTACGCAATACAGTGAAGAGGGAAAAAAAGGGCCCGAAAGGCCAACTGAGGTAACGAAAAGAAAAAGAAATATATATACAGTATATATACATATACATCATCTTTTTTTTCAGCAACATTTTGCAGTTTTGGTTCAGGCCACTATTTTATCTCAGTTGGACTATGGCAACTCGCTTTATGCTTGTTTAAGTAAATGTAATTTGAGGAGGCTACAACTTATCCAGAATATGGCGACTAAACTTATACGGTAAACATAAATATGATCATGTCACACTTCTATTGAGATCCCTTCACTGGGTTCCTGTTTACTGGAAGATCCAATTTAAATGTGCAATTGTAATTTTCAAGATCCTATATGGTATTTTTTCTCCTTTGATTCCTGTCTCATTTAATTCACAAGAAATCTATAATTCTAGGAGCTCTCAGAAATATAAACTTGGTTTTCCCACTATTAAAGGAATAAAAACTATGGCCAATTTTTGTCAATCATTTTCTTTTTTATTCGTAAATTGTTATTTCTTGCCTGTTCTCTTTGATTCCTTAATAAATATAATAATAATTGAAAGAAAAAGTTTGGAATGACCTTCCTTCTATAATTAGAGTTCTCTCTCATCTACCCACTTTTCGAAAAGTACTGAAGACATATTTATTTCAGAAATTTACTAATGATCCTTCTTTTTCAAATAATCAATCATAAAAGATAAAATTCTGGCCTAAAAGATATAATTTCTGTTCTAATTTCCTATATAATTTTATTAATATTTTGTTAACCGAGTTGAGCCCTCCTGTTGGGATGAATCAGTATAAAAAAATCAAAGATTATTATTTATTTCAACAGCAGAAGGAACAGGATTCCCCAACACCCAGGAATGAAATATAGGCTTCCCGGCAGTAGCAAAGGAGGAGTGCAGAGTTGTGACACACAGTAACAGTGTATTCCCAAGGAATCACTAAAGAGCAGACACAAGGTACAGTGAGTGGGAAGAACAGCGGGAGAGTAGGATGAGCCGCATGGTCATATCAGCCCTTCACACACTGCAACATGTCTGAGTACTCAGAACAAAATTTAGATCAAAAAGGAAGGAACTAACATGAAAGAATGAAAAAAAAGAATTTTAAATAAAATTGGAAAAATGGAAAAATCTCAGTGTAAATGTTATGTACATTATTGTATTAATAAAATATGGGAATTTCTGGTTTGAGGTTTTAACCTAAAATACCAATAAAATGCAAAAAAATAGAAATAGAAATTAATTAGATAACCGTCCAGAAAAGATCACTTCCTCTAGTACTCTTTCACCCCCTCCTCTGACTTGTCTTGTATCCTCCACTCAGTTTTTCAGCCTTTTCCGATCTCAACTCCTAAATGACACAAAATGTGAAAACACCAATAAACATGTATTTTTGTACCTATGAAGGACCTCCTAATTAGCTGAAAAATAAACAGCTAAATGTAGAATTTATAAATACCCAAGAACGGAAGTCTTATTTGTACTTTGAATGAACCTTTTCATGTAGGTTGACAACCGTAGTGATTGCTGAGGCTAGGCCAGTACCGAGGGAGACAAAGGAAGCACCAGTATTGGCCGTTGAAAATGAAGTTACAGGAGCAGCAACGGTACCGAGCCTCAATGTAGGTAAATAACACAAAGCAGGGATGGATCAGTACTGAGCAGAATCTCGTGTTAATTAAGCTGGATCGGTACTGAGTAGAGAAAAATGGGCACAGAAGCCAAATTTGCTGTAATTTCATGGCCAGTCGTGCACCAAACATTTCCCCTGCACATGGTGAGTGATTGCACCAGCACTAAGGGCCATGAAGCCGGTACCGTAGGTGCTGCAGGGTGTCGAAACGTCGGTAACCCAAGGAGAAGTGAACTTCAGAAATGACAGCCTGCATCGATGAACGATGGTGTCGATGATAGGCACCATCGATGATATCAGTATTAAGAGACTCAATGCTGAAAATGCCAATGACACTGATGATGATGTCGATGAAATTGTCGATGCTCACCAAAGGGAATCAATGCCACTCAGAAGATCAGTCTGTGAAAAGGAGGATCCGGTACTGCTTGCTGCTTAGCTGGCTGGTACCATAGGTGCAGCAGGGTGTCGAAGCATTAGTAGCATCAAGAAGAGGCACACTTCAGAAATATCAGCCTGAATCGATGGCATGAAGGAGAGGCATGCATCAAAAGACTCGATATGCCTGTGACACCGATGATGATGTCGACGCACCAGTACCGCTAGGAATCAGTATCGAAGAAAAGTTCAAGTTGCTGGGTACCCAACCCCAGGCCTAACATCTTCTTGTAGAAAATAAAATGCAAGTACGAAAAGTATAAACATTTGTTTGGTAAGGCATTTAGGAGCAAATTCTCTAAACGGTATCCCGATTTTAGGCGGCCTACCGCTGCCTAAGAGCCAATCCGGACGCACATTTTTGAAAATAAAACTCCCGAGGCATTGTATGAATGAATTTTTCTAATCACAATTAATGATTAATGCATTAGTCACAGAATTACATTTTTTTTACATATATTCTGCGCTGCTGCCTATCTGTATAGCAGTGCTAAATGCATGCAGTTTTTTTATATGCCATAAGAGGAGTATAAAAAAAACACTCACTACTGCAGCAGAACTAAATTAAAAAATAATTATAATAATAGCCCATTTACCCAAGTAAATATTTTTTAAAAAAATTGTCTGCACTATAGTAACATAGTAACATAGTAGATGACGGCAGATAAAGACCCGAATGGTCCATCCAGTCTGCCCAACCTGGGTCTTTTCTACTAAGGCACGCTAGCCGTTTTATCGGGCATTAAACGCTAACACGCCCATTATATCCTATGGACACGTTAGCATTTAGCCCGCGCTAAAACGGCTAGCACGCCTTAGTAAAAGGACCCCTATGTATCTTGGTGAGATCCCCATTAGAAAAGGAAAACAAAGTGGTCTCCTTATTCTGAAACCATCCTGTGGACACTGCTCTTTGCTTTCTTTAAAATGTTGACTATGCATAAACCTTCAACAAGGTTTAAAGAAACCGTCTTATCTCACATCTTAATAAGCAATTTAAAAGATATCCGAAAACCAGCAGATGGAATATGAATAATTGGATTAAATCCCTCTATTTCTCAATTAATAAAATGAAATAAAGGCATTTGTTTCTGCCTCCTCCTTTCTGTTAACTCCACTAAAATATAGAAAGGCATGTTTATTCCCTAGTCCTGGAGGACAGATGGCTCAGCAAGTCCCTCCCTTACAGATGTGGCTTTGTGCCCAGTTCTGAAGATCCCTTTCTGGCAATCCAACAAACCGCTATCTCAAGGGAAATGTTTGCAATACATACATTTATATCATTGCAGCAGAGAAAAGAAACATACACTGTTAAAGACCGAATTATTTTTTTCAGCATTTTTGTAAGATCTAAGGGTCAGAAGCAGAATGTTGTAGATGGTATACAAATTTTAAAATAAAATAATAATAATAAAATTTAGATAGCGCAAAGAAATCTGATTAATATGTGCAGGTTGGGTCATGTGCAATTCTGGTAGTATTTTAAAACAGGATCTTTTCACATGTAATAGGAGCAGCCATTTCACACAGATACACAGTGAAATACTTAACAGAGGAAACCCTGAAGTTATATATGTAAAAGCCTGCGCTTAATTTAGTTAAAAATGTTCTATCCTGCTTATATACTAATTGGGTTACAATTGTCACATACATCAAAATAAAAGCCACAAATATATAAAATTTATCATACCCAAGTCAACAAAACAGATTACATCGAACTACCATCAGACTACCATCTCATTCTTCATAAAAAAAGGTATTAATATTTACTCATTTAAAACATGCTCATATCTGGAATGCTCTTACAAATAGATATGTTTTTAGAGATTTTTTAAAAGACTTAAAGTCTGTGCACAATCTTAGTGAACCTTTCATTGCACCTTCTGTATGTAACATATTTATGCCTGAACGGCCTCAGGTTTTCTTTAGGCAGGGCATGAAAGCTCAAACCTCCTCCACCAACATCATCGGCTAAAAAAACTTCCGGAGAGAATGTGCCAATTACCACATTCTGCTCTAGCTGCAGGACTGAACTCGCTATTGCTTCTAATTGTGAGGAAACTAGTGTTATTTCAATGATAGTCAACGTTTCACGGTCTAAGAACGTTTCTTTAGGGCTTAAGGTATTCCACTTTTCACCACCACTTGAGCTGTCTCAGACCGTGAAACGTTGGCTATCACTGAAATAACACTAGTTTCCTCACAATTAGAAGCAATAGCGAGTTCAGTCCTGCAGCTAGAGCAGAATGTGGTAATTGGCACATTCTCTCCGGAAGTTTTTTTAGCCGATGATGTTGGTGGAGGAGGTTTGAGCTTTCCTGCCCTACCTAAACAAAACCTGAGGCTTTTTCTTCCATTGAGAGTGGGCTCTCTAAATTGAATTAGTGGAGCATACTTGAGTATTGAATATTGATTACCCACTAACATCAAGATTTTGATTTAGTTTTGTCACATATATATGCCTGCCATTTTGAAAACCTACATGAATACTTGCTGCCGATTAACAGTGAGAGGCTGCAGTCTACCTTTATTTTAATTTTGAAGGGGAAAATAAGCAACAGCGTACACATAATTCCTCCTCTAAAAGAATGGTTGAAAGGAGCACTTTTTAAAAACATATATGTGTGAAGGAACAGTTTTAATACCCAGGGTTGAAAAAATCAGGACAAATACATGCTTTCCTTTTCTGATATGAGGAATACACATGTAGATTTTGGTTCTGTCCAAGCCCTGGCCTAATCTCACCCCCTTGTTATCTAAACATGTAAATGCCGACTTTCTAAAACCAGGTTATATACATGTATTAGATATACATGTGTAAAGGCCAGTATTTACATGACTAAATTGTGAATAGGCTTTTCTAAATTGTGAATAGGCTTTACTGCAGCATGTCTGAGCTTTATATATGGGAAGAACCTTTGCTACTAAAACCTGCATCTTAAGTGAAATGATGCCATTCTGAATATTACATAGTAGTATAATATGTATTATAATAAACAGCAAATAGGTTTGGTTTACCTTGTACATTCTGTCAAATTGAAGAGGCTGAATACAAGTACATGTTATTAAATTAATATAAATTCACTTGGATCCTGATTCAGAGTTGAGGTGGTCCTTGCAGTCATTGGGTGGGAATTACAAACTTTGCATTTCAGGATCACTTGAGTGATCCGAGGAGGTACAGTTGTATTAGGCTTTAAAGAAAGTCACTACAGCTGAGCTGAAAAAGGAATTAGAGTGCAAAAACTGTCTTATATAAACCTTCCTAGACTCTCACACTATAAAAGCAGTACCTCCTTGGAGCGGCTGGGGCACGGGCAGTGTGTCTGGGAGGGAATGCATGGATGGGAGAACATCGCAGGGGAGGAGACATAGGCATCCTGGGACTGTCTGCCAAGTCTCTTCCCTGAAGAAGCCCTTTCTGGAAACGTCAATCGCTCCTCCTAAACTTACTTGCTCCACTTCATCACTGACGCTGAAACCGTGGATTGAAGACAAAGTTTTATTTTATTTTTCTTTCCAGCTTATGATTTATCTTTAATCTTATCTATTGTTTTGCCTTTTGTCTTTGTTTTGTTCTATTTCTATCATTTAAATTTCTCCAGAATTCTACTGTTCAACGGCTCCCCCTTCTGCTTCTATTCCTTTCTCTCCTCTCTTCTACCTTCCAAAGTATTTAGATCAATGCTGTCTTGTTAAAATGTTTATATTATTTTTATTTTTCCTCTAACTCTACTTTTCACTTCTCTATTACCCTCCAGGTACTTTAGTTAGATTGTGAGCCTTCGGGACAGTAAGGGAGTTTTTCAAGTACCTTTCTTATTTCTAATCTTAATGTATATTTTCTGTAAACCGCTTAGAACCTAACGGATGTAGCGGTATATAAGAAATAAATTACATTACATTACATTACATTACTCATGTTCTCTCAGGCTAGCCCAGGTCACCAGCTTGGCCCTTTTTTTTTATCTGCAGCAAATTTTTTTCCTTCATCACCCTACCTGGAATGGAAGAGAGAGGCTTGGCACCTGGTTCCTGTTTGTCTTTCTTTCTTGCAGGAAACAAGATACAAGCAGTTTACTGTGGCACGTGATCTGGAGTCAGAAGTAGAGAATGACATGGGGACAGGTACCCATGGTTAACTATGGGGTGGGGAGAGGCACAGAGCACATGGACCAGGGACAGAGACAGAGCCTGCGGGGATGGGGCAAGAATGGGGACAGAGCCCACAGGGACAGGGAAAAATTTTGTCCCTGTGTCATTCTCTAGTAGTGGAAGTACAGGCAATGGAATCTTTGGGAAGGTTGTACCAAAACTAGATCGAAATGTTTATTAAAATTTGATATGCCGTCAAAGCTTACAACAATTCTCAGCGGTTAATAATAAAATGGAAATGGAAGAAGGCTCTATTTGTGATTTATAAACAGTTGTACAAAATATTGTCCCTTTTTATATTTAAAAAATTTAAATATAAAATCATGTGTTGGAAGCTTGTGCACATGAGGATAGAGCACATGGGGCTGGGACAGGGACAGAGCTTGTAGGACGTGGCGGGGATGGAGATGGAGCCTGCGGGGACGAGGCCAAACTTTGTCCCCATGTTATTCTCTAGTCAGATGAGACTAGCATAACTAAACAACTGAATACAAAATAAATGGAAGAACTTCGGTTCTCATAGCTCCAGTTGCCCACTGCAAAAGTAGGTCTTTTGATTAGCTGCATGGTGATCTAAGAGCAGGTATATGTTTGTTACAGTTTGAAGCAGTTAAATTAGTGGTGCTAGAAAAGGTTCAAAGAAGAGCGACCAAGATGGTAAAGGGAATGGAACTCCTCTCGTATGAGGAAAGACTAAAACGGTTAGGGCTCTTTAGCTTGGAAAAGAAATGACTGAGGGGAGATATGATTGAAGTCTACAAAATCCTGAGTGGAGTAGAACGGGTACAAGTGGATCGATTTTTCACTCCGTCAAAAATTACAAAGACTAGGGAACAGTCGATGAAGTTACAGGGAAATACTTTTAAAACCAATAGGAGGAAATATTTTTTCACTCAGAGAAGCTCTGGAATGCGTTGCCAGAGGATATGGTAAGAGCGGATAGCATAGCTGGTTTTAAGAAAGGTTTAGACAAGTTCCTGGAGGAAAAGTCCACAGTCTCTTATTGAAAAAGACATGGGGAAGCCACTGCTTGCCCTGTATCGGTAGCATGGAATGTTGCTACACCTTGGGTTTTGGCCAAGTACTAGTGACCTGGATTGGCCACCATGAGAACGGGCTACTGGGCTTGATGGATCATTGCTCTGACCCAGTAAGGCTATTCTTATGTTCTTATTAATGCACCTGCAGTTCAGAGGGCACCAGAATGGCTCAGAGTTGCAAAAGTGATGTACTGGGGCAATGGGGCAGATTAAGTGGTTCATGGAGCCAGTGGCCTGGCGAGGGTGAGAGGCGCTGGGGGTGATGGTGCCCCTCCCAAGCATTCATTTTCATCCCCCCTGCTTCTTCCTCGAAGCCCCTGCCATGCGCACATCCCCCTTTCCCTTCCCCCTTGCCTCTAGTTGCTCACTGCCACAAGCAACAACTTCAATGTGCTCCACACAACCCCGTCGGCTCTCCCTATGACATCACATCCTATGCACGGCACCCAGAAGTGACATCAGTGGGAGAGCCGGCATGTCACGAGGAACACATTGACGTTGTTGTTCGTGGTGGTGAACAACTAGGAGATACGGGGGAAGGGAAGGCAGGGTGCACGTGGGGCGAGGGAAGGAGTGGGAAGAGGCGGGGTGGAGAGGAGAAGGGGTGTCAGCACCCCATCAACAAAGCTCCCAGGGCGGACAGCTCTCCCCCCCCTTTACTACGCCACTGCATGGAGCCCAACATCTTGTCTGCAACAGTGGCCAGTCTTGGTTAGTTGGAAGTTCTCAGCAGATCCTAATGGAGAGATGGCATTCCACATTACTTGAGGCCAGAATTAAGAAACAATAGCCTCCACATCTCCCTGGCTAATAACAACCAATCGAGACAAAAAAAGCTGTGGGGTGGTCTATGCCACAATGGCTGTCACAATCTGTGGCTCACTGCTTTTTCAACATTCTTCATTTTGTTAGATTGGATTGTTTCTATTCAAATTCTGTTTGGTTTTCTTTTTCTGCTTTCTATGGTTGTCATTCTTATTTTTTTAGGACCCCTGAGGAAGGCAATTCTTTGCCGAAACACGGACCGTGTAGGGTCAGTTTACCTCACAGACAGTATAATTTTGATGTTTTTATCTTGTTGGCACCTGTCGGATTTTGTTTTCATTGTGACATTGATTTGTTGTGAACATTAATCAATTGTGATATTTTAACTCCTGGACTCCAGGGCCTGGTTCCACTGTTTAATAACCACCCATACATACACATGTCCTCCAGAAACTTGTCTAAGCTTCTTTGAAATCCAGATATACTACTACCCTTGACCACATCCTCCAGCATCAAATTCCATAGCTTAATTCAGTATTAATTGACAAAACACTTTCTTAAATTTGTTTTAAAAGTGTTACCAGTTATCTTCATGGAGTCATCATACCATTTGAAAGAGTAAATAACAGTCCCTTATTAACAAGATCCATTCATGGATTTATCACCTCTCTATCATATCCCCTCTCAGTCCTGTCTTTGCCAAGATGAAGAGCCCTAGACTTTTAGCCTTTCTTCCTAAAGGAAGTGTTTCATCCCAACTGGTATTTACGCTAGTGCCTGAGGGTAGGAGTCTCATTTTCTGCTGTTGTTTCTAAGGGGAAAGTTTCTCCAAATGCTTAATATTTGTGCATACCATGACAGGAATGAACCTCCAAGGCAGTATCGTACTCCAAGACATGTGGAGTATTGATCCCAGTGTCTCAGATGTACTGCTAATGTTCACCGTGGTACTTGCATTGTGCCAAAGAGAGCTTCCTTCTGGAGTTAAGATGCCTTTCAATATGTTTCCTCTTTCCTCCATTTTCTGAGGAGTATGTGGCGCAAGGAGGAGTGTGTGGCACAGTGGTTGAAGCTACAGCCTCAGCACCCTGGGGTTGTGGGTTCAAACCCCGCGCTGCTCCTTGTGACCCTGGGCAAGTCACTTAATCCCCCCATTGCCCCAGGTACGTTAGATAGATTGTGAATCCACTGGGACAGATAGGGAAAATGCTTAGTACCTGATTGTAAAAACCGCTTAGATAACCTTGATAGGCGGTATATAAAATCCTAATAAAGTAAAGTAAAGTGTATTCTCTATATTAAAAGACAGGGTATACAGCATAATAACAGCAGTACATTATCTCCTTTTTATCTTCAAGAGTCAACTAGCAGTTTTTAATCCTCTTAACTCATGGATCAAGAACACTCAGGGCTCCTTTTACAAAGCCGTGCTAAATTGCTCCGCATGCTAGCCGCTACAGCCTCCTTTTGAGCAGGCAGTAGATTTTCGGCTAGCGCGCACTACAGCACGCACTAATCCGGTGCGTGCGTTAAAAACACTAGCACACCTTCGTATAAGGAGCCCTCAGTATTATACCCCTGTCACTCTTGAGCAGCAATTGATGGCTCCTACTCACCCGATGTATTATCTTTATGCTAAGTGCCCTCACCGGATTTTTTCCACCAGGAATCATCCTTTGCTGCGATCCATGAGACAATGTTGGCAATGGTTGTGTAAAAGCATGCATCTGTATTTTACTTCCACGGTTCTGTTGCCCTTGTAGGGTAATAGAGACCTGGATCCTGATGCTTCCAAACTTTACTTGCAGCGATGGAGTGATCGTGGTCTACACTACGTGCGAGATGTGGTGTCGAAGGAGGGAGTCCCTCATTCTTTTCAGGCCCTAGAAGCGGTGGGTCTCTTGGAGGCTAGGGATTGGCTTTACTACTGCCAGGCAGTGTTCCCGCTAAGGTGCGCTGGCCTGCGCTCGCGCACAAAATATTACATCGCAGCGCAAAGTTTCTCTTCACAGCGCACACACGCGTCGCAAAGGTAAGGGGAGGTAAGGTAAGGGGACGCATTGGGGGGATTGCACTTCCCCACAATTGCCATGCTTCGGTTCCTCTTCTTCCTTCCTTCCTCCCCCCCCCCCCCGCGGGACCCTGCGGCACCATCAACTCTTACTCCCTCTAATGTCGGCCCTGCAGCTCCAGACTTCCTCGCACCTTCTCCCCTCCCCCTTTGGATCGCTATTATTTTAAATGTTATAGCCGCGGAGCTGTATCCATCAGTGGAGATGTCTAACCTCGGCCTGCCCCGGAACTCTTACTGCAACAGTGACTTCCTGTTCCTGCCTAGACGGGCGGCTGCTGCAGTAAGAGTTCCGGGGCAGGCCGAGGTTAGACATCTCCACTGATGGATACAGCTCCGCGGCTATAACATTTAAAATAATAGCGATCCAAAGGGGGAGGGGAGAAGGTGCGAGGAAGTCTGGAGCTGCAGGGCCGACATTAGAGGGAGTAAGAGTTGATGGTGCCGCAGGGTCCCGCGGGGGGGGGGGGGGAGGAAGGAAGGAAGAAGAGGAACCGAAGCATGGCAATTGTGGGGAAGTGCAGAGCTGCAGGGAAGAGTGTTGCGGTACCCAGCTGGAGGGAGAAGGAAGATGAGGGAGGGAATTAAAGGAGATGCCAGGGCTTGGAGCATAGGAGGAAGGTATGCCAGTCTAAGGGAAAAGGAAGGGGGAGATGTGAGAGCATGGAGGGGGAGCGAAAGATGGAAGAAAAGGAAAGGAGAGAGATGCCAGAGAATCAGGGAAGGGGAGATACCAGACTATGAGGAGAGGTGTGGGAGAGGGAAGGCGAGGAGAGAGATGCCAGACCAATGGGGTGAAAGGAGAGATGGAAGGGGGAGGCATACAGTTTCTGGAAGGGGCATAGAAGGAGAGAAGATGCCATATAGGGGAAGAGAGACGGCAGACAGTGAATGGAAGGAAGAGAGTTACAAGAAGATGAGGAAAGGAGAAACCACAGAAGACAAAGGTAGAAAAAAATTTCTATTTATTTATTGCTTTAGGAAACATGTGTCACTGTTTCTGTGAAGCATTGTATGCAGAGTCCAGCTTCTTGCTGGTTCAATTTAACCTTTGTCTATGTATTTTTATTTTATCCCCCCTTTTACAAAACTGTGAAGCGTTTTTAGCACCAGCCTTGGTGGTAGCAGCTCTGATGCTCAGAATTTTATGAGCATCAGAGCTGTTACCTCCATAGCTAAAATCCACACTACAGTTTTGTAAAAGAGGGAGGGGTTAGTTTGTGATTACATATTCCTTACTAGGCGAAGGTGTTTTCTGTGTTCTGTGTGTTCGAAAGACATGGTTTTCTGTTAGGATTGACGGTGTAGGATTGATCTGTGCTGGTCTGGCTTGTTTAGTTTTACAATGGGTGTATTGATGTACTGCTCACTGCAATATGTAAGATGCTGCCTTTTCCTAGGTACTCATGTGTGACGTGTGGTTTGTTACTAAAAATCATGTTTTTCTTACAGATGGGGGGGGGTGCCAAAAAATGATGGGCCCCGGATGTTACATATGCTAGGTACGCCACTGTATGTAAAGATACCAGAAAGCTGGCGTAGCAAAAACTTCTAAGTTTTGAGTATTTAACCCTCCCACAATCTCACGGGCACTCGTTTCAAGTTTATTGAGATTTTGATTTAAACGCAATATCAAATATTTTCAATGCGTATAACAAAAATAAATTTGGGGAAATAAATAAAACCATTTGAACCAGTGTTCCCGCTAAGCTGCGCTGGCGTGCGCTGGCGCACAAAATATTACATCGCAGCGCACACGTTTCTCGTCACAGCGCACGATCGGAAGAGGCGTACGGCAGATGGCAGGGCGGCGAGAGGAGAATCGGGCGAGTTGGCTCATAACTTGCTGGCGCCCGATATTTTTGGCTCACGGTGAAAAAAGTTTGCTCACAACACCCGCCCGCTTAGAGGGAACACTGCTGCCAGGTGTCTTATTATCTCCACTCCTTAGATGCTGCTACTTTGAACGAAGACAGGGCGGATGTGATGTGTGAGACCTTGACTCTGTCCCGCCTGACTCGGATTACTTTATCCTTTCATCGTCAGTTTGGGCTGCTTTGCAACACCTTGGGACCCTGAGGTGGTGGCAGCTGTGTGGAATCAGGATCTCTCCCCGTCTGAACATATCACGGGCCCAGGAGTTCGTCTTCTTATGAAACATCTTCCTCGGATGACTCGCTCTGTTGTGCTGCAGGTGTAGCACTTTAAGAACATAAGAACATAAGCAATGCCTCCGCTGGGTCAGACCCAAGGTTAATCGTGCCCAGCAGTCTGCTCATGCGGCAGCCCAACAGGTCCAGGACCTTTGCAGTAATCCTTTATTTATACCCTTCTATCCGCTTTTCCAGGAGGAAACTGTCCAGTCCTTTTTTAAACCCCAGTACCGTACTCTGCCCTATTACATCCTCTGGAAGCGCATTCCAGGTGTCCACCACACGTTGGGTAAAGAAGAACTTCCTAGCATTTGTTTTGAATCTGTCCCCTTTCAGTTTTTCCAAATGCCCTCTTGTTCTTATATTTTTTTGAAAGTTTGAAGAATCTTTCCTTTTCTACTCTCTCTATGCCCTTCATGATCTTATAAGTCTCTATCATATCCCCTCTAAGTCTCCTCTTCTCCAGGGAAAAGAGACCCAGTTTCTGCAGTCTCTCAGCGTATGAAAGGTTTTCCATCCCTTTTATCAGACACGTCGCTCTCCTCTGAACCCTCTCGAGTAACACCATATCCTTCTTAAGGTACAACGACCAATAATGTTTCTTTTGCGGCTGCATGTCTCACCATTCCGGGCCTATGTCTCTGGTTATGTCTAAGTGCCAGTCCAGCCCTGCTGGCTTGCTTCATATGTTTTGGTCTTTTGTAGCACTTGGTCTTTTGTACCAGCAGTGTGCTCTGTGTAAGCAGATTCATTTGCAGGTGGATGTTCTGCTCTTTTCACAGGTGGTTCATCTGGGCTTGTCTAGAGGGGGTAATACGTTACTGCAAAAAGCTTCCTTACTGGCTCAGAAATGTATCCTTTTGTTGTGGCGCCAAGCTGAAGTGCCTACCCTTACTATGTGGAGAAATGAATTGTTGACTCTGTTGAAATTTGAATATTTGGATATCCAGAGGGGGGTCCTGGTCTGTGGAGAAAATTTAGGAGAATATGGGCTCCTGTCTGGAAGGGATTGTCCCTCAGAGCTCGAAGTTCTTTATTGAACTTTTGACACGGGAGTACGGGGGAGGGTTCTTCGGTGGTGGTGATGGGGCTTTGGGCTTTTGTAGGCCTTCGTGAAGGAATAACGCGATAGACCTGACTGTTCCTGCTTATTTCTATTGTTTGATGTTGTTGTATGTTGTATTGAATGTATTTATAAAATATAAAACTTAATTAAAATGGAAACATTAAAATTAAAAAAAGAAAAAGAAAATCCTCTTTACTCAGTGTCTTGCAAACTGTGTGCCACAGCACAGTGGTGTGCCAAGAAGAAATTCCAGAATTTATTTTTAAAATTCCCTTCTTAGGAAATAATTCATAAAATAAATATACACTAGAATAGATGATGTATACATTGTGTATGCAAGAGTCTGTCACCACTTGCGCCTCTCTTCTCTGTCCCCCCTCCCCCCCCACCAACCTACCTCTGTAAATATTTACCAGTGTAAGCAGCATCTTCCACCTGCTGCTTGCGCTAGCCTCAGCTCTCTTCTGACATCACTTCCTGTCACGGGACCAGGACGTAACATCAGGAGGGAGCCAAGGGCAATGTGAGCAGCAGGTAGACGATGCTGTTTGCACCAGCAAACATTTACAGAGGTATAATTTCAATTATAATGTGCTGTGAAAAACAATTGCTCCGTTTAGCGTGCCGGAGCTAAAAAAAAGTTTGTGAGACGTTGTCTTAACTTTTTAATTTGTCTCTGTGGTTTATCTGCTGCTGCAGTGGGTCCACGCACAAGTTCAACATGGCCTATGGTTTGCACTGCTTTCGCTACCACCATCATTAGCCCTAGTGCATAAACCAAAGGTGGGCACCTATTTATCTGGGGTGATGTGCAGCCAATATGTATTCTCTGTTTTCTTTCTTACCATACTTATAAAGCTGTGTCGCCATGATGAGATTTGGTATAGATCAGGAGTGGGCAACCTCAGTCCTTGATGGCCGCAACTCAATTGGGTTTTCAGGATTTCCCCAAAGGATATACATGAGATCTATTTGTATGCACTGTCTCCATTGTATGCAAATACATCTTCATGTGTATTCATTGGGAGAGCCTGAAAACCCAATTGGGTTGCTGCCTTTGAGGACAGGGGTTGCCCATGCCTGATATAGATGTCACCATGTAAAGTTACTCAGCAAGTCTCAGGAAGAAAATGTATTCCACCCCCCTCAGAGATACACAGCAATTCACGGTATTTGTTGTGAACTCCATTGACCTCTATTGCTGTTGCTGTTGCTGTTCTGTCTGTTTGCTTGTTAGATGTTTATTTAAATTGTGACTTCACTTTTTACTTTTATCACAGCTCTATTTCTACTATATAATTTAAATATAATAATAATAATTACTATAATTATAAAGTGTTCAGACCAATACCCGTGAATTCAACGATCTTGCCGAACTGGAGTATATTTGGGACCATCATAACACTTCTTTTGTCCCTTTGCCAGCCTCTTTCATATTACAATACAATAGATCTTATTGTGTATGCTTATAATGCTTATAAACCATGTGGTCATTGTCGTCTATGCAGTTATGTTTTGCAGCAATCATCAGTAACGTTCCCAGCCTCCAGAGAGAAAAAATTTGTGTTATCAACGGGCACTAATTGCGAGTCCCAGGGAGTGGTGTATTATATAGTGTGTCCCTGTGGTCTTCCTTATATAGGTCAAACCAGTCGAAAAATAAAAACAAGGATAACTGAACATCTAAGCAATATAAGAAAGGAAAGAATGTCCGCCCCCTTGGTAGCCCATTGGGTACAAGAGTCTCACTCTTTGGAGGAACTAAAATATACGGTTCTGATTCATATAGATTTTCAGGAAGGGGACATTACGAAATGCTTGCTGCAAAAAGAACAACGTCTCATCTTCAACAAAAACACATTGCACCCATATGGTCTTAATTCCGAAATCGAATGGTTAAATTTATAAATCTTTCGTTAAGCAAGATACGTCATTTCCGGTTAGATTTAGGTAGAAATAAGGGGAGTGACTAAAAGCAAAATGGAGTACATATAAGGCACGAAGGCAGCTAGTTACTCAGCGTGCTCTTCTTTCAACGGTAACCCAGTAGTAGTAAGCCTTACAGGTATGTAAAAGAGTGATTTATAAAGTTAGGTCAATGTGACAGGTAGATTGGTATTTATATAAATATAAGTAAAATGTATAATGATTCAGTACCGCTTTAAATTTCAGTTTTAATTAGGTTTTAATTAAAATTGTGTTTTTAACAGGGACCCCTCCTGACGAAGGACCCGAAACTCGAGTCGGGGGGCCGGGCTTAATATCAACCAATTTTAGCAAGCACGATTATAATGGCAAGCACAAGCAGCACAAAGCACTTTAAGGTTTTAGCACTTTAACCTCACCGCAGCTGGAGATAAAGGAGATAGAGGCCAAGCCTACTGAAGTTTCTTTTAAGATAAGTGAAATCTATCTCATTATAAGCATACACAATAAGATCTATTGTATTGTATTATGAAAGAGGCTGGCAAAGGGACAAAAGAAGTGTTATGATGGTCCCAAATATACTCCAGTTCGGCGAGATCGTTGAATTCACGGGTATTGGTCTGAACACTTTATAATTATAGTAATTATTATTATATTTAAATTATATAGTAGAAATAGAGCTGTGATAAAAGTAAAAAGTGATTTAACAATCATCACAGAGTAATATTGTATATCTCTCCAGAGGTTAGTGTATTTAAATTGTGAACCAGCTTAATGAGTTGTAGTTCTAATATCAGTCAAGAGAATTCTTCAAATAAAATAAATAATCTGTTGGGAGTTTCTCAGTGAAACTAACTACCCTAATTTCAAAATGTAAATATTAATACTTGAATAGAAGTCATTAAGAATTTTAATTAGGCCTTGATTTACACTGTTATACAGCTTTAATAATCTTGTTTTCTAAATATAAAGTAACTTAACAACAAGGCAAGGCTTAACAGATACTGCAAAGAAGAAAACATTTGACTCCAGATATTTAAACAAGAAATGGTGCAAAGTCCAGGACCTGGAGAGAAATGAAATGCTCTGGAGATGGAAAAGACACTTTATCAGCCATTCGAACCCCTAGACATCCTCATAAACAGTCTTACTGGCATCGGAGTCGTCCGCAGTTGAGTTAGGCCGTCAGCCAAGGCTCAGAGGCAGTCCCAGATGCTTCTGTTCGCTCTGGAAAAAGAAAACTCGCATTCCATTTGGCTTATGAGTTGCACAACTGCCAAGTATATCCCTTGTGTGGCCAAGAATGGTCTCTAACACACAGGGGCAAAGGGACAATGTCAGCAGTGACAGTACCATGAGCAGAATCTACCAGGTTACATAAAATAGCAAAATCTTGCCAAATTCTTTCTATTTTATATATCTCTGCAGAAAAGGCAAGAATTCATATTATAATAATTTGATACAAAGAAAAGGGTTTTCTAAACCAGCACATGCCGGGGGAGGGGAATGGAAGTAAGTCAACAAAGTAAACTTTAGTAGACATTTTAAACATTATGCATTATGACAATGCAATTAGAAAAGTTCATTTACACCATTTCTGCAAGGTTAAACCAATGTTAAATGATTGTTACAGTAAAAATACAGAATGGATGATTGTACAAGAAAATAATAGCTTCAGGTGCAATTACACCTGTTATTTACATTACATTACATTAGTGACTTTTATTCCGTCATTACCTTGCAGTTCAAGGCGAATTACATTAGAGGTTATCTGGACAATTCCAGAATAGATTACATAGTTGAGCGGGTGCAGATAAGTTGTACTCTTGGCAGGTAAATTTCACTTCTAAGGGGTTAATTCTATAAAGTGGACACCAACATTTAGGTACCAAAAATGTGCAGATATGACCAGAGTCTTGACATATGTGTGCACATTGCATGTACATGCCAAAATTCTGGCTACCTATTTCCCTTTATACAAGAGGTGACATAAAGCCCAAATAAATTTAAAAAAAAAAAGCTTATCTCAAAATGCCCACAAAATCACAGGTATAGCAGGTCATCATGAACGATGTTTTTCAGTCACTTCTGGCAGAATTCCTCACCCCCGCAGGATGTATAGAATTCTGCATATGCTATGCAGAATTCAGTGCAGATGATGAGTGCGGTAGATGAGGAAGTGAATTGAAGCACAGCGGGTCACTTCCTCCTCCTGTGCTGGCTTAGCCTCGACTATTTATGTGAACTGCTTTCTCACACACGTGAAATTCTGCTGGGGGTGTTCAGTGTTCAAAAATACACCCCCAAACCTTACACTATTAAGATGTGCCACAGACTGACGTAGATGCCATCACATAGTTGTGTCTATCAAATGGAAAACAACCCTCAGAAATCATATATGTGCAGAAGAGGTTCCACAGTTCAAAAGCCTCATCTGCGAACATCAGGATATCCCCTCCATATGTACCGCGTTTCTACGTATATGGTGCTGCACATGGAAGGCCATTTTCCATTCGGGCTCAACATGTTTCTCAGGAGAGATCCAAACTTCTCGGTAAAGGAGTCTAAACTGAGGCTTCCTGTGCCTATTAGCTGTGCTTTATACTGATACTAGAACAATTTTAAACTAGTCCTTTTAAATATTAGCTTATGAAATGTAACAGAGACTTTTTTATGCTAAGAAAAATAATTATCCCTTAAACTCCCTTGCTAAGTGAGCAGAGTACTTATAATAATGTCCCTGAGCTTACTTATTTAACTTAGTCATCTTTTCCCCAGGTTTGCAAGCAATTTCCCAGCAAAGTCTTATCAGAGAAGATTTCTCTGGGCTAGAGGCACAAAACATGGTCGTTAAGACCATGTGATTTGCTGTTGGCTGATTTTTGTGGCAGACTCTGGAACAGCAATTGATGCTCCAACAAATTTGCATGCAAATGATTTGCATGGAGGTTTGCTGTAATCCCATCCAATCAGTTGCTGTGAGAGCAATTTTGACACATGTGCAAAGCCAGTTTGGGGAAGTCCGAACAGCTGAGTGGCAGGGGAAGCCCCAAAGCAGCCTCTTGCCAGTCAGCTGTTGGGGCTTTTTTCTTTTCTTTAATAGCACAGATGTGTGTGTGTTACACACACACAATATCTCCCCCGTACTGACCACCCCCTTAGCCCCCTTAAGCACCTGGGCCAATCTGAGCCTTAGGCCCCTCCCTGGTGCATCCCAGGATGCACCGAGAAGAGGAAGGCCCACCATTTTGAAGAGGTGGGCCTCCCAGCCGGAGGCATCCCTCTGGCCAGTCTTCATGAAGAAGCTAGGGAGTGGGGAGGTCATTGGGGGCACAGAGAGGTCATTGGGGACAGAACAGCAGCAGGGAGAAGAAATGGGCATCCTTTCTGCTGCTGAGGTGGGTGTTAGGGTGGTTGTTTGATGGCGGCGGTAGGCAGAAGTGTGCTTCCCTCCCACTGCCGGAAGTGTATGTGTTGGGAGGGTTGTTTGACTGTGGAGGCGGCAGGAGGGAGTGAGCATCCCTGCCACTGCCAGGGGGAGAGGGTGTCAGGGGAGTTGTTTGACGGCAGCGGCAGGAGGTAGTGGGCATCCCTCCCAATGTTGGGGGAATGCTTGACAACAGCAGTGGATGTCCCTCCCATAGGAGGGGGGGAGGGTGGAGTTGCTTGATAGTGATAGCAGGAGGGAAATATAGAAACATAGAAGATGACGGCAGATAAAGGCCATAGCCCATCAGGTCTGCACACTCTACTGACCCACCCCCAAGTCTACTATCCTAGGGATCCCACTCCTGGTGACAGGTTCCCTTGGCTTAACCCTCTAAGGGATCCCACATGGGCATCCCATTTGCTCTTAAATTCTTGCACGCTGTTTGCCTCAATCACCTGCACCGGGCGCTCGTTCCAAGGATCAACCACTCTCTCGGTGAAGAAATATTTCCTGGTGTCGCCATGAAATTTCCCGCCCCTGAGTTTGAGCGGATGCCCTCTTGTGGCTGAGGGTCCTTTGAGAAAGAGAATCTCTTCTTCCATCTCGATACGGCCGGTAATATACTTAAACGTCTCGATCATGTCTCCTCTCTCCCTACGTTCCTCAAGTGAGTATAGCTGCAAATTTTTCAGCCTTTCCTCGTACGATAGATCCTTGAGCCCCGAGACCATCCTGGTGGCCATCCGTTGCACCGACTCTACTCTCAGCACATCTTTTCGGTAGTGTGGCCTCCAGAATTGCACACAGTATTCCAAATGAGGCCTCACCATGGTTCTGTATAATGGCATTATGACTTCAGGCTTCCGACTGACGAAACTCCTGCGGATGCAACCTAACAACTGTCTTGCCTTAGATGAAGCCTTCTCCACATGATCAGCAGTTTTCATGTCTGCGCTGATGATCACTCCCAAGTCTCGTTCTGTTGAAGTTCTAGCTAAGGTCTCACCATTCAAGGTGTAAGTTCTGCACGGATTTCTGCTGCCGAGGTGCATGATCTTGCATTTCTTAGCATTGAAGCCCAGCTCCAGGTCGAGGACCAAAGCTCCAACAAATGTAGGTCATGTGTATGTCATTCCGGAACTTGGAGGCGAGGAGGATGGCAGTTTGAGTGCAGAGCTCCTCTCCCTGGACATTCTCACTAAAGATTTTATAACTATTTAATCCCTTCAGTTTAACTAAAGTGATTTCAGATGGCTTCAAGAAAACAACTTACATTGGATACTGTATTTGCTACAGATGGGAAAAGTAAAAGACCAAAACCAAACCCTGTAACACCATCTAACACCATTCCAGCAGGGGAGAGCCGACGGAGGAGGGCTGCAGTCCGGCCATCGGACCAACGGTCGGCTCGGGGGCCCGTTCCAGCGGGGCACCCGACACTGTCTTCGCTCCTCCCCCATTCCAGCAGGGGAGAGCCGACGGAGGAGGGCTGCAGTCCGGCCATCAAACCAACGGTCGGCTCGAGGGCCCGTTCCAGCGGGGCACCCGACATTGTCTTCGCTCCTCCTCCATTCCAGCAGGGGAGAGCTGACGGAGGAGGGCTGCAGTCCGGCCATCAAACCAACGGTCGGCTCGAGGGCCCGTTCCAGCGGGGCACCCGACATTGTCTTCGCTCCTCCTCCATTCCAGCAGGGGAGAGCCGACGGAGGAGGACTGCAGTCCGGCCATCGGTCCAACGGTCGGCTCGGGGGCCCGTTCCAGCGGGGCACCCGACACTGTCTTCGCTCCTCCCCCATTCCAGCAGGGGAGAGCCGACGGAGGAGGGCTGCAGTCCGGCCATCGGACCAACGGTTGGCTCGGGGGCCCGTTCAAGCTGGACTTCAGTTTTGACTGTTTTGATTTTATTTTCAATTCTTTTTAGTTTATGATATATTTTTTAATCTCATTTATTGTTTTACCACTTATTTTGTTTTATTTTATCATTCAAATTTCATTTAAAAAATTTCCCCAGAATTCTATTGCTTCAACGGTTCTCCCTCTGCATCTATTCTTATCTCCCCTCTTTTATCAACCTTTCAAAGTCCTTTAGATCATTGTAGTCTTATTAGAATGTTTATTTTCTTATTTTTCTCATCTATTCTCTATTTTATTTCTTCATTACTCTACTAATTGTCATTTTTCCAGGTACTTTAGTTAGATTGTGAGCCTTCAGGACAGTAAGGGAATTTCTAAGTACCTATTTTACTTATAATTTTAATGCACCCTATTGTCTATTTTTCTGTAAACCGCTTAGAATCCTAACGGAGTTTAGCGGTATATAAGAAATAAATTACATTACATTACAAATTACAAATTACATGTGTCATACTATCGGGTGAATTGCCATCTCTCACTATATTGCATAGTTTGGCGTCATCAGCGAATAACGTTACCTTACCTTGAAGCCCCTGAGTTAAGTCTCCTATGAATATGTTGAAAAGGAGCGGGCCCAAGACTGAGCCCAGCGGTACTCCACTGGTCACCTCCGATGTTTTAGAGAGGGTACCGTTAACTACCACCCTCTGAAGTCTGCCACTCAGCCAGTCATTGACCCATGTAGTTACTGCTGCCAGGAGGTGGGGTGTTGGGAGGGTTATTTGACAGCGGCAGTGGGAGGGTGTAGGTATCCTTCCTGCTGATCTTTGATTTGAGGTCTCTTTTTTTTTAATTTGCGGGTGTATTCTGTGCATGTGCCAATCACTATCAGCAGTGACTCATCCCATGCAAATTTAGTGACATTCTACAAATCTAATTTGCATGCATGGTTTTTTAACAATGACTCGTCTTTTTGAAATCGTTACAATAGCGGCTGCAATAGCAGCCTGTCGGATTTTACTGTAAACGTTAGAAAATCTTCCGCTGAAAGATTGGGTGTTGAAATGACAGATTCAAAGTAATGCACTTTGGGAAAAATAATCCAATCATAATTACCTGATGCTAGGTTCCACATTAGGAGTTAACATCAAAGAAAATGATCTAGGTGTCTTTGTGGGCAATATGTTGAAATCTTTTGCTCAGTGTGCAGCAGCAGCCAAAGCAAACAAAATGTTAGGAATTCTTAGGAAAAGGATAAAAAATAAGGCAAATTATATTATGATGTTCATTTTCAAAAAAATTAAAAAAGCCCAAAAATGACAAAATGGGGAGATGGATGGCCATCTGTCCACACAACATCCAAAGCATATAATTAAAAAAAAAAAAAAAAAAAAAAAACCCCAAAAAAGAGTTGCTGAATGCTAATTGCCGAAATCAAGATGTCTGCAAAGAGGGCATTATGTAGGTGTGACCTGGGCATCGTCAGGGGATATGCATTTTGGCGTGATAATGGATAGCAAAACAATTTGTTTGGATGTCCTGAAACACGCCCAGACTTAGACCTGCTTTAAAAGGAAATAAGGTGTCTTTTGACCCACAAGTGATTTGGTTATGTTGGAGACTGGAGGGCGTGAAGCGAGCCTTTGTCTGAACTACTGGAGAGTTGCTGGGTGCTGTATTGCCTGTCTGTGTCCCTGCCTGATCCTTCACCTAACTAGCCCTGCTTCTCTGCTTGTCACCTCTCTCATCCCACACCCATACCTGTCAGACCACTAGCGCACCATTCCCCCACCCCTCCTACCTATTATTTGTCTCTCACCCACTGGTCCACTCCCAGTCAATCATCATGCTCTGTGTCACTGTATAATCTCTGTGTGTCTGTTCCCTGTGCTAGGAGAGTGAGTACTGATTGTGTTAACTGTGTGTGTATGGAACATGTGACGGGGTGGGGTTAGTGGGGGAAGGGGGGTGGACCACCCTAGGCACCAAGTCAGTAGGGGTGCTAGCACCTCTCTGCACCACCACGCCACACCACACCATGCTTGCACCATCCCTCCCTCCCACCCCGTTCCTCTGTATTATCTTCATTAGCGCAAGCAACTTCTGCCTGTTGCTCTCGCCAGACTGGTTCCCCTCTGAATAACTTCCAGGTCACAGAGGTCAGAGGGAAATCTAACACTGGTGCGAGGAGCATGCTGCAGAAGCCACTCACACTGGCAAAGATTAAGAGGTATGTGGGGGAGAAGGCAAGTGTGGAATGGGGTGTGTGGATGGAGTGGGGGTGTGGAGAAGAGGGTGTGGGGGGCACAGGGGAGGCACCACTGCTCCAGGCGCCTCCTACCCTTACTATGCCACTGGGTGGGGTACCTGAGTGAGGACTGCTGTTACTGTATGTTTCTGAGGACTGTGTGCCAGGGCAGGGAGAACGTGCTTCTTGGATGTCTTCTTTCTAGGAAGGGGGCATTCCTCCCCCCCTCCCCTCCCCCCACTCTCTATCTCAATGGATAACACTCTCATCCTCCCTGTCTTGTCAGCTCACAACCTCAGTGTAATCTTTAACTCCTCTCTCTCTTTCTCTGCACAAATCCAACAGACCACCAAAACCTGTATTTTCTTTCTCTATAACATCACCAAAATCTGACTCTTCCTGTCTGAACACACTTCCAAAACTCTTATCACCTCTCCCCTAGACTACTGCAACTTACTTCTCACAGGTCTTCCACTTAGCCATCTCTCTCCCCTTCAATCTGTTCAAAATTCTGCTACATGAGGTATATTGTGCCAGAGTCGCTATGCTCACATCATCCTTCTCCTGAAGTCACTTCATTGGCTCCCTATCCATTTCTGCATACAGTTCAAACTCCTCTTATTCACTTACAAGTGCATTCACTCTGCAGCTCATCAATATTTCAAATGGCCCATCTAGTCTGCCCATCTGCAGTAACCATTATCTGTTTCTCCCTCTGAGAGATCCCACGTGCCTATCCCAGGCCCTCTTGAATTCAGACACAGTCTATCTCCGCCACCTCTTCTGGGAGACTGTTCCACGCATCTACCGTCCTTTCTGTAAAGAAGTATTTCCTTAGATTACTCCGGAGCCTGTTACCTCTTAACTTCATCCTATTCCCTCTCATTACAGAGTTTCCTTTTAAATGAAAGAGACTCGACTCATGTGCGTTTACGCCACCTAGGTATTTAAACGTCTCTAGCATATTTCCCCTCTCCCACCTTTCCTCCAGATTGAGATCTTGAAGTCTGTCCCCATACGCCTTATTATGAAGACCTCTCTTATCCCGCCCTATATTCCTCTGTTCATTGGGCCAGTCTCTCTTATCTGTATTCTTCTCCTCTACTGCCAACTCCAGACTACGTTCATTCTCTCTTGCTGCACAGTACGCCTGGAACAGATTGCCTGAGTCAGTAACGTCAAGCTCTGTCCCTGGCAGTATTCAAATCCAGGCTATAAGCCCACTTTTTCACCCATGCCTGAGAAAATCTGTAGCCCCCTACTTGTCCTGTTTGTCTGTTTGATTAGATTGTAAGCTCTACTAAGCAGGGAGTCTCTTGTATGTTTAAATGTAGAGCACTGCATACATCTAGCAGCACTATAGAAATGGTAGTAGTAGTAGGTGCTCACAGTGGTGTTTGTGGGGATAGTGAGGTGCACCTGTGGTGGTGGATGTACTCAATGTAGTGGTGGCGGTGGAAGCTATGCTGCTGGCAGAAGAGTGGTCAGGGAGGGCCTCGCAGACCAGGAATGCATAAACAGATACTACTTTAACAGGGCAAACACAGGATCTTTGTGAGCAGCTCAAACCCCTCCTCCAGGCCTGCACTCAAAGGAATAGGCCCATATCCATCCACCTCTAGGTCACCGCTTCCCTTGCATTCCAGGGCACTGGCAAATTCCAGTCAGTCCTAGCAGCCAACACAGGCCTCATCTAGCTTGCCATCTCCAACTGCCTCACCCATTTTCTCCAAGCCTTCCTCACCCACACAACCCGGACTACATCACCTTCCCCAGCACCCCTCAGGCCCTACAGAATACCATGGCACAGTTCTGCACCACAGCCCACTTCCCATCAGTCATAGGTAGGGTTACTGTATGGCTCCAGAAAATGGATTGAGACTTCTGGGTTTTAGTTCCATTGCTTGCTGTGGAAGTAAAACCCGGATGTCTGATTCTGTCCTCCTTTTTCTGGAGTCATATGGTAACCTTAGTCATGGGCATCATCAACTGCACACATGTTGCACTCAGATCCCCCCAGTGCAGACGAGGCCACCTACTGCAGCTTGAAAGCATTTTACTCTATGAATATGCAAGTTGTGTGTGATGCCCAGCGGGAAGATAGTGGACGTGTGTGCCCAATACCAGGCTTCATCCATGATGCCTACATCTTTCAGCACTCCAGAGTCTACATGAGAATGACCTAATGGGAGATCACCAGTGGCTGGCTGCTAGGTAAGCACCACAGGGACATACCAACCTCAGACTTCTGTCCTCTCTGCCATACCCCAACACACTTCCTCCCTGCCAAGCAGGCCAAACTTCCCTCCTCTTCAGGTCAACCAGTACTGAAAATACCCCTCCTTGTCTCTCCCATTCTCTGCTTCCTCTCCCCCCCAGGTAACAGAGGCTAATGAGTCCCATCATACATCTCCAAAAATGGCACTGAGGAGGAATGCAATAACTGACACAGGAGCACCAGAGCTATCATTGAGTGCACCTTTGGTCACGTCAACAACAGATTCCAATGTCTGGACCCATTCCGGGGGGGAGGGGGGGAGAAGAGATGAGCTCCTTTACAGACCAGAGAAGGTGACCCAAATTTTTATAGCATACTCTATGCTGTACAACATGGCCTAGATGAAAAGGCAGCCCCTGGCCCCCCCCCCCCAGCAACAACAACAGCATCAGCCATGAGACTCAAAGAATAAGGAGACCCTCCTCCCCCTCCCACAGAGCTGAAAAGGATGCATTCTAGCAGGGAGTCCACACCAGGCAATGCTTAATCCAGTCAAACTTCATATAAATGTGAATGAGGGGTTTTATTTGTGCATTACACATGTCAAAAATTCCATCACTACCACCATCCCTTCACCGAGACACAACCAGCACACCCACTCACCCTCACCCCAACACAAATACCTCTCCCCCTGTCCCCAAGGCACACACCTTCCTTCTGCCCAACACACATAGACCCACATCTGGGGCCCACATCCTTGCCCTTGCCTCAGCCCTCCCTCTCTCATGTTACCTCTGGGATCACCCTGTCTTTCCACCCCCCCCCCCCCGTGTTGCTGCAGAAACTGAGGAGGTTACCTCTGCAGCCTCAGAGCCACTCTCTGAGTCCCCATCATCTCCTGTGCTGCTGTCACTAATCCCAAAGGGGGGGCAGTGTGGAGGGGGGCAGGTGCTGCTGCAGAGTGGGCTGCCACTGATGGTTTTGGTTATGTTTTGGGGTTTTTAAAAAATATTTTATTTAGAAGATCATACATGAAGTTATAATCAGCGCGTTCAACAAGGTTCATAAATACAAGTTGCAATACAAGCAATAAAGCTCAGAACATTTATCCCTTATCCCAACCCCCACCCCTCCCCAAACAGTAAAAATTAAAAAAATTCCCAAACATGGAAGGAGTAAAACAAAACACTGCCACAAATTAAGTAAATGACTTTGGGCAGTCGGTTATGGTTATGGTTATCTTTATTTGGATATGTTGTACCAACTTTCTTCCATGGATATCAAAGTAGTTTACAATACTGAATAGTAAGCAGGGATACAGTAAAACCACTCAAAATATAAGGGACAGAAAGAATGACACAGAGAGAGTAATAAGAAAGAAAGGAAATCAGAATAGTATGTATTAGGCCAATGGTTCCCAACCCTATCCTGGGGGACTACCAGTCAGCTGGGTTTTCAGGATAGCCCTAATAAATATGCATGAGAGAGATTTGTATATAATGGAGGTGATAGGCATGCAAATCTTCTCCATGCATATTCATTAGGGCTATCCTGAAAACCCAGCTGGCGGGTAGTCCCCCAGGATAGGGTTGGGAACCACTGAATTAGGCCCTTTCCCTCACACCAACCTTATAATGAAGAGTTGGACAAATGTCTAGCTGTGTGAGGGAGGGGGGTCCTGCAAGATAAGAAAGCAAAAACAGGTGAAATGCAGGAGGAAGGGAAGATAATGATGCTACTAGAATGATAGGAGGGAAGAGAAAGTGGTAATGTTAGGCAGTGAGGAGGAAGAGACATGGGAGTGGAGCGGTCAAAAGGGAAAGTGATGATGTCATAGGGTGTTGGGTGGGAGGGAAAAGTAGTGAAGTTGGGGAGTGGAAAGATGAGAGAATGCCACAACAAGGAGAACCCAGAGTTGGGTATGCAATGACACAAAAATATTGGGCACCACTGCTTTGCTACCAATTCAAAGCATGTGCTGTTTATGTCGGGAATGAATGAAGTCAACAGCTGGTCACACATTTACTCAGAGACAACATCCGTGAAGGAATTTAAGTTACAGAATTAAATCAGAAAGAGAGTGTTGAAATGACAGATACTCCCGTTTTAAAAAGCATAAATAAATTTAGCTGGTAATTGCCATTTGGAATTTAAATCATGTTGTTTACTTTGTAGTGGAGAGGAAAACATGGTGAAAGGGACATTATCCTGTCTCTTCTAGGCCTTATTTTTACTGAAACCTGCAGGCATGGATTGTGACCCAGGGGCATAGCTATCCCTCCATTTGTGGGGGGATGGGGTAACCCATTTCCTCCCTCCCCCCGGGCATTAAAAATATTACCTTTGCTGACAGGGATGCAGAAATCCAGCCAAAGAAAATCGCTGCCAGTCACTCTATAGTGTTGCCAGATACTTTTGTTAAAACCCCACCAAATTACCTTGATAAAGCAGCCCCAAAACAGCCTAATGTACGAAAGGGTGCTGAAAAGTTCTAGGCCCAACCAACTTCAATTGGGGCAGTCTCTATCAAGGGCTATATGCTTAGTAGTGCTGCCTGATTCAGGGGAAAAAATTTCAATTTGAATCGATTCACCCGAAGTGAATCGGTGAATCGATTTGAATCGATTTACCCGAAGTGAATCGGCGAATCGATTCGAATCGGAAATCGGGCATCACTAACACTTAGTCCAGCGAGTTTCCACTTTTTCGTTCAGTACTTTTCTAGTTTTTTTAAATTTCTGACAGCATTAGAGATAGGGCTTAGACAGGGTAGAAGGCTAGGTTCTGATTGTGATTGGCTGTACAGTCATGGGGAGAGGGTGGGCAAGGGCCGTCATTGGTGGAATACTGAGCACATGCGACTGCAATAAATGCTGATTTGCAATTGAATACTGAACCGACTTGCTGAGAATTTAATACAGATTTCATTGCAGTATGCCATGCAGCCCACATTACAGTGACAAAAATTTGAAACCAGCCAAAAAAAACAACCCACAGCTGCTCAAAATTTTCCGCAACTAGCTTTCTAAAGCAGCTCAATTGGGTGAGAAAACTGTGAATCTGCTAACTCCTCGTGCTGGGGCAGAACTGAGCATGTGAATAGAGTTCCAGCATCGGCAGTTGGAAGCAAGCTGCTGTGACTTACTGTTTCTCCTAGGACAAGCAGGATGAGTCAGCCATATATGGGTGATGTCCCATCAGCTCCCATTTGCGGATAAGCTCTCCAATAGCTCAGAGAGATTTTTTTTCCTCTCTCTCTGAGCACGTGCAGTGCCCAGGGCCCCACCGGGCATGCCCGAGCACTACCCATTTCATCCTGCTTCCCCCTAATCCCCAGTCTTTAGTCTCCGCCCATTCCCATTGGGGGCGGGGCCTGAGGCACATGGGCCCAACCCGACCATGTGCCCAAGGCCCCACCCCCAGGAGGGACCTAAGGCTCCCGGGCCTATTCTGATTGGCCCAGGCGCCTTAGGCCCCACCAGTAGGCGGAGCTTTGGGACGGATGGGCCAATCCGGCCTAATTCCGTCGTTGGCTGCCTGCCGGACAGGCGGGTTTGGCTCCCTTCTGTCTGGCCAACTACACAAAGGTACGGGGAAGAGGGGTGGGGGTGTCGTGGGGGTCGGCCAGGGGGGTCGCGGGTTGGCTGGAGGGGCGGTTGGAGGTTCTTGGGGGGGCGGTCGTTGGGGGGAGGGGGGTTTGCGTCGAGGGCAGGAGGGCCTGGGATCCCTCCTGCCCGTAATGTAGTGCGGGGTGGGGGTAGGGGGTCGCCGTGGCCAGGAGGGTTTGGGCTCCCTCCTGGCCCAAATAACTAGCAGGGGGGGGTCTCCAGGGCCAGGAGGACTTGGGCTCCCTCCTGGCCCGATATTGTCGGGGAGTTGGGGAGTCGGCGGGGCAAGAGGGCTTGGGCTCCCTTTTGCCCCGATCGTGTTGGGGAGTCGGGGGGGCAAGAGGGCTTGAGCTCCCTCTTGCCCCGATCGTGTAGGGGGTGCCGCGGTTGGCTGGGGCAAGAGGGCTAGAGCTCTCTCTTGCCCCGATCGTGTTGGGGAGTCGGGACCGCCAAGAGGAAGCAGCAGGACACCGGTAGGAGCTTCTACATGATGGGGGGGGGGGTCGGGAGGCTGTGGGGGTGCGAGCGGTCCTTCAGGGTGGGGGTGCGGGTAGGAGTGCGTGCGAGCGGTCCTTCGGGGTGGGGGTGCGGGTGCGTGCGAGCGGTCCTTCGGGGTGGGGGTGCGAGCGGTCCTGCGGGGGGGGTGAATTGGGGGGGGCATCAGGCTTTCAGGGTGGGGACAGGACTTCAAGGGGGAGAGGAGAGTCGGGGCGGGAGAAAGGAGAGTCGGACAGCATGCGCGGTATACGGGTGTGCGCGGTATATAAAAATTTCTGTACATAAATTTGTGTTTTTCGCGCACTATACCCGTGTGCGCGTTTTAAACGGGTGCGCGTTATTTACGTGAAAATACGGTATTTCAGGACTAGAGTTCAGGACCAATTGACTATTTTGAGCCAGCCTGTGCAGTGTTATATGGTTAGGATGGCTTCTCACAGAGGGTAAACCCAGAAGGAAAAAGCTGGCTTTTTCAAATCTCTCTCCCTCTTCATACTCTTCAGATATCCAGGGCTGTTTTAGCTCCTTCAACAAGGCCATTACAGCTGTAGCAATAAAAGGACTGATTACTGGGCTGCAGGACATTGGCACTTAAAGCACCCTGCTGACTCTACCCCTATACAGAAGTCAAAAAATTCACTCAATAGGTGTAATAGTAAAATTAATACTTCTAGAACACACACTTCGAATTCAAAAATATGCTCAGAGACACAAAGGCAGCAGCATGGAGCCGCAGCCCCAAGAGAAAATTGCCTCACCACCCATTCATTGCATATTGTAAATTCCAGTGGAAAACAGAATTCCTTGCTGCAAACTAGCATAGAAAAAGTTCTTATACTTTGAACAGTCACAATCAATCACTTAGCTTGATCAAAGGTTCCAATGGAGCACTCAGCAAAGCTCTCAAAAAGTGGTGGTGTCTCAAAAATTCAAGTTTCATTCATATATACGAGTCTCCTCCACTTTTTCTATGCTAGTTTGCAGCAAAGAATTTTGTTTTCCACTGGAATTTACAATATGTAATGAATGGGTGGTGAGGCAATTTTCTCTTGGGGCTACGGCTCCATGCTGTTGCCTTCGTGTCTCTGAGCATATTTTTGAATGTGAAGTGTGTGTTCTAGAAGTGATTATTTGACTTCTGTATGTTTCCCTTTAATCACTCTTCTTAGTAGAGTACCAGCTTTTTTGGTTTTCCCCATATATATTTGGACTCTACCCCTATAGGCAGAGCCTTGCAGATTACCAGCATCAGTCCTTATATTGCTAATGCTGTCGCAGCTTTGCTGAAGGAGCTGCAACATTCCTAGAGATTTTGAGGAGCGATGTCTGGACCATCTAGAGACTGGGGGAAATAGGAAGAAATCCTGGACTATGAAGAAGAAGGAAGATGGACTATGGTTAAGGAGGGAAGAGAGAAGGAAAAACTGGACCAGGGGGATGAATAGGGAAATGGGGGCAATGTTAGACATGGGTGGGGGAAAAGGGCTAAACAGGGAGATGAGAGAGATGCTAAATATGGAAAGAAAATAGAGAGATGGAGTTGTGCTGGACAAAGGCCAAGGAATAGAAAGACTGAAGATGTGCTAGACCCAGAAGGATCGAGAGAAATTGAAATGTTGGACATGGCAGTAGATTAGGGATGCTGGACACAGGATGATAGGGACACAGAGAGGGGATACTGGACAGGGGGAGGGAAAAGGTAGATGGGGTGCAGGAAAAGGAGTAGAAAATAGAGAGACAACATAGAAAATGTAAACATTTCTTTTGTCATTCAGATGTAAACAACAGGAATGAACTCTGAAATAACAGGTTTCTTGACAGTCTGGTTAAATTTCAGCATTTTTCTCTGCCAGAGGTAATAATGATCTGGTACTATTAGGCCTTAAGCCTGTAACTTTTGGGTCAGAAAGTACCTGTTCTGCCTCCTGCTATAGCTAGTCCGTGCCTAGATGTTTCTTGTATTTCTACAAACAACTCAGGAAACTAAACAAAATTATTATTATTATTTTGGATTCACATACCTAAGCTTACAGCCCCAAACTTGGGGAAGGAGACACAAGGTTTGTGTTGGGATGGAGAAGAGCAGAGCTTGAGGCGGGGATTGGGACTTTGGAGTGGAGTGAGGCTGGGCTGGGGCAGAATGAGCAGGGTCAGGTGTCCTCTTTTTTAAAGAAGAAATCTGGTAACCCTACACATACCTATCAGACAGAGAAAAGAAACTGGATATAGGAAGGTGCTGGATAGAGTGAGGGAGGAGGGGAGAGAGATTAAAATTAGTGAAAAACTGAGAGATGAGAGAATGATGGGCAATGGGAGAGCTGGTGTGAGGGAAAGAAAGAAAAAAAAAATCTGTAGATAGATGCTTAAATTAAGGAGTTGATAAGTGAAATCTGGATAGTGAAGCAGAAAAGTAAATGGAAGGAAGAGATCAATGTTAGAGATGGATGTAGGGGAGAAATGAAGACAGGAGATGAGAAAAGAAATGGCAAATAAACAAGACAGGAGACCCTGGAAACAAAGTTATGAAAAGATGGACAGAGGAAAACAGCAGAGCCTGGGTCCAGAGTTTGACAGCTAAGATTTAATGCTAAAAAATGCAGGGCAATGTATTTAGTTTACAATAGCTCAAGAGAGTAGAACAGTTTAGGGGGTAAAGTACTTTTGTGCACAAAAGTAGTGGGACATGAGTATGATTATACATGATGATCATAAGATGGGCAAACAGGTAGAAAAGGCAACAGTGAAAGCCAGAAGGAAAAAAGAGGTGATAAAACCTCTGTATAAGTCTCTGGTGAGACCTCTTTTACAGTAAGGTGTACATTTCTAGAGACTGTACCTTTGAAAAGATATAAACAGGATGAATTTGGTCCAGAAGGTAGCTATTAAAATGGTCAGTGGTCTTTGTCACAGAGGATATTTATATCTTCTCTCCTCCTTCACTATTCTCCCTTGGGTAGGGCAGCTGGGAATCTAGCAGTGAGGGATACCTGCTTAGATTCGTAGTGCCACTACCTAAACCAATAGGTCTGAGCTCAGTGTAGTTACTAGGGGAGAGCATTCAAGCCTAAACCATAGCTGACTAAGTAACTGCTCTATTGAATGGCAGAGGGAATGGAGAACCCTTACCACCCTCTGGAAGGAGAGGTTTGTCTATTTGTATATCTATTAAACAATATGAACTGGATTTCATCTCATTTACTGATGGTCCTGGATCATCACAGGGCTGAAGGAAATACACTATCTGAGGGCAACTACATGGTTCCTAAGCTTAAGAAACCAGCACCTGAGCCCCAGAGCTCTTGAGCCTCTAGACAAGCAGCTTCTGAACCGTAAGTGGAATCCTAAAGTGAATTGTATTATTCTGATGCCCACTGTAGCAGATAAGAACTAAAGTGAATTGCGTTTAATCCCCTGCTACACTCTCTGGTAGGACTGAGGAGAAAAAAAGATTAAGACATTTTCTGTGAAGGAAGTGACAGTAAAACTTCAGAGACTTTTTGTGACAGAGATGAGGAACCTCACACAAGGACAGGGAGGCTAGAAGGTTGCAGGTGACAAAAACAAGGAAGTCGTGCCCATACAATAGTCTTGGGGTACATACAGCTAAGGAACAGGGGAGGAGCCCTTATAAGCAGCATCAGGAAATGAAGTTTGTTTACTCTGGGGGAGGGGTAAGAGAAGAAACGTTCCTCAGGACAAGCAGAGGGAAAGCATCTGGGAGGGCCCATGAAACTCAGGGCAGGGTGGCGCCAAAGCATTCCTGTCCAATGGAAGACCTCAACAGGTGGACCCAATCAGGAAGGGGTATGCCAGGAAATAGTTATTTATAGGTCCTAACGCTAGGTGGTAAAGAGGGAGACAGAGCTTGCTGAAGAGGCAGAAATGATTTGTGAGGCTGGAGAGGATAAGAAACGTATGGATACTACTGATTGGTCCCATGCAGAAGAAATGGAAGCAGAACCTTGTGAGATATAAAAGAGGTTTGGGTTCATCATTGAGTTTGAAATGTTTGAGGGAAGTCCAAGTAGGGAGGTACTGGCTGAAAAACAAGTGGGTGGTGGCCTTTCCCTCTTCCCCCTTCCCCCTTTTTGCCCAGGGGAAGGGTTTAACCAAGGAAAGTTCTGAATGTTTTTGTTTGTTTGTTTTTTTAATTGAAAAGTGCTGAGAGGAACTGAATTTTTTGTTGTTGTTGTTTGGACTTATTTGTTTGTGTTCTCCCTCAAGAAACTAGCATTTAAGACTGTTGGTAGAAAGACATTAATACATTTGCCTACCGTAATTTGCATATGTTAAGGAAGTTGTTTTGTTCACTGAAGTACCTATAAAGCGACTACATGGAATTTGGGTTATGGTTCTTTTGAAAAGTTCAAGGAGAACCTTATGTATCTGAACTAAATCATGCTAAAGTCTTTTCTCTTCATACCTCACCTTGTGTAAAAAGGGCATAAGGGAAGAGTTTGGACTGGATGGACTGAATAACCTACTTTTAGAGGTTTTACCAGACACTAGGGAATATTTTTAAAAAATTTTGGAGAGAAGGGAGAGTTGCCCGATATCAGGGCATCAGTTCTGGGGAGGAGCTAATACAGAATGCCCATGGAATGCTATTATTTTTCCTGTCAGTGTGTGAGCCAATCACCATGCAGACACTGACTGGAACGGTGACATTTTGCAATGAGCTGTGAATTACTGCCTGATTTTAAACATGGTTGTAATTTGCATGTTCACTGCTTACTGTATAACACGGCATTTTTCTCTCGCTAATTTTGTAGTGGAAGCCATGCACTGAGACGCTTCTGCCATGTACCTCTGCATCAGCCCCTTATACTCAAGTAAAGTGGAGAGATGAAGATGCCTTTCCCACCAGTGTAATTGAAGTGACCGCAGTAGTTATTACTCCATTGGCCATGTTTCTAAAATAGACCCTTACATGATATATTGTTTCTTGGCGTTAAACTGACTTTTGGTTTTGGAAGCAAGATTGAAACAATATTGTTAAGCATAGGTATGAGTTCATAGGCTTAGAACAGATTTTGAAAAACTAAGAGAGAGAAAGAGAGACTGTAATCTTTTTGGATAGATAAGCTCAGAGTAAAGGTGCCAATTTTTTGAAAGAGAATGCCACCCTCATCCCTGCCCCTCCCAGACCTACCAGCCCATGCCCCCTGGATCACCTCTTCAGCAAGCACATTAAATTCTATATATACTCTTCATGTGAGTATGTTGAGTAATAGTCAAAGCTATTATTTCCAGTTGTAAAATGCTGTTTTGCCTTTAGGAAGGGTTTTGATTACTGCCCTATAAGTATTTAAACTATAAAAATAAAATAGCATGCAATATAAATCTTTATACCAGTTAACTGTCCCCTATCTCCTCCCCAATACAACTCCAGACTTCCCCAGATACGATCTATCCCTGTTTCCCCCAACTCCCATATGCAGCATAAGGTCTTCCAATGTGCAGTGTGTGCACAGAAGCATCACAGTCTCTCCTCTCTGCAGGGTTGCCAGCACCCCCCAAGTCAATCAAACAGATTGATGTCACACTGGATTCTTGGATTTCTAGCTCTGGCTATCTAAAAGAAACCAACAACACAAACAGAACTGCAGCTCCAGTCACGCAACAGGACGACATCATCCCTGGATCAGCCTGTTTCGTCAAGCTATAGCAGTGGTCTCAAACTTGCGGCCCGGGGGCCACATGCGGCTCGCCTAGTACTATTTTGCGGCCCGCAGTCTGTACTAGTGCTGCCCACTCTTTGCAGTGTCCTCCAGTATCCCCCTGGCCTCCCGCTCTTACCTTCAGATAATTACCGCAGCCTGCAGAGAGGATTGCCGGTGCTGTAGCGATCCTGGAAGGCTGCCGTCGTCCTCAGCAGCATATTCCCTCTGCCGCGATCCTGCCCCAGATATCAGAGGAGGGGCAGGACCACGGCAGAAGGAACATGCTGCGGAGGCCGATGGCAGCCTGCAAGGAATGCTACAGCACCAGTGATCCTCTCTGCAGGCTGCAGTAATTAGTTGAAACTAAAACCGGGAGGCCAGGGGGGAAGCTAGAGGACGCTGCAAAGAAGGGGGGAACATGCAGGCTTTCGGTGGGGGGGGGGGGGGAAGATTTCTAAACTATAAAGAGTTTTACCTCATGCAAAATTGTCATTTCTTTAATAAGACATTATTTTTTTGCGGCCCTCTAAGTACCTAAAAAATCCAAAATGTGGCCCTGCAAAGGGTTTGAGTTTGAGACCACTGAGCTAGAGTGATCTGGCAACCATCTGCCCCCACCCCCACCATGCAATGCAATCCTCCAAGTGGCTTTGAGCCCCTCCCTCTCCCCAATGATTACTAGTTCCAATTTCAGCCATCCTGTAACACTACCATAATAATTATCTGATAGCGTCATTTGACACATAATATTTCTATGTGGGAGTGAAGAATGGAATTGAAGGATTAAATAGAATGTCAGTATAGTAAACCTGCATCTCCAGTTCTGTAACACACATTCCACATATCCCTTAGGGCAGGATGTTTTTCCTTGCAACTCACAATGCAAAAATATTATAAATATGTAAATATTCATTACATAGGATTACCAGACATCCGGATTTTCCTAGACATGTCTTCTTTATAGAGGACTGTCCAGGTGTCTGCCTGGCTTTTCAAAACGCGGCCCTTTGTCTGGGTTTTGAAAAGCTTTAAGCTTATTGCCATGTCTGGAGAGCGCATGCGTGGATGTAACGTAGTGATGTCACACACATGCGTACATGCGTGTGTTATCATTGTATCACACCTGCACATACTCGGAGGCCCTCCAAACATGGCTCCAAGCTCGAGGAGGAGAGGTTCCGGGGGCGGGGCTGGGACATATGAATGACTTCTGAGGAAATTAGAGAGTCATAGGACAGGAGGTAGTGTCCTATTATGGGTTAAGAATTGTTAAAAGTGTGAGGACAGAGAGTATGGTTAAATGGTTAGTATTCTCAATAGAGAAGGGTATAGTGGGGTTCCCAGGGGGGGTCTGTGTTGCTTTTTAACATATACAGTAAAACCTTGGTTTGCAAGCATAATTCGTTCCGGAAACATGCTTGTAATCCAAAGCACTCGTATATCAAAGCAAATTTCTCCTTAAGAAATAATGGAAACTCAAGACGATTCGTTCCACACCCCAAAAACTTTAATGGAAAATATTGTACTTTAGTACGTACTTATATTGCAAGACCTCGCAGCGTCTGTGGCTCAGTTGTGATGACGTGCCGTGAATATAGGGGCTCGTATTGCAAGACATCGCTCGTGTATCAAGTTAAAATTTAATAAAACATTTTGCAAAACATTCGCATTCCAAGTTGCTCGCAATCCAAGGTTTTACTGTATATAAATGATCTAAAGAAGGGAATAACTAGTGAGGTAATGAAATTTGCTGATGTTAATTGAAGTTGTGAAATCACCAGAGGATTGTGAAACATCGCATAAGGATCTGATGAGACTGGAAGATTGAGCATCCAAATGGCAGATGACATTTGGGGCTCCTTTTACGAAGCCGTGTTGGCGGCTTTATCGCACGCACCTTTTTAGCGCGCTAGCCGAAAAACTACCACCTGCTCAAGAGGAGGCGGTAGCGGCTAGCGCGGCCGGCAAATTAGCCCACGCTATTACGTGCGTTAAACCACTAACGCGGCTTCGTAAAAGGAGCCCTTAATGTGGGTAAGTCACTGACCAGGAAAAAGATCTAGGTGTCATCATTGATACACTGAAAATCTCTGCTCAGTGTGCAACAATGGCTAAGAAAGCAAATAGAATGTTAGGATTAGGAAAGGAATTGAAAACAAAAGATGAGAATGTTATAATACCTTTGTATTGCTCCAAGATGCAACTGCACCTCGAATATTTAAAAAGAACTTAAAGTGTCTACTTTTTAAAGAAGCCTTTGATTGACAGCTTAATTATACAACATTATCAGTTAATTTCTTTTCCCTTAAATATTGACTATAAACACTCATTCTTATGACCTTTCTTGATCTCTTATTTTTTCCCCTTATTTCCCTAATTTGTTCCCTTTTATGTACCTTTTTAACAAATATTGTATTTCTTCCCCGCTTTCCCATTGTTTCCAGTTTTCTTCTTGTCTAAAGGATGTAACCCTGTTCGTTTAGTAGAATATTATGTACTAGTGTTTAAGCCCGTTACATTAACGGGTGCTAGAATATATGGCTGTCTGTCTTTCTTTCTTTATGTCTCTCTCCCTGCTCCTGTTTCTTTCTTCCTTTCTTTCTGTCTTTCTCCCTCCTGCAATTTTTTTCTCTCTCTCCCTGGCACCCTTTGCCTGTCTGTCTTTATTTCTGTGTCTCTCTAGTAGCAGCATTTCCCCCCCCCATTCCCTTCTCTCCCCCCCCCCCCACTTTCCTTTGCAGAAGCAGCAGCGGTATTTCTCTTTCCCTCCAGGTCCTTGCTGAAGCAGTAGCAGCATTTTCCCCCCCCCCCCATTCCCTTCTCTCCCCCCCCCCACTTTATTTTGCAGAAGCAGCTGTGATATTTCCCTTCCCCTCCAGATCTCTGAGAAGTAGTAGCAGCATTTTCCCCCACCCACCATTCCCTTCTCTCCCCTACCACCACTTTCCTTTGCAGAAGCAGCAGCGGTTTTCCCTTCCCCTCCAGGTCCCTGCTGAGTAGTAGAAACATTTTCCCCCACCCCCCATTCCCTTCTTACCTTGAGCTGCCCTGCTCCGTTCGGCCCCTCCCCCTTCCCTTCCCGTGTGCTGGCCTGCTGCGGCTGAAGGTTTTTTTCGGCGACTCCTCCTGTTAAAACTCCCCCCCCCCTCCCGCAACCGCTCCTGTTCAAAGCGGCCTGCTGAGGTTCGCGGCCGCTGTAACGAACCTCGCAGGCCGCTCTCCAGCTCGGTAGCATGTTCCCTCTGACGCGATTGCGTCAGAGGGAACGTGCTACCATGTGGAGAGCGGCCTGCGAGGTTCGTTACAGCGGCCGCGAACCTCAGCAGGCCGCTTTGAACAGGAGCGGTAGCGGCTGTTGCAGGAGGATTGGGGGGGGGGGAATTCGTGAGCGGCGGCAGGACCATGAGGCGGGATTGAGTTTTTCGGCTTCCCCTATCTGGGGAAACCGCCGTGCCGAACTGAGCTGCGCGTGGGGCCGTAGTAAGCGCGGGGCATGCTGCAGTCTTGGCGGCCACGGACATACGGATCACGGAAGCACGCCGATAAGACTGCGCATGCGCCGCCTACGGTTTTATTATATAGATAAGTGAGTCCATTTTAAATTCTGTTTTATTTTATGTAAAACGCTTTGAAATTGGAAAAGCGTTTAATCAAACAATTTAATAAACTTGAAACTTGAAACTTGAATACTGTGTGTAACTCTGGTCACCACATCTCAAAAAAGATATAGTGGAATTAGAAAAGCCACAGAGAAGGGTGATGGAATGATGAAAGGGATGGGATGATTTCCCTATGAGGAAAGGCTAAAGGACTCTTCAGCTTAGAGAAAAGACAGCTGAGGAGAGATACGACAGAGGACTGTAAGATACCAAGTGGAAACAGATAGACATGAATCGCTTGTTCACTCTTTACAAAAATACTAGAACTAGAGGGCATGCAATGAAGCTAGTAAGCAGTAAATTTAAGTTTCCAAGTTTATTTACAGTTTGATAGACCAGCTATCGACAGATATCTGGTCGGTTTACAATGCTAAAATAAGATTTAAAATAGTTAAAATAAAAATAGGGTAGTATATGGGCAGGACAAAGACAACAGGGAAGGCGAGGGTTGATACAGGAGATACTCGGGGGATAGAAAATTCAAAAATACATCAAAGTTAAAATAAGAATTAAAGGGGTGGTGAGAAGGGGAGGGGAGAATGGGGAAGGAAGGTCGCTTCTTAAAAGTGGTTCTTATTAGTCACTGAGGCTGGCTAAAGAAGGGAACTAATTTGTATTTTGGTAGGTGTCTTGGAATAAAAAGGTTTTGAGTTTGATTTTGAATTTATCAAGGGGGTTTTCAAGACGGAGGTGTGATGGTGTAGCATTCCAGAGGGAAGGGGCCATGACAGAGAAGATGGTGTTTCGAGTGTAGAAAAGTTCTCTGATTGAGGGGACAGTCAAAAGATTCTGATCAGCAGATCTCAGGGCCCGATGGGGAGTGGGTCAGTTTGATTTTGAATACTAGTAGGAGTATATAAGTGATGCGATGAGAAAATGGCAACCAGTGAGCTTCACTGAGTAGAGGAGTGACGTAGTCGTATTTTCTTGCATTGTGAATAAGTTTTATGATGAGTTTTGTTTTGGATGAGCTGTAACCGGCAAATTTCTTTTTTGAGTTATCCATTGGTAGAAAGAGTTGCAATAGTCAATAGAGAAAATATTTCTTCACTCAACATGTAATTAAATTCTGGAATTCATTGCCAGAGAATGTGGTGAAAGCAGTTAGCTTAGTAGGGTTTTAAAAAGGTTTGGATAATTACCTAAAAGTCCGTAAACCGTTTTTAAAATGGACTTAGGAAAATCTATATATGGTACCTACAATTGTGCGCCTAACTTTGGGTGTACTTCTGAGATGCATGTGTAAATATGGGAGGGGCCTTAGGCATCTGAGCCAGTCAGGGTCTTAGACCCCTCCCTGGTGCATCCCAGAATGCGCCATTTTGGAGTGGCGGGCCTGCTGGCTGGAGGGTGTATGCAATCCCTCTGGCCAAACTTTCAACTACAGAGGTACAGGGTGGAGGGTATTGGGGGACTTAGGGGTGCCAGGGGCCCATAGATTTGGGGGAGTTTGGGGGGTCGGGGAAGTCTGGAGGGGGTGTTACTGGTTGGGGGGGGTTGGGGGTGTTGGGAACTTCCAATGATATGGAGCAGCAAACCACCAGGCTTGGAGAGCTGGAGGAGGGAGTTAAAGATCTCCAGAACTTTCAGCCAGTGAAGATCAAAGACAGAGATTTACCGGTAACTGCTCTCAGATTGAAGCAGTTGAAGGACCAGATTAGGAAGAACAACATGAGGTTTCTTAATATCCCCAGTGTCCCTGTTAATATGAGTGGTGGACATGGAGGAGATATATTCACAAGAATTGTTGGGTATATCGTCAGATGGATTACCACCTATTGTGCAAGCTCAGTACCTATCTGGAATTGCAGGAGGTGGATGTCCTGGAACTGGAGCGTCATTAAGACCACAGGCAGTCATAGATCTTACTGAGCATTTAGAAAGTTCTTTGGAGGTGGTGACTGAATGAACTTTACTGGTGGTAAACTTTGCTCTAGAACCTGATAGAATTAGTGTTCTTTATTTATATTTTTGGCACATGAATATGCTGGTTTGGGATTTAAAAATTCAGATTTTTCCTACTTTTTCTAGAGATGTACAGAAGGGGTAGAAAGAACTCTTGACTTGTAGGTCTAGGGTTCTTGCCTCGGGAGCTACTTTTTATTAACATTTTCCTGTCAGTGGTTTGTGATGTTGAATGGATGTTCTGTTTTTGAACCTAAACAGTTATTGGACTTCATAGTTATGAAATTATGTCTTCTTGAATAAAACTGTAGAGCTGGCTTTGGCAGACACATTTTCTAGCCAGCCTTGGGTTTCGTTGTTTTTCTCAAGTTCTCTGAGTATTTCCTGAGTTTTGGCCTGTGGTTTAATTTGAGCAAGGGTTGGTTTTTTTTTTTCTTTTCTTTTCCTATTTTAATGATTGATTTATGGCTGCATTTCTCATTCTTGGAAAAAAATAACTGCCAAAGATCTGAGATAATTTTTTTTGCATTGGAGTTTTTCAGAGATACTGTTAAATGAACTCTTCTATAATTTAATAGGATGATATTTTTGTGTTTGTTGTCTAATGACTTCTCCCCCTTCCACTTTTAACATATTTTGTGAAAACCATCTCTTTAATATGTTGATGTACAGTGCTGTGTATGTCAATAAGTGCTATAGAAATAGTTGCATCCTGCAAATTATCTACAGTCAGTCAGGCTGGGACCATGACAGTCAGGCTTCACTCTGCAGCTACTCTGTCACAGTAGTGAGATGCTGGTTAGGGTTACCATATGGCTCCAGAAAAAGGAGAACAGATTGAGACATCCGGGTTTTACTTCCATTGCTTTCAGTACAAGTAAAACCCATTTGTTCCATTGCTTTCAGTAGAAGTAGAACCCAGATGCCTCAACCCACCCTCCTTTTTCTGGAGCCATAATGGTAACCCTACTGCTGGTAGCAATTGTAAGCCGGCCGAGCCTGCCTGCAATCAGGTGTATGTGAGCGGATGCTTCTCCTCCGGAAGTTGCATCAGAGGAGAAGCTTCCGCCCACACACACAAGACTGCAGGCAGGCAGGCTCAGCCAGCTTGAGCAACTTACTTTAGTAACGCACCGCAAAGGTAAAGGGGAGGGAGGGGGATAGATTTGGTAGGTAGGAAGGAGAGATGGGGTCGCGCGTGATCGGTGACTGCGGCATTCCCTCCCTTAACTGCGGGGACAAGGCCATTCACTGTTCCAGGGGGCGGTGGATGGCCTTGTCCCCATGCCTGCAGTGAGCACTTCTCCCCCCCCCACACCGTTTCGGCGGCTTTCCCTCTGATGTCACTTTCTGGCCCTGTGACCCAGAAGTGATTTCAGAGGGAGCCAGACTGGCACAAGCAACAGATCAGAGTAATTGCTTGAGCTTGCGAAGATTTAAAGAGGTACGGGGGCAGGGAAGGGAGGGCGTGAGTGTGGCATGGTGGTGCAGAGAGGTGTCGGCACTCTCACCAAGACGGTGCCTGGGGATGTCCATCCCCCTGCCCCCTTACTAAGCCACTCCCCTTGCCAGTCAGGTTTTGAGATCTCCACCATGAATATGCATGGAATTGATTTGCATACACTGCCTCCATTGTGTGCAAAGCTTTTTCATGCATATTCATTGTGGAGATCCTGAAAACCTGACTGGCAAGGGGGTACTCCAGGAATGAATTGGGAAACACTTCTCTATGGGGTATGGAGGTAAATGACCTGGGAGGAGGTGTATATGTGTCATCATTTTTACGGTGGATGGACAAATTCAAAAGTGCTGATACTGAATGGGAGATAACTGGATAGGTTACAAAGCATGCGGATTGTGAAAAATGATACAGATGGTGAGAAAGATTGTGAAGACGGTAGTGAGAACAGGGTGGAGTACTACAAATACAAATGTCTCCCTGCACAAAAACGCTGTCTGGTCAGAGAGCAATAGGGTAAAATAAACACTCAGTCCCGATACACAGAAGGTCTGGAAAAGCTGGAGCAGCAAAGGGAGGTCACCCCAACGCTGCAGGCAGGCGCTCCAGACTCAATGATCACCAGATGTTAGGAGAGAAGGCCATGGAGTTCAGAGAGCGCAGTAATAATAATAATAATAATAATAATAACAACAGTAGTCCTTCCACTGCAACTGTTGCCGTGTAGCATAGGAGTCCAGTTGAAATGGAGCTTGCAAATGCATTTTTGAGACCCACTGCTGATATGTGGGCACCTGTTCAGAGGCCCAAACTTGCAGAACTGCCTTTATACCCAGTAGAACAGCATGAAACACAAATTTCTGAGCTGAGCTGGATAAGCCCTGCTGCAGCAAGTGCTGTACATCTCCCAAAAGCAAAGCAGTGACATTCCAGTCCACATTCCAGTAAACTCTGTGCAAGGAAAATTAGTGGTTCAAACCAAGGCTGGGCATGGTCCCGAGAGAGAGAGAGCCGGAGGAAGCAAGAGTTAGTATGAAACTGAATGGAGTAACAGGGGTAGGTTGTTTGGTCCATTGTACCAAAAGGAGATCTGATGTTCAGATATCCTTGTTGAATATACTGTGCATGAAACATATTTGCATGAACTGTCCTTAATGTATGCAAATGTGTTTCATGAATGTTCATTGTGCATAGCCTGAAAACCAGAGCTGCTTTGCAGTAGAGAATGACACGGTGACAAAATTCATCACCGTCCCCGTCCCCACGGATAACCGCGGGAAATAATCCCATGTCATTTTCTAGTGTCTATTTCAACCTCGGTCCTTCTACACCAGCATTCTTCAAAGCAAAGCTTGCGGGTCAGTGGTTGTGGCCGTTCATACTCTGATTCTTATGTGAGCCAAGGATAATGAAGCCATTGTGACATCACTGATGTGATTGGCTCTTAGACACTGGTGGAATGAGGCATTATGACATCACAATATCTGCTTTGGATATCAGAGACTGTAGTGTCTATCTCAACTTCAATCCTTCTACATCAGCATTCTTCACAGCAAAGCTTGCGGGTTAGTGGTTGTGGCCATTCATACTCTGATTCTTCCCTCTCTCCTTAAAGAATGACATGAAGATGGTTTCCCATGGTTATCCGCAGGGATGGGAACGGTGCTGAATTTTGTCACCGTGTCATTCTCTACTTTGCAGCATTCAAGGATTGGAGCCAATGACCATTCTTATGAGGGGTTGCTGAAAATTTCTCAGCCCAACCAAGAAAATGACGTGGATATGGTTCAATTGGTGATCTGAAACAATGTCAAAAACATAGAATTTTGTTTCTGCAAATTGGCATTTAACACTCTTTTCAGCTTCAGTGGCAAATAACCCTCAGAATATAAAAAGTTGGTTAGTTGGGCTGAGAACTTTTCAGCACCCCCCTCATATATCTGCTCATATAGGCAGTAGATGAGGCCAAAATAAATTTTAAAGACAAACACCTTGATTTCTGGTAACAAATGTAGCATACCAGTAAGCCTTTTACATGCGAAATTTTAGTCAAGGTATCCAGAATCTCACTTTGACACCATATGTGAAGGCGTTACACTTGCTGTACATTCTGAAGTGTGACAACCTTTCTTCCAATTGGAGATCTTGGGATTTGAACTGCAGCTGTCTAGCTTCTATAAGACCTCTTTCTGGATACCATAAAAGAATCCAAATTATACAACCCTACTCTGAACTTTAATAAGGAATCCGTCTGTGAGTTTAGTTTACTTAAAGGGGAGATACAGTTTCTGAAAGGACCCTCTGTTTCACGCATAGCTGGGTATCCCAGTCTTCCTACTGATGTGTTCTGGATATTTGATGCCCACTTTCCTTCCCACCTGAATTTAGCGCACATGCAAATCACTAATAGCTCCAAATTTCATGCAGCAGTTACACTTACTAGAGAAAACGGTCCATCCAATCAGCCCAACAGTCACACTCATTATCAATTCATGATTAAACCAACAATGAATGTGATATAAAATATGCCTAATCTTTCTTTGCCATTTTTCAGGACTCAGACTGTAGCTTGCTTTACGTCTAAACTACTGGAGTTGCCATTGAAGTCCACTCCAACCTATCCTAATCTGACTCGACATACATGGGACACACATGTAGACATAAATCTGACTTGACATACATGGGACACACATGTAGACATAAATCTGACTTGACATACATGGACACACATGTAGACATAAATCTGACGACATACATGGGACACACATGTAGACATAAATCTGACTTGACATACATGGACACAATAGCAAGTGGGAGTTATCTCTGGTATCATATGCGTAGCGCAACGGGATATCAGATATGACCTACGAGTAGTAGCACTCTTCGGTTTATATTTATGTCATTTCCTCATTCATCCCTGCGTAATGCATTTTTTAATGTTTTATATATAATGCTTTTTTTTGGTGATTTTCTTATTCTGTTATACTTAATGAGTGAATTAAATAATTTAAATAGGTTAAATGAACTTAGCTTCATAGCGAACATGCTTCAACTTTAGAATGAAGCTCCCCATTGCCAACGCGTTTCGCACATCTTTATCAAGGCTGGGGATCTCAAAGATTTACACACACTACTTGTCAAGCCTATTTAAATTATTTAATTCACTCATTAAGTATAACAGAATAAGAAAATCACCAAAAAAAAGCATTATATATAAAACATTAAAAAATGCATTACGCAGGGATGAATGAGGAAATGACATAAATATAAACCGAAGAGTGCTACTACTCGTAGGTCATATCTGATATCCCGTTGCGCTACGCATATGATACCAGAGATAACTCCCACTTGCTATTGTGTTCTTGTATTTATATATTTATCATAAATATTAAAGAGTGATGAGGTTGACATACATGGGATATACATGTAGAAGCCAACCTGGTACCGTCCTTTATTTTTCAACTACCGGTACTGGAGTTGTCATCAAAGCCCTCTTCAGCACATTCTAATCTGTCTTGTAATATATGGAACACAGACTGCAAAGTCTGCTTGGCATTTGGTCTTAGTTCCTCACAGCTGGAGTTGCCGTTCATCCACCACTCAACACTTCAACATGCATGCAGCCAATTACGAGGGGCTGCTGAAAAGTCCTCAACCCAACCAACAAAGTTGGGGGCAGTCTCCATCAAAGGCTATATATTTAGTCCAGTGATTTTCCACTTTTTTCGTTGTCAGAAAAATACGTAACGAAAAAAGTGGAAAATCACTGGACTGTCTATAGCCCTTGATGGAGACTGCCCCAACTTTGTTGGTTGGGCTGAGAACTTTTCAGTGGTCCCTCGTACATTTTGTTTCAGTTCACCTTCTATCTACTGGTGATGATAGGGGATATCAAATGATGTTGGGTGATGTTGGGGAGTGTCAGGTGATGTTGGGGGGAGAGGTGTAGGACTCCAAGGACAGCGGCTCTCTGTGGAGGGGGGCTGGAGGGATTGATGGGTGTGAGGTTGGGAGGAATAAATGAAAGTTCTCCCTGCCAGTTCAGCTGATCCTGGCAGGGGAACCCCCAATCAGCTGAGTCGGTAGGACTCTACAAAACCGGCTCAGCTGATCAGGATTCCTCTGCTGGAGCAGCTGATGGCAAGCCGTTTGAACAGGCTGAATAGTACTGGTTTTTATAAGATCTTTGGGTGGTGGAAGGGGGGTCAGTGACCACTGGGGAATAAGAGGGGGGGTCATCTTGTCAGTCTGGGCACCTTTTTGACCCGTATGCGTGTTTGAAACAGGTTTAGCTCCATATGTCTAAGACTGTTTCCTTAAAGGTTTGATTATTCCTGTAGAACATCCAGGTCCTAAGCCCGCCCTAAACCTGCTCATAACATGCCTCTAACACACACCCTTAAGATTTAGACATAAGAACATAAGAATAGCTTTACTGTGTCAGACCAATGGTTCTCACAGTGGCCAATCCCTCTGGGTGGATTTTAGGCATGGTTTGACTTAGGTGACGATAGATGCCCAACTTAGACACACTAATTTAGGCCAAGAAAACAATGGTATAAATGGCAGTGGGCCTAAGCTTTTAGCACCTACTGGCACCTTATATAAACAGCGCCTAGCAGATGATTGACAATTGCACTTTCTTAAGCACCTAGGAGATGGGCACCATTTATAAAATCAGAGCCTAAAAGTCTATGGCCCAGATTCTCAAAATGGTGGTTTGGAAGGCCCCCAAATGGCGCCCAAGTTAAATGTTTTAATTGGCAATTAACAGTGCGGTAATTGGCCACATCATTAAAAACTAATTAAGAAAAAAGTAGGTGCTTTGAGGCACCTACACAAAAGGCGCCTGAATCACATCTACGCAGATACTTACTGGTGCCAAACATCAAAAGAAACATGGTTATGCGTGGGGTTGACATTCAGCGCCACCAAGCATGAGTCCACGTTGAAAATAGGCACTGGAAATGTAGGCCTGTAAGACCTTGGCCTACATTTCCTGTGCTTATCTTCGACTCAGAACATAATTCTCATACCAGCATCATAGTTTGAGTGGTATGCAACTGGTGATGTTTTTTCAGACACCAGTGGATTTCAGCGCCATTTTGAGAATCTGGGCCTCATTTTGTGGAGTGACAAAAATTATAAAAAATCTTCTGGCAAAATATTTTTTGGAAAAGACTTTGAAAAATAATATTAAAGAAACTTTAAAAATAAAAAAAAGTATAGAGTGAATAAATTAAATATTTTTGTACAAAAGAAAACAGGTTTTTGACTAATTAAAGATACTAGAATCCCATTAAGACCTTTTTTCAGTTGTGTTTGGTGTCTTAGGTCTTTTATCCTCTGTTCCTCAATGCATTTGTATATTTAGTATTGATTTGAATTTTTGAACTTTGTCACATAAGGTTGAATTTGTACCCATGCGTTAAGCACACATAGGGCCTCTTAATACATAATAACCTATGTGGTATGGTAGTACTGAATTATCTTCTATAATTAATTCTTATGAACCTTTTCAAGCTCTTTGTTCAAGTCAGCAGAACGTTTTGGTACTTCTCTCTAATAATTCAGTTAGGAAAGTGTAACACACCCTTCTCAATAGCTGGTCTCAGTATGTGGAATTCTCTTCTGAGTGACAGATGGTTAGAAAAGGATTTCTTGAACCAAGGAAACAGCTGAAGAACCCCACTTATTTTCTATTGCTTATAATCCTACTTGATTGTTCTCTTCTTATTCTCCCCAATAATTAGTGGGACTTACCCAGCTATGAACGGCTCCTATATTCAGAGGGAGATAAAGCTAAAGCATGCGGCCACATAGGCTCGCTGAAAAAGTGAGTCTATCTTTGGCCTTAACTGGCCAGCCAATGAAAATTGGCTTGGCTGGCTAAATGCGAGCCATTGATCTTTGCAGAGGATATTCAATGCCAGTGATTAATGTATTGAATATCCAGGATTGTTGCCGACCACAGGAGGCACTCAAGCTGCTTCCTGTGGTTCAACATCAGGCCCATTGTCTTTCTCTTATTTTTCAACAAAAGAGAGGGAATCCAAAGCACACAGGACAAAGCAGCAGAAAAAGCACTAAGGGCCTTTGAAATTGGGATAGCAATCAAATCTTTATTCCAAGACCCAACAAGGGCCATGTTTCAGCATAAACATCTGCATCAGGGTCAATCTGTACAGTCCACTCAATACGTGGATGCTATCCAGTATAAAGCTACAATAATCAATCGGGGTTCATGCAACAAATATACAGTATGTTTATGTTTATTAATATTTGATATACTGCTTAAGCATATTACAGATCTAAGTGGTTATAATAAAATACAGGTACTTAAAACTTCCCTATCTGTCCCAAAGGCTCACAATCTAGCTAAAGTACCCGAACAAACAATTATTAATATAAAGAGAAAAAAAAAGATATAACAAAATTCCAATAAAAGATAAATA